>NC_084838.1:59054467-59357497 GCF_033115175.1 Lepus europaeus | reverse complement strand
TCAAGGCAAAGCATGGGAGTTAGGTGCATGGAATAACTAACTGACTCACTCCGAACTGTGTATGAACAAGCACTCCTGGGAATTTACCCAAAGGAAATGAAATCATCATATCAAAGAGTTATTTGCACCCTTGTGGTTTATTGCAGCTCAATTCACAGTAGCTAAGATATGGAACCAAGCCAGATGTCCATCAATTGATTACTGGATAAAGAAAATGTGGTATATATATGCTATGGAATACTACTCAGCCATAAAAAGGAATGTGATCCTGTCTTTTGCGACAAAACCCATGCAACTGGAAACCGTTATGCTTAGTGAAATAAGCCAGTCTAAAAATACAAGTATTATGTTTTCTCTAATATGTGGCAACCAATATATTATACAAAAAATGCATAGGAATGAAATGGTCACTTTGGGATATGATTGTCATTTTTAACTTATGTTTATACTCTTGTGGAACTTTGGTCTTTCTACTTTTTACTTGTTGAATATTACGATTAGTGGCAAATTAAACCTGTGAAAATAGAGTGGACTAAAATTATGTCCTTGCAAAAACTGATGAAGAGAGGGCAGGGAGGGAGGTTTGGGGGGAGTAGAGGCGTGAGGAAAATGTTTTGTCTTCCTGGAACTGTTATCTATGGAGTGCATAAAATCTGTTCTCTTTATACTAATAAAAATTTTTAAAGTTAATACATAGATAATTGTGAGAAATGGCTGGGTGAATGGGTGAATTTAGTATGTGTGTCTTGAGAGAGAAAGCTGGACAGCTGATTCAAAATAGGGTTTAAGTTAGCAATCCTGTAATCTAAACAACATCAGCGACACCGTCTAATTGCTCAGTACTATGAAGACACTGTATATCTGTATTTATCGCATCTATTATTCAGTCTAATCTTTATATCTTTCTTAGGGGAGAATCTTTGCAGATGAGGCAATTCAGTCCCAAAGAAGATATGTGATTGCTCACAATCCTGCTGTCTGGGATCTAGATTGGAACCCCTGTCTGGGGGTGCATGCTCCAAGTTAAAGATGGAAATACATTTTTTTTATAAAGTTGATTAAAGGTTATAAAATATCAGGAAACATTGATATTGAGTGTACCTTTAGGCTGTTAACAGTTAAGAGCATTTAAACTTGAATAAAAGTTTCACAGTTTTCTATATTAAAAACATAGCATTCTTCTTTCAGTAAAAGAAATGTGCATAAGGACTTATAAATTCACTAGGTCTATGGCTACGGCCTTTTACCTAGAACAAAAGGATCTTCCCCTTTTCTTCTGAAGTTGCCTCATGCACAGAGCATTGAAGATGTATCCTTCCTTCTTAGCCTGGTTTGAAGTTAGGATATATTGCGTTTGTTCTTAAGATTCTGTGGTAGCTGAGAAATTGGGAGGAAACAGCTGTCTTCGTCTCCCAGGTCTTTGGCTTAGGGCATACTTTAATGGAATCTGAATTCAGCTTATTCTTTTGGATATCCTTTTGTTCTTGATGTTTGCCTGACACCATTTGGAAAGATATCCTTCTAGAATGTAAGGGGCCAGCTAAGGTTATAGAATTTATTTTTCTCATCTCCACCATTTTATTTCTGATGAGTTCTAACTGAAAATATCAGTTTGATTGAAAAAAAGTACCATATAGATTGTACATAGTATAGATGATATTTCATTTAAAAATTACTATTTTGATAGTCATATGACATATTTTTATAGATAATATATTAACAACACATTAGATTGTATATATTCTTATGATTATTTGTACTGTAAATGATTTTGCCTTTTCTTGATAACATTTTTTTGAGAAAAGAAATGGTTTAAAAAGGAGTTTTGATAGGGGCCAGCACTATGGCACAGCGGGTTAAAGCCCCAGCCTGCAGCACCAGCATCCCATATAGGCACTGGTTCAAGTCCCGGCTGCTGCACTTCCAATCCAGCTCTCTGCTATGCCTGGGAAAGCAGTAGAAGATGGCCCCAGTCCTTGGGCCCCTGCACCCACGTGGGAGACCCGGAAGAAGCTCCTGGCTCTTGGCTTCGGGTCAGCTCAGCTCTGGCCATTGCGGTCATTTGAGGAGTGAACCAGCAGATGAAGACCTCTCCCTCTGTCTCTACTTCTCTCTGTAACTCTTTCAAATAAATAAAATAATTCTTTTTTAAAAAAAGAGTTTTGATAATGTATCTGTACTTATTTATGTATATATAGATATTTTTTCATTATTTGTGGTAATATATTTTGGCTATGGAATAATCTATTGTAAATATATTGGTTCATGTACTTATATTTCCTGATCTATATTTACTTGAATGCAAATATTCAATACCCAGTTCTTTAAAACATGCTAAATATTTTTCTAAGCAAGGAAAAAAAGCAGGACATTTGAAATGTGGTTATTAAAGCAATTCAACTTAAATGATCACATAGTTTCTTATTTGAAGGGCATTGCTAACAATAGATATCAGATGTGTAGTAATCATTTTAGCAATGATCTGAAAGGATTTACTTGGTCAGCATTTCAATACCTATTCCTTAGTTCAACATTTCTGAATACCATTGTTATTTTAAACATTTTTAGAGTTAATTTGTTTTTAGTGTTATTTACATTTAATTTCCACCATAGTATACCGTTGGATAGACAGGAAGCATGAAAAGAATGCTATGTTGAGCCGGCACCACGGCTCAATAGGCTAATCCTCAGCCTTGCGGCGCCGGCACACCGGGTTCTAGTCCCGGTTGGGGCGCAGGATTCTGTCCCGGTTGCCGCTCTTCCAGTCCAGCTCTTGGAGGATAGCCCAAGTGCTTGGGCCCTGCACCCCATGGGAGACCAGGATAAGCACCTGGCTCCTGCCTTCGGATCAGTGTGGTGCGCTGGCTGCAGCGCGCCGGCCACGGTGGCCATTGGAGGGTGAACCAACGGCAAAAGGAAGACCTTTCTCTCTGTCTCTCTCTCTCTCACTGTCCACTCTGCCTGTAAAAAAAAAAAAAAAAAAAAAAAAAGAATGCTATGTTAATATACAATGATAAAAAGAAACCATTAAAAAAGAGATAATTATGGAAATTACCCCAGTCTTCAACGGATGCATAAATTCCATTCATCTGATCAAAATTCTTATACCAATATTTGATTTTTTTTATGTTTTAAACCTAGTATTCAGAAGAGGAAATTGTGATAATTTAATTTGATTTGACTGTTTATATATTGAAAATCAAGTCTAATTTGAAAGAAGTGCTAGAAAATAGCAGCCTGAAACCCTGTCTTTTAACTTGTCATTTAGAAATAAAATACAGGGGTGGGCTTTGTGAAGTAGCAGGTTAAGCTGCCACTTGGGGTGTCCACATCCCTTCTCAGAAAGCTGATTTGAGTCCTGACTGCTCTGCTTCTGTTATGCCTGCCTGCCATTGTGCCTGGAAGAGAGCTGACAGTGACCCAACTGCTTGGGTCCCTGGCACCCATGTGGGACATCCCGGTGGAGTACCTGGCTCCTATTTTTGTTCTGGCCCAGCCCCAGCTGTTGCAGGCATATGGGAACTGAACCAACAGATGGAAGATTCTAATATGAGATTGCCAGTAATATAACATTTGTAGAGTTACCCATCTATTAAATTTTTTTCTACTTAGTTGTTTTGTTTTTACTTAAAAAAACATACCAAGGGTTATGTGGATAGGTTGCCGCATGCGATGCTCACATCCCATATTGGAATGGCTAGGTTAGTCTGAGCTCTGCTGCTGGTTCTGGTTTCTTGCTAATGCACACCCTGGGAGCCAACTAGGGATGGTTCAAGTTATTAAGTCCCTGACACCCACATGGGAAACTTGGATTGAGTTCCTGCCTCCTGACTTTGGCTTGGTCCTGCTCCAGCACTGTGGACATTTGGGAAGTGGACCTGTTAATGGGAGCTTTCTGTCCATCTGTCTCTCTCTCTGCCTCAAAATAATAAAATGCATTTTTGAAAATCACACAGGTACCTCATTTTATTTTTAAATGTTCACATGTTCAGCCATGTTGAATTATTTCTTAAATATACTAGGTGCTCTCTCATGAGCCTTATATATGCTGATTCTTTTGGAATATAATTTTCAACCTTTGGCCTCATTGATTTTTTTTTTCCCTAAATTTGAAGTTTTCAGTCTCTTCTCAAACCTCGTTTTATATTATGATTGTATGATATTATTGATTTCTTAGCTGATAACCCCATTAGAATAGGGGTGCTGTGTGAGTAGGGGATTGCTGTATCCCTAGGCATTGGTACAACCCCTAGTACAGGTAAATAGATATAATTGCTAAAAACTTCATGACAGGGGCTGGCGCTGTGGCTCACTTGGTTAATGGTCCACCTGTGGCACCAGCATCCCATATGGGCGCCAGGTTCTAGTCCTGGCTGCTCCTCTTTCAGGCCAGCTCTCTGCTGTGGCCCAGGAGGGCAGTGAAGGATGGCCCAAGTGCTTGGGCCCCTGCACCTGCATGGGAAACCAGGAAGAAGCACCTGGCTCCTGGCTTCAGATTGGCACAGCGCTGGCTGTAGCGGCCATTTGGGGAGTGAACCAATGGAAGGAAGTCTTTTCTCTCTGTCTCTCTCTCTCACTGTCTGTCACTCTACCTGTCAAATAAATAAAAAAAAAAGACTTCATGACAGATTTTAAATTATGTGCCAATTTAAAGATCATTAGCCTATTTAGAAGATTATGTATCAAGAAGAGGGGCTTATGGATGTAGCTGGTCATGTCCCTGTTCAGAATTTCTTTGTTATTAAAGTCATCTGTTATGTCAGGGTATTGTTGAACATGTCATGTTTCTCTTCTCCCCAGCCCTTTTTATTTTCCCCACCCCACAAAAACCCATAACTTTATTAATGATGGAAACAGTATAAATTTCAAAACAAGCACAGTTATCTTTTGAAACACCAAAATTGATCCTCGTTTTCTAATGGTTACATTAGAAGAAAACAGGAAAAAAATATTGCTTGTGTATGGTTGTATTTGAATTGTTCATCTGAGATCAGGAATTGTGTCTTTTGTTCATATCTTATTCAGTGCCTAGCATACTATTGGTGTACAATAAATAAATAATGGTGATGCTGAGGAATATACTGCCAGACCATTTGTAGCTCTTAAATATAATACAAACAATAGAAGAAACGTTCTTTTAAGTTCTATGTTCAGGTGAAGAGAGTGCTTTGGGATACATTTTTGAGTTTAGTAGAAATCATAATTTCTTCAACAAATAGTTCTTCATGCGTTGGCATCCATATCTTTAAGGAAAAGAAATACCGATTTATTATCCTTTACCAGAAGAAGCATAGAGAAAGATTTATAGAGTATTACAGAAATTGTTAAACTATGATCAAGAGCTTCTTCAACATTAATAGCAATGTAGAATGGTAGGTTTAAAAAAAATAAAGAAGCAAAACAGTTCAAGACTCTGATGATAGGAATGTCAACCCACCTAAGAATAGGCCTGAACCCAGAACTTTAACTGCTGAACCCAAATCAAACTGTGTAAGGACATGTATCCCAAGTTAAAATGTTGGAGGTCTTGCAACTCTGCTTGATATTAGTTTTCCCTTCAAAGATCCCTGTTTCATATCATAACAACATGTTTGTTACTTTTTTTTTTTTAAAAAAAGGTAGTTATTTATTTGAAAGGCAGAGTTACAGAGAGGCAGAGGCAGAGAGAGAGAGGTCTTCCATCTGCTAGTTTACTCCCCAGATGGCCGCAATGGCCAGAGCTGCACAGTTCCAAAGCCAGGAGCCAGGAGCTTCTTCTGGGTCTCCACGTGGGTGCAGGGGCCCAAAGACTTGGGCCATCTTCTACTGCTTTCCCAGGCCATAGCAGAAGTGGAGCAGCTGGGACTTGAACCAGCACCCATATGGGATGCCCAAACTTCAGGCAGCAGCTTTACTTGCTATTCTATGGCACTGGCCCCCAACGTGTGTGTTTCTCAGGATTAACAGCCTTGTCACTATTGGATTTAATTCTGCAACTCTAGTTGGCTTGACAGTTTGGCAATTTTATCAGTGTAAGGATGGTAAGAGCAGAAATATTTAAAAGGGCAGGTAGAAAGACTTTTTTAGTTCAGTGCTGGAAATAAATACATTTCCTGTGAATTTAGAACTTCTGAAGTACATGTAGGGGATATCATACAGAGGATAACACACTGTGCTTGCTCTTATTTCTGTAAATGGTGAGATCTATATGTTTAAAAAGAACATGCTACTGCTATAAAATAACTTAAGAATTAGGCATATAATAGCAATTATTTAATATTTATTAAATGAATAAGTCCCAGATAAAAATCATTGTATATTTATTTGGGGACCATAGAGGAGAATTGAATGATATATATTTCGAAGGAATTTATTATGTACTTTGGGCTAAAAAAATTCATTATTTTAGTTACCGGACTATCTTATTACCACTCCAGCCCCTTCAGACTTTCCAGCCTGGTCCAGAAACTGTCTTTGGGTTTGGTTTGTTTTCTTCAGGGTGCTTGCATTTTTTAATATCTTTTAAGATTCTAAATATTTTTTATTTTTATTTTTTAAGAATTTTTACTATTTAATAGAGTCAGTAGTTTGTGGAAACAATTCTGTGAACATAATGATATTCCATTTCTCCATCCCACACTCCTGTCTTCTTCCTTTCTTTTTTTGTTTTTTGAGATAACATTTTTAAAATTTATTTTACAGTAAAAGGCTTACTACTTTACTGAGTAAGAAGTTTAACAGATAAAAAGCAAAAGACCCTAGTTTAGTGGGAATATAGACAATGGCTATAAACAGTAATTGAATGGAAAAATGACCATTTCATCCATATACAGTAAATTTGAAAGTAATCACAGATCATTAAAACTATAGTAGTATAACATTCTTAACCATTGATTTGACAATGGTATAAAACAGAGTTTTACAAAACTATATTTTCAGCAATACTGATACACACAGACATTTCTTTGTCTTTTCTCTTTCACTTTTGTTTTTTAAATTTTAGTTCCTACATATAAGGGAGAATATGTGGTATTTGTCTTTCTGTGTCCAGCTTATTTCATTCAATATGATGTTCTTGAATTGCATCCATTTTGTTGCAAATGATAGAATTTCATTCTTATAGCTGAATAATATTCCATTATATATATATATACCATGTTCTTTATCCATTCATCTGATGATGGGCACCTTGGTTGGTTCCAAATTTCGGCTATTGTGAACAGTGCTGTATAAACATGGTGTTGCTGGTATCTCTTTTTCACATTATATTCAAGTCATTTGGATATATTCTCAGTAGTGGGATTGCTGGATCATATGGCAAGTCTGTTTCTAATTTTTTAAGAAATCTCCACATTGTTTTCCACAGTGGCTGCACTACTTTACATTCCCACTAACAGTATATAAGTGTTCCCCTTTTTGCACATCCTTGTCAGGATTAGTTAATGTCTGTATTTTGGACTTTAGTCATCCTGACTAGGATGAAGTGATACTGCATTGTGATTTTGATCTGCATTTCCCTCATGGCTAGTGATGTTGAGAATTTTTTCATATATTTGTTGGCCATTTGTATTTCTTTTGAGAACTGTCTATGGAGGTCCTTTGCCCATTCTTAACTGGATTGATTATTCATTGGTTGTTGAGTTTTTTAAGTTGCTAATATAGTTGGGATACTAATGCTTTGTGGGAAAAGTAGCTTGCAAATATTTTTTCCCATTCTGTTGGATATTTCTTCACTCCTTTGCTGTATAAAAGCTTCTGAGTTTGAGATAGTCCTATTTGTTAAATCTTGATTTTGTTGCCTGTGGTTTGGGCGTCTTGTCCAAGAAGTTGTCTCCTACAACAATGCTTTGGGGTGTTTCCCCCATGAGTTCTTCTAGCAACTTTATAGTTTCAAGTCTTAAGTTTTGGTCTTTGATCCATCTTGAGATGATTTCTGTGTATGGTGAGAGATAGGGATTTAATTTCATTCTTCTACACATATACATCCAGTTTTGCCAGCACCATTGGTTGAAGAGATTATCCTTACTCCACTCTTTGGTCTGATCATTTTTGTCAAAAAGCAGTTGGCTATATGTAAGTAGAATAATTTCTGGGCTCTCTATTCTGTTCCAGTTATCTCTGTATCAGTTTTATTCTAGCACCATGCTGTTTCAGTTACTGTACCTTTGTAGTATGCTATAGACAGATATTCTGATGCCTTCAGCTTGATTTTTTTTACTCAGGATCACTTTATCTATTCGAGGTCCTTTGTGATTACATATGAATTTTAGGATTGTTTTTTCTAGTTCTGTAAAGAATGTCATTGGTATTTTGATAGGGATTGCATTGAATCTGTAGATTGCTTTAGGTAGTATAGACATTTTAATAATATTAGTTCTTCTAATCCATGAGCAAGGAATATCTTCCAATTTTTTGTGTCCTTGGTGATTTCTTTCTTCTATATTTTATAATTTTCATTATAGAGATCTTTTAGTTCTTTGGTTAAATTTATTACTAAATATTTGATTCTTTTGTGTGGCTATTGTGAATGGGAATTCGTTCCTCATTTCTCTTTCAGTGAGTTCATCATTAGCATATAAAAGAGCTGCTGTCTTTTGCATGTTTGTTTTTTAATTTGGGATTTTACTGAGTTGGTTTATCAATTTTAACAGCTTTATGGTGCAGTGTTCAGGTTTTCCAATGCAGCATCATATTTTCTGCAGACATGGATAATTTGACTTCCTCTTTTCCACTTTTAATACCCTTTATTTCTTTATCCTCCATAGTTGCTCTTGCTAAATCTTCTAGCACCATATTGAATAACAGTGGTAAAAGGGGACAGCCTTGTCTCGTTCCAGATCTGAGGGGAATACTTTCAACGTTTCCCCTATTCAGTATTACATTGCCTAGTAGTTTGTCCTAGATAGCTTTTATAATTTTGAGGAATGTTCCTTCTATACTTAATTTGTAGAGTTTTTATTATAAGGGGGGATTAATCTTAACAAATGCTTTGTCTGCATCCATTGAGATGATCACATGGTTTTTGTTCTTCATTCCGTTGCTGTGATTTATGATGCTTATTGATTTGTGAATGTTAAGTCACCCTTGCATCTCTGGGATATCCCACTTGATTGTGATGATCTTTTTGATGTGGTTTTGGATTTGATTCACGGTGTTTTGTTGAGAATCTTTGCTAAAGATACAGGTCTATAATTTTCTTTTCGTGTCATGTCTTTTTTTTTTAACTTTTATTTAGCAAATATAAATTTCCAAAGTACAGCTTATGGATTACAATGGCTTCCCCCCCATAACTTCCCTCCCACCCTCAACCCTCCCCTCTCCCTCTCCCTCTCCCCTTCCATTCACATCAAGATTCATTTTCAATTATCTTTATATACGGAAGATCAATTTTGTATATATTAAGTAAAGATTTCAACAGTTTGTACCCACACAGAACATAAAGTGTAAAATACTGTTTCAGTACTAATTATAGCATTAATTCACATTGAACAACACATTAAGGACAGATCCCACATGAGGAGTAAGTGCACAGTGACTCCTGTTGTTGACTTAACAAATTGACACTCTTGTTTATGGCATCGGTAATCACCCAAGGCTCTTGTCATGAGTTGCCAAGGCTATGGAAGCTTTTTGAGTTGACTTTGATCTTATTTAGACAAGGTTATAGTCAAAGTGGAAGTTCTCTCCTCCCTTCAGAGAAAGGTACCTCCTTCTTTGATGGCCCATTCTTTCCTTTGGGATCTCACTCACAGAGATCTTTCATTTAGGTGTTTTTGTTTGTTTGTTTGTTTTTTCCCAGGGTGTCTTGGCTTTTCATGCCTACAATACTCTCATGGGCTCTTCAGCCAGATCTGAATGCCTTAAGGGCTGATTCTGAGGCCAGAGTGCTGTTTAGGACATCTGCCATTCTATGAGTCTGCTTTGTATCCTGCTTCCCATGTTGGATCGTTCTCTCCCTTTTTAATTCTATCAGTTAATATTAGCAGACACTAGTCTTGTTTATGTGATCCCTTTGACTCTTAGACCTAACTGAACTGAACCTGATCACTTGTCTAGTGAGATGGCATTGGTACATGCCACCTTGATGGGATTGAATTGGAATCCCCTGGCACATTTCTAACTCTACCATTTGGGGCCAGTCAGCTTGAGCATGTCCCAAATTGTACATCTCGTGTCGTGTCTTTGATTTTGGTATCAAAGGGATGCTGGCCTCATAGAAAGAGTTTGGAAGAGTTTCATTGTATTCGATATTTTAGAATAATTTGAAAAGTGTTAGAGGTATTTCCTCTTTGAATGCTTTGTATAATTCAGTAGTAAAGCCATCAATTCCTGGACTTTTCCTTGATGGAAGACTTTTGATTAATGCTTTAATCTCATTGCTTGTTATGGGTCTGTTTAAGTTGTCTATAACTTACTGATTGAACCTTTGTAAGTTATATGTATCCAGGAATTTATTCATTTCTTCGAGGTTTTCCAGTTTATTGGCATCCTTCTTCACAGTAGTTTCTTAGGATCCTTTGTATTTCAGTGGTGTTGGTTGTAATGTCTCCTTTTTCATCTCTAATTTTATTTATCTGAGTTTTTTTTATTTTTGTTACTCTGGCTAGAGTTTTATCTATTTTGTTTATCTTAAAAAACGACTTTTTGTTTTGATCTTTAGTATTTTTTTAAGTTTAAATTTCATTTATTTCTGCTCCGATCCTTATTATTTCTCGCCTCCTACTGATTTGGGATTTGGTCTGTATTTGTTTTTCTGACTCTTTGAGATGCATCACTAAATCTTTAAGACATTTCTCTCTCTTTTTTAAATGTAAGCACTTAATGTTGTAAACTTCCTTCTTAATACTGCTTTTGCTGTATCCAAAAATTTTGATATGTTGTGTTTTCATTTCCATTTATTTCAAGAAAGTTTTTTATTTCCTTTTTAATTTCTTCAATAATCCATTGCACATTCAGTAGCATTTGTTTAATATCTAAGTGTTTATTAGTATTCTATTATTCTTCTTGTACTGATTTCTAGTTTTATTGCTTTCTGATCTGAGAAGATACATGGTATGATTTCAGTCTTTTTAAATTTGCTGAGACTTAATTTGTGGCCTAATATATGCTCTGTCCTAGAAGATATTCCATGTCCTGATGAGAAGAATGTATATTCTTTAACTGTTGGGTGAAATGTCCTATAAATGTCTGTTAGGTCCATTTGCTCAATAGTGTGTTTCAATTCCAGTGTATCTTTGCTGCTTTTCTGTCTGGGTGATCTGTCCATTGATGAGAGTGAGGTCACTCACTATTATTGTATTGGAGTGTCTCTCTCCCTTTTGGTCTTATTGTATTTGCTGTATATATTTGGGTGGTTTTGTTTTGGATACAGACATATTTATGATTGCTACATCCTCTTGCTGAATTGAACTGTTTATCAAAATACAATGTCATTCTTTATCTCTTTTTACTGTTTTTGATTTCAAGTCTGTTTTATCTGATATCAGGGTAGCTACACCTACTCACTTTTGGTTTCCATTTGCCTGGTATACCTTTTTCCAACCCTTCACTTTCATTCTATGTGTTTCTTTGTTTGTGAAGTGAGTTTCTTGTGGGCAGCATGTAGTGAGAACTTTTTTTTATTGTTTTCTAATTCCTTCAGCCAATATTAGTTTTTTGATCAGTGGACTTAATCCATTTACATTCAAGGTTGGTACTGATAGATAAGAACTAAGACCTGACATTTCGTTAATAGGGTAATATTTCTACCTGCTCTGTTAGTGAATTTGGTGGTGTCATGTGTTTTCATGTTTACTTCTAATGGAGGGCACCCTTCAGAATTTCTTATAAGGCTGGTCTGGTGGTGGTGACTTCTCTGTTTTTATTTACCTGGAAAATACCTTAGTTCTCCTTCACTTTTTAAAGATTTGTTTATTTACTTGAGAGGCAGAGTCTTCCATCCACTGGTTCATTCCCCCAATAGGCCGCAATGGCTGGAGCTGAGCCGACTCGACGCTAGGAACCAGGAGCTTCTACTGGGTCTCCCATGTGGGTGCAGGGGCCCAAGCACTTGGGGTATCTTCCACTGTTTTCCCAGGCCTTTCGCAGGGAGTTGGATCAGAAGTGGAATAGCCAGGATTCCAACTGGTGCCCATATGGAATGCTGGTGATGCAGGCGGATGCTTATCCTACTACACCACAGCTCCAGCCCCTCTCATTACTTTTAAAGGATAGCTGCACAGGATGTAATATTCTTGGTTGGAAGTTTTTTAAGACCTTGAATCCCACTCTCTACTGTCCTGTAGGGTTTCCACTGAGAAGTCTGATGTTAATCTGAATGGTTTTCCTTTATATGTAACTTGATACTTTTCTCTTTACTGTTTTTAAGATTCTCTCCTTGTCTTTAACTTTTGACAATTTGACGAGAGTATGCCTCAGAGGTCTTTTTTGGCTGAGTCTATTTGGGGTTCTTTAAACCTCTTGTATCTGGATGTCCATGTCTGTTTCAAGACCTGGGAAATTTTCAATGGTTATTTCATTTAGCAGGTGTTCAATGCCTTTTTCCTTTTCTTCTCCTTCAGGAATAACTATAATATGATTATTTGGTCATTGAATGGTATCCTATATTCCACATAGATGTTGTTCATTCCGTTGAATTCTTTCCTCTTATTTTTGTCTTGTCCTCTAGGTTAGAACTTCTTGTCCTCTAGGTCGGGAATTCTTTCCTCCATTTAGTCTATTTTGCTGTTAAAGCTGTCAGTCATATTTTTTTTTACACTGATTGAAGATTTCATCTCCAAAATTTGTATTTGGTTCTTCTTAATCAGTTCTATCTCCTTAGTAATATTTTCCTTCATGTCATTTGTTGATTTCCTCATTTCTTTAATATGTCTGTCTGTATTCTCTTGCATCTCATTGAGTTTCCTTAAACTCCTCATTTTGAATTCTGTATCTGTCATTTCATATATTTCCTTCAGTTCAGGACATAATTCTGGAAGATTGTTGTGTTCTTTTGGAGGCACCGTGCTGCCTTGCTCTTTCATGTGTCTGCTCATTGATGTCTGTCCATCAAGTGGATTTGTCCCTTCTTTATGGAGTAGGTTTTATTGGAAAATAGTTTATGGTTTAGCTGGAATGCAGGGTGTCACTTGACTTGTTACTTTGTCTTTTGTTCTAGGTGTGCTGGAAGTATAGTCTCTGAGTGATTTCTTTTGTCTTAATCAATGACAGTTGTGTTGGCAAGTGACACAGTGGTATGTAGTCTACTATACTTCATAGGGATAGAAGTGTAACTTTGAGGTGAATATGTGTTCCTAGATTGTGTATCTTTGGTCTACAGAGAGTTTGGTGTCAGTCTCCCTGGTAATGCTGATAGCCAAGGCCTTGCTCTCGGTGCTGAGAGAGACAGGATGGCTTTTCCCTTGTCCTACTGGTAAGCTTGAGTGATCACAGGGCTTGTCGTACCAACTGTGTGATGCAGATGGATCCAACCTATGCTGTGGCTTATAATACCAACAACCCTAGTCCTAGGATTAGGGAATGTGATCTGGACCCTGCTCTAGTCCTACAGAGTGACTACAAGGTATACAGGAGATTTTGCTTTGGAGGGTGTGAGTCCAGAGTGTTGGAATGCAGGTAGGTTGCTCCCCACGTCCACTGGGTAGATTCTAGTGACACTGAGAAACTTAGAAGTAATTGTTATAGTCCTGGTGCTGCAGAGAATAGTGCAGATCTTCCTGGGTGGGAGCAGATTTTGTATGGGCTGTTTCTGATGTTAGCCCTCAGAAGGTAAGGAAAATCCTCCTGGCTCATATAGAATACATGAATGTAGCTCTGGGGCTAATGCCCCATAACTCCCATAGTTGTAGGATGGAGGGGATCTGTCCTTTGCTCCATGTGTTGCCCTGACGGATTCTGATGCTGGAAGGAGTGGAACAGAGGAATGCTGTGTAACTTCACTGCCAAGTATGGCGATCTGCAGGAGTGGGGGAAGAAAAGGAAGCAATGCAGCTTCTTTGCTCCAAGCTTGGCTGTTGCTCAGACCCCTGTCAGCTCCCCAGGCTGAAGTAAAAGTCAGTTGTTGTCTGTGGAATTCACCCTTAGCTAGAATTGCAAGTGGCGGGCTGAGCCAATCTCTTCCTATCTTGTCATGGTAAGATGGTGTGGCTCACAGTTGGAAGCTGGCTGTACCATGTGGCTGGCTGCAGTGGTGCCTCTGTATCCTCCTGTCCCAGGGAGTCTTTGTTGTTTTCTCTCTTTTTTGCTGGAAATTTCCATCAGTCAGACGTGGTCCTTCCTTTGTTCTTTTCACATCCCAGAGCAGCAGAATTTAGTATGTCTGCACCCTATTCAGCCATCTTGGATCTGTGTCCTTGGTTTTGAAGAGATCAAGGAAGTATTAGTAAAGCTTTTCTTTAGGAATTTCTTTAGGAATTCTTAGTCAGTTTTAGAGAAGAGATCAAAAGAGCCAGCTCCCCAGAATCACCTTGCCATCTTCAGAGTATACATAGGACCCTCATTTAGACCAGACCAGACCTGTGTAGAACTAGATGAAGATCCAGATTTACAGGCCTTGGTACGTTTTTGATGTTGCTAAGCTTGGAAGTCAACTATTCTGTTTTATTCATCCTTATACCCTTGGCACCCACACTGTGCCTGACTGATTGCTAAGTGCCCACCCCCAAAAAGTTTTTAGAATTAATTAGTGAATTCTGTTTCTTTTTGAAGAGTTCTAAAATTTTTTAGAGCTTGTTCTCTTCCCATATTTTATGCAATATAGTTGTATCTGTTATGTGAATTGAATACAAAAGAGCATAACGAAGGGTTGCTGATTTGGTGAATCTTAAATCTAGTTGGTGAATCAGGAAAGACTTGTATAATAAGATGATACAAGCTCATGTTGTTTGAAAAGACAAATTTATTTGGACTGGGGTGGTTAGGGAATATTTTTGAGAAATTGTATTGAACTTGATTATGGAGGAATGAGGGATTTTTCCCCACAGATTTATGTACTTATTTGAAAGGCAGAATTACAGAGAGGGAGAGGGGGAGGGAGAGAGATATCTTCCATATCTCAGTGGCTTACTTCCCAAATGGCTGCATCAGATTGAGTTTGGTCAGGTGGAAGCCAGGAGTCAGGAGTTTCATTTGGATCTCCCACCTGGATTCAAGGGCCCAAGGAGTTGGGCCATCTTCTGCTGTTTTCCCAGGTGCATTAGCAGGGAGCTGGATCACAAATGGAGAAGCTAGTGGGATTCTGACAGGTAGCAGTTTAACCCTGTGTACCACAGTGCCAACCCCAAGGAATGAGAGCAAAGATTTTCAGAAAGAGAGAACTACAAGAACAAAAAGAAGATGCCACTGACCTACAAATAGTTAAAGTCAAACTATCAGTTGCTTTTTTTTGGTAATAATTTGGTATTTTTACTTATTTCTACATTGCTTAACTTTCAAAATGTACTCCCATAACTTTTTTATGTGATAGAAATGTTATTTGTATTGGAATCCCCTGGCACATTTCTAACTCCACCATTTGCGGCCAGTCCGATTGAGCATGTTCCAAATTGTTCATCTCCTCCCTCTCATTTTCCACTCTTAGATTTAACAGGGATCACTTTTCAGTTAAAATTTAAACACCTAAGAATAATTGTGTGTTAATTACTGAGTTCAACCAATAGTACTAGAACAACAACAACAACAACAAATACTAAAAAGGATAAAGTACTACATTGTACATCTAAAGTCGGACTGGCCACAAATGGTGGAGTTAGAAATGTGCCAGGGGATTCCAACACAATCCCATCAAGATGGCATGTACCAATGCCATCGCACTAGTCCAAATGATCAATTTCAGCTCACAATTGATAGCTCTGATAGGTCTAAGAGTCAAAGAGATCACACAAACAAGACAAGTATCTGCTAATACTAACTGATAGAATCAAAAAGGGAGAGAAAGATCCAACATGGGAAGTGGGATACACAGCAGACTCATAGGATGGCAGATGTCCTAAACAACACTCTGGCCTCAGAATCAGCCCTCAAGGCATTCAGATCTGGCTGAAGAGCCCATGAGAGTATAGCAGGCATGGAAAGCCAAGATATCATGGAAAAAAAAAAAAAAAGACCTAAATGAATGATCTCTGTGAGTGAGATCCCAGTGGAAAGAACGGGGCCATCAAGGAAGGAGGTACCTTTCTCTGAAGGGAGGAGAGAACCTCCACTTTGACTATGACCCTATCGGAATAAGATCAAAGTCAGCGAACTCTAAAGGCTTCCATAGCCCTGGCAACTCATGACTAGAGCCTAGGGAGATTACTGACGCCATGAACAGGAGTGTCAAATTGTTAAATCAGCAACAGGAGTCACTGTGTACTTACACCCCATGTGGGATCTGTCCCTAATGTGTCGTCTAAAGCGAAGTGATGCTATAACTAGTACTGAAACAGTATTTTTATACTTTGCGTTTCTGTGTGGGCACAAACTGATGAGGTCTTTACTAATTATATACTGAAGTGATCTTCTGTATATAAAGAGAATTGGAAATGAAAAAAAAAAAAACAACCTGGTGTTAAAATGGAAATGGCATAGAAAATTAATTAATTTGAAAAAAAAATTATGTAGGATCTCTGTCTTTAATGTGCTGTACATTGCTATTTAATGCTATAATTAGTAATCCAATGGTAGTTTTTTCACTTTATGTTGCTATATGGGCAAAATGTTGAAATCTTTACCTAATATATACTAAACTGATCTTCTGTATACAAAGAGAATTGAAAATGAATCTTTACATGAATGGAAGGGGAAAGGGAGCGGGAAAGGGGAGGGTTGCGGGCGGGAGGGAAGTTATGGGAGGGGGGAAGCCATTGTAACCCATAAGCTATACTTTGGAAATTTATATTCATTAAATAAAAGTTTAATAATAAAAAAAAGAAATGTTATTTGTAAAATTCAGAAAGTTTGGATGATTTTCCCAACATCATCCAGTTAGCAAACCAAAGAGCTGAGACTCCCAGCTCTTTGTAAACCACTGTGGCTACCACTTTTCTTCTTGTCCTAAATCATCTAAATTTTATAATTGAAGCCCCTTTGTGATCAAGGGAAACTATCTTCCACATAATGACATGATCCATTAAGATGAAACAGTCCAGGGCTTGTTGATACATACAATTGTCAAGTCAACGTGTTGGTAACAAGTGTGAAGAAGAGGAATAGGATTTGCTAACATTTATCTAGTTTTTTTTTTTTTTTAATGTAGGAGACAATATTCTCAGAGCTTCGTATGTGTTAACTTACAACATCCTTATGATACTATATCCTTGTTAAGTACTTTTATCAGTTCCATATCATCTTGTTTATTAGCTGGAGAAACAAGGATCTGAACACGGGCAGTCCATCACAAGAGCCCATCATAAGTCTGGGCATGCACGCTCTGCCGTACACTTACTCAAATACAGGATTCACCTGTAGCTAACTGTAATACTATTCAATTAGCAGTTTCTTGAAGGATGCCTTCCTTCCCTCATAGGTAAAAATGAGGATAATAATAGTTCTACTCTATAGGCCTTTGAGAAGATGCACTGAAAGGATGCCTGTATAAGATCCCTGCTATTATTATTAATGCCATTCCCATTATGTTCTAATCAATGGAACTAGAATTTTAATCGTTACTTGCTCTCAAAGTAGGAAGGAATTATACCAAAGCTCTCTTATTTTAGAGTTTTCCTACTGGATTAGAATCCTTATAGTTTTGAGTTAAAATGCTTTCTGATTGGCATTCTAGTAGCTTTGCCTAAATATATGTTATTTAGTTAGATTGCAAGATGTGTTGTAGGGGACAGCATTGTGGCATAATGTGTTAAACTATTGCCTGTAACACCAGCATCCCATAGTTTGTGTCCTGGCTGCTCCGTGTCTGATCCAACTCCCTACTAATGGGCCTGGGAAAGCAGCAGAAGATGCCCCAAGTGTTTGGGCTCCTGCCACCCACTTGGGAGACCTGGAAGACGCTCCTGGCTCCTGACTTTGGCCTGGTCTAGCCATGGCCATTGAGGCCATTTGGGGAGTCAACCAGTGGATGGAAGATCTCTCTCTCTCTCTCCCTCTCTCTTTCTTTCTGTAACTCTGCCTTTCAAATAAATGAATAAGTAAATAAATAAGTCTTTTTTTTTTTAAAGAGAGATCTATTGTTAAATGACTGACTTATTGACGGTGGGGGAAGATATGTACATTCATATATTAATACTTGTTTTTTTTTCTGAATACAGGAATTCTGCTTTTTAGCTTATGCAGTTTGCATTCTAATCTGCCTCAATTTTACTGCATCTATAAAATCTATTATAATAAAATTATTTTCATTAAAACCTGAAAATCATGATCCTAACACTACTTGGAGATTTGAGACACACAAATTGAGATAACATGAATTTGGATAATGGTACAACAAGTGATGTATATTACTATTGTTATAAATGACTTATGCATATATTTATTAGAAAATTATAGTTGCACATTTATTATAGAAATTCTGAAATCTTAGCGCTCACAGGCATAAAAATTTGTAGGGTATTTAGGAATTTTTTGAATAAAAGTTTATTATACAACATTTAATACACCTTAAAATACCTTTTTGAACAAATATGCTTTATAATGAAAGTAAAATACTCAACAAATGAAAATAAAGGAATAAAAAAGTTGATTCATTATAAGATGTAGCTAGACCTCAAAAATATTTGTTGCATTTTGTTCATGACCTTTAAGGACTAAGTATATAGACAGCTACACCAGAAGTGATGTTCACTAGCAATGATCTTAATTTGGCTTTGGAATTCCACCAGGTTTTGCTGAATTAACATTTAAACTGTCATTTAAAATAGACTGAAGTAGAACTAACTAGATGCTTTGAGCACCAAATTATAAGAATAATAAGTATTACTCCTCCTGTTGTTAATACTAGATTTAAAAGAGTTCATCAGATTTAATAGCATCCCCTAGAAAATTCATGTTTACCCAGGAACTCAGAATGTGGCCGTATTTGGAAATAGGGTCTTTGCAAATGAAATTTAGTAAATTAAATGAGGTCCTACTGGGGTAAGGTGGGCCCTAAATCCAAGGACTGTTAACCTTAAAAGGAAAAACCCACAGCTACTCAGATGCACAGAGAGGAAAGCTAATCATGTGAAGACGGAGGGCACACGGCCCCTACCATCTGATTTCACACATCCAGCTCCAGAACTGCTAGAGCAGACATTTGTGTTACTTGAAGCCACACAGTTTGTTATAATTTATTATGGCAGCACTAGGAAACTAGCGCAGGGGTACTTTAAAAAGCCTTTGGAAAAAATGGAATTAAAAGTTAAGTTTATTTCAGTGTGAAAACATTTTGAAATCCATGCATAGTTTTCATAGTATGCATTTTCCGTGAACTTTTTGAAGACTCCTCATACAGTTGGTAAGTTTAATATGATGTTTACTTTCACAAAAAGGCATTGTTTACATAAAATGAAATTTGATTTTAAAAATTGGTAAACTTCTGTTTATATACCAATTTTTTATCTTAAAAGACAATTTTGTTTTTTTAATTTATCTTTAGTGAAAGCATATACAACATGTTAAGTCAACATGGTCTATCACTTTGGGTACATTTCAGTCCAGGATGATTCCTATATTTTGTCACTCCAAATTCTTGATCTCCTTAAAATTTCTAGTAGTTTAAGGATGGCAAAATGTAAAGCTATTATCAGGGGAAAAAAGTAATTGAATTAAAAATGGTATTTAGATAGGATCTTCATTTCAAATTAAATGCTTATTCACATTATGTACAAGTTCTGTAAAAAATAATCTTCCTGAATTAGATTAAGCAATTGATCAAATCCTTAAAATGAGAAGGTACATGAAAAAATGCCTATGAAATAATAAGGAACTTTTTTTCTTTGTACTTATTGTGTTACTTTTTCAGAAAAAAAATCTAAGAAACTCTTGAAATTCTTTTTTTAAAGATTTTATTTATTTGTATGAGAGGTAGAATTACAAACAGTGAGAGGGAGAGACAGAGAGAAAGGTCTTCCATCCACTGGTTCACTCCCCAAATGGCCACAACAGCTGGAGCTGAGCCAATCCGAAGCCAGGAGCCAGGAGCTTCTTTTGGGTCTTCCATGCGGGTGCAGGGGTTCAAGTAGGGCCATCTTCCACTGCTTTCCCAGGCCACAGCAGAGAGCTGGATCGGAAGAGCAGCAGCTGCGACTAGAACCGATGCCCATATGGAATGCTGGCGCTGCAGGCAGAGGATCAACCTACTGTGCTACAGCGCCCCCCTCCCCCAAATTCTTACTGATTTATTTATTTATTTTCTTTGATTTTTGAGATATAATTGACAAATAAAAGTGGTGTATGTTTAAGATGTACTGCATGATGTTTTCCTATTTATAGACACTGTGAAATGATCATTACAGTGAAACTGATGAACATATCCTTCACTTCATGTAGTTGCCTATGTGTGTTTTGAGACAATATTTAAGCTCTATCCCCTTAGCAGATTTCAAGTACATTGTGCATTATTATTAACTGTAGTCACCATGCTATATATTTGGTCTCCAGAACTCGCTCATCTGATAACTCTGCAAGTTTGTACCTATTGCCCAGCATCTTCCCAGTCCTCTCAACCGCCACTCTTTAGTGAGTGCTCTTCTGCTTTTAGATTCTGCATGTAATTGAGATCATGAAATATTTGTCTTTCAAATTTTTTAATTTCACTTAGCATAATATCCTCCAGGTTCATCTATGCTGTCATAAATGGCAGGATATTTTCCTCATTTTTATGGCTAAAACATCCATCATAAATATAAATATGTGTAAAATACATATCTATGGATTATATTATGTTATATTTGTGACATATATATTGTCTTTATTCATTCATCAATCATTAATATTTCCAGTTCATCTTATTTATTTCTACAAAAAGAATGCCATTAGATCTCAAGACTTTCATCAGTCACAATCTTCATGAACAATTTTTATTCTTTATATCATCCTGAAATGAAGCAATAATCAAAGTAGTAACCAATGATTTCTTCTCCAAGCAATTATTGAGTCTCTACTATGTGTTTTGTAATTCGCCAAGTGCTGATAGAATTGTCTGAGTAATAAGAATCACCATCACTTATATTTTTGAGTGCTTAGTACTACTCTAAGTACCTTGTATATATGGAATCATACAATATTTGTCTTTTTTACTGGCTTATTTCACTTAATGTAATGTCCTCAAGGCTCGTAAACATAAAATATGACACAATTTTTTCTTTATATAGCTAAAAATTTCTTCTTGTATTTATATAATACATTTTGCTTATCTATTCATCCATTAGTGAACTTAAATTGCTTGTATTTTTAGCTATTATGAGTAATGCTGCTATGAAGCTGGCTGTATAAATAGCTCTTAGAGATCCTCCTTTCAATTCTTTGAGGTATAAACCCAGAGACAAAAACGCACTGGATTATATGATAATTCTATTTTTAAGTTTTTGAGAAACCACTATATTGTTTCCACAGAAGTTGTATCATTTTACATTTTCACCAACAGTGTGCATAAGTTCCAATTTCTCCACATCCTTGCCAGCACTTGTAATTTGCTCTTTCTGGCTAATTTGATAGTAACCATCCTAATTGCTATGAGATAGTGCTTCCTTGTATATTTGATTTATATCTCCCCAATGACTAGTGATGTTGAGTATCTTTTCATGTACTACTTGGCTGTTTGTATAAGTTTTTGGAGAACATTCAAGTCCTTTGCCCATTTTTGAGTTGAGTTTTCGTTGTTGAGTTCTAGGAGTTCGGTATATTCTTACCATTAATCCATTATCATATATAAGTGCATGATTTGCAAACATTTTCTCCTATACTGTGGGTTGTATCTTTTCAGTCTGTTGATAGTATATTTTTATGCACAAAATTTTAAAATGTTCATGGAGTCCAATTTAATATTTTTTCCTTCGTTGCCTTTGCCTTTGCTGTCATATCCAAAAACTCACTGCCAAATCCAGTGTCATAAAACTTTTATCCAGGCCAGTATTTTGTCACCATGGATTAAGCTGTCACCTGCAATGCCAGCATCTCATATCAGAGTGCTGGTACAAGCTCTAGCTGCTCCACGTCTTATCCAGCTCCTTGCTAATGCATCTGGGAAAGCAGTGGAAGATGGCCCAAGTACTTGGGCCCTGGCCACCCTTGAGGAAGATCTGGATGGAGTTCTTGTCTCCTGGTTTTAGCCTGGCCCAGCCCTGGATGTTGGGGCCATTTGGGAAGTGAACCAACAGATGGAAGATCTCTTTCTCTGTCTCTCCCTCCCTGTCACTCTGTCTTTCAAATGGATAAGCATTTTAAAAAATTTTTTCCCAAGTTCTCTTCTAAGAGTTTTATGCTTTTTAGTTTTACATTTAAGTCTTTGATCCACTTTGATTTAATTTTTGTGTATACTGTTAGGTGATGATCTTTTAGGTGATGATTCTTTTGCCTGTGGATATCCAGTTTTCCAAGCACCATTTATTAAAGACTTCCCTTTCCTTCACTGAATGGTCTTGACCTTCATGTCAAAAGTCATTTGACTAGGGGTAGCAATTGGCCTAGTGAGTAAGACACTGGTTAGAATGCCTACATCCCATATCAGAGTGCTTGGGTTCAAAAGCTGTGGCTCTTAATGCTAACATTCTACTAATGTAGACCCTGGGAGGCAGCAGGTGATGACTCATTGAGTGAGTCCCTACCACAGATAAAGAAGACCTGAACTAAGCTCTTGGCTCCTGGCTTTGGCCTAGGCAGGACTGGCTATTTCAGGCATTTTGGGAGTGAACCAGTGAATAGAAACTCTATTAGTCTCTCTCTGTCTCTATGAAAAGAAAAATGACTTGACCAATAGGCAATGATTAACTTAGCTTTGTTCTGTTTCACTTTTCTCTATATCTGTCATTATGCCAGCACAACACTTTTGATTACTGTAGCTTTGTAGTAAGTTTTGAAATAGGAAATGTGAGTCCCCAGCTTTGTTACCTTTTTTTTAATATTGTTTTGGGTATTTCGGGTTCTTTGAGATTCCACAAGGAATTTTAGAATAGGTTGTTCTGTTCTACAAAGAACATCATTGCAATTTTGATAAGGATTGCACTGGCTCTTCAAATTATCTTGGGAAGTATTCACATCTTAGCAATATTCAGTCTTCTAATCCATGAACCTGAATGTGTTTCCATTTGTTTGTGTCTTTAGTATCTTTCAGCAGTGCTTTGTGGTTCCCATTGCACAAATATTTTTACCTCTTGGGTTAAGTTAATCCTTAAGTATTTTGTTCTTTTTGTTGTATTATAAATGGAATTGGCTTTATAATTTCCTTTGCAGATTATTTGTTGTTAGTGTAGAAAACACAACTGATTTTTGTGTGCTGACTTTGTAACTTGTTATTTTGCCGAATTCATTTTCTTTTCTTTCTTTTTTTTTTTTTTTAATTTATTTGACAGACAGTGAGAGAGAGAGAGAGAGACAGAGAGAAAGGTCTTCCTTCCATTGGTTCACCCCCCAAAATGGCCGCTCCGGCCAGAACTATGCGGATCCGAAGCCAGGAGCCAGGTACTTCCTCCTGGTCTCCCATGAGGGTGCAGGGCCCAAGCACATGGGCCATCCTCCACTGCCCTCCGATGCCACAGCAGAGAGCTGGACTGGAAGAGGAGCAACCAGGACTAGAACCTGGCACCCATATGGGATGCCGGCACCGCAGGCGGAGGATTAACCAAGTGAGCCATGGCGCCAGCCCCCGTTTATTAGTTCTAACAGAGTTTTTTGGGTGTGTGTGTGTGTGTGTGATCTTTAGGTTTTCCTACTTATAAAGTCATGTAATCTATAAACAGATAATTTTACTTCCTCATTTTCAATTTCAATGCCTTTTATTTATTTTTCTTGCCTAGTACTTTCAGTACTATAGTCAGTACAAGTGGTAAAAGCAGGCATCCTTGCTTTGTCCATAATCTTAGAGAAAAAGCTATCAGACTTTCACTGTTGAATACTATGTTTGCTGTGGGCTTTTATTATGTTATGGTACTTCCAGTCATAGTTTGTTAATCATGAAATTATGTTCAATTTTATCAAGAGCTTTTTATGCATCTGGTGAGATGATCACGTGATATCTACCCTTCCTTCTATTAATGTGATATGTCATATAAATTGATCTTTTTTTTCCCCATAAAGTCAAATTTTCTTTATTTTTAGTGTATTTTTTCATGTTAATCTAATATCAATACAAAGAGAACAGATTCAGTGTAGTACATAGATACCATTTTAAGAATATATATGTATATGTATTGCATGTTTTTCTTTTTATTTTTTTAAATTTCAAAATTTTTTAAATTTATTGACAAACAGTAATTGTGAATATTTATGGGGTACAATGTAATATTTTGATACATGCATACATTTGAATGATCATTCAGGATAATTAGCATCCATCATTTCATATATTCAAGGTTTCTTTGTAGTGTATATATTCAGAAGTTTTTTTCTAGCTATTTAGAAACATACAGTATGTTATTGCTAACTATTATTACACTACTGTGCAATAGAACAACAACAGACTTGCTATTACAATAAGGGAAGAAAATACTTTTTAAGTCAATAAAAGTAAACTTTTATTTGACTTTATCTATCTATCTATCTATCTATCTATCTATCTATTTATTTTTTGAGAGAGTTAACTTTGGAGAAGAATCCAGGAATGATGCGTCTTTTGCAAGTGGGTAGACTGGCTTTTCATACATAGATGATGTCCTCTACTTTACCATAAAGCGAGGTCAATCTTTGTGGTCAAGTTTTACTATTAACTTTCATAATATAAATCTTTGAGGAGAGAGGTCTTGCATGGGAAGTTAGTGTACGGTGACTATTGTTGTTAATTTAACAAGTAACACTCTTATGTATGACAACAGTGGTCACCCAAGGCTCTTGATATGAGCTGCCTAGGCTGTGGAAGCTCTTTGAATACACTAACTCCTTCCTTATTTAGACAGGGCCATGGGCAAAGTGGAAGTTCTCTCCTCCCTTCAGAGTGAGTACATCTTTCTTTGATGATCACTTCTTTCTGTTGGAATCTCACCCACAGAAGGCCTTCATGTGGGAAACTTTTTGTCACAGTGTAAACTGGTACAGCCACTCTAGAAAACAGTATGGAGATACCTCAGGAATCTAAATATAGACCTACCATATAATCCAGCCATCCCACTCCTCAGAATTTACCCAAGGGAAATGAAATCAGCAAATAAAAGAGCGATCTGCACCTCCATGTTTATTGCAGCTCAATTCATAATAGCTAAGACATGGAATCAACCTAAGTGCTCCTCAGTGGAAGACTGGATAAAGAAATTATGAGACACGTACTCTATGGAATATTAAACTGTGGTAAAAAAAAATGAAATCCAGTCATTTACAACAAAATGGATGAAACTGGAAAACATTGTACTTAGTGAAATTAGCCAGTCCCAAAGGGAAAAATACCACATGTTCTCCTTGATCTGTGATAACTGATAGAACACCTAAGGTCAATCTGGGGAAGTGAAACTGAAACTTTGTGAAGCAATCGCTTTGAATCTCTCTTGTCTTGATTGTTGAAGAACAGTTTGCTTTTTTTCCCTTCATTTGTTTCTCTTTTTTCTTCTTTCTCATACTATCTGTTGAACTTTTACCCAAAATAGAGATAGTCATATATGTATAAAGTTAACTGAAAATAGATCTTAGTTAAAAAACAAGAGTGGAAATAAGAGAGGTAAAATGAAAGGGGGTAGGAGTGTGGGTGGGAGGGTAGGCACTGTGGGAAAAATCATCATGTTCCTAAAGACATAACTGTGAAACATATGAAGTTTGCAACTGCAAAACTGTATAATTCTTCATATATTCATACAGACCTATTCCTAAGGATACAGTTTAAAAACTTACTATGAGTTCCCAAACTTCCTTAAACTGGGTGGAAAAAATAGCATTTTGAATGTTAGAGAGAGCATGGAGATAAGATTAAGTGATAAAGTGATCACACTGATAGCATTTAGAGTTAAAGTGATCATATAAATAGGACTAAATATTTGAAAATAATAATAGAAAGAATCAAAAAAGAGTGAATGCTCCAACATGGGAAGCAGTCCATACAGCAGACTCAGAATGACAATCACTTCAAATAACGCTCTGACTTCAGAATCAGCCCTTAAGGCATTCTGGTCTGGCTGAAAAACCTCTGAGAGCATGTTAGGAATGGAAAGCCAAAACACATAAATTGATCTTTAAAAATTATTTTATTTACTTGAAAGATAGGGAGACAAAGAACGGGGAGAGATAGCGATCTCCCATCTGGTTGTTCACTCCCCAGATTCTTGCAATAGCCAGAACTGGGCCAGGTCAAAATCAAGGATATGACTACTCAAGCTATTTCTTGCTGCTTCTCAAGGTATACATTATCAGGAAGCTAGACTTGAGAGTGGATTTAGGAAGCAAACTCAGGCACTTCAACATGGATTGTTGGCATCCCAAGTAGTGTTAACCACTGCACCCCATTAATTGATTTCTGTATGTTGGACTATTTGTGCATTCCAGCGGTAAGTTTTATACAGTCATGGCATCTGATCCTATTATTGTGGTATTGAATACAATCACTCGTGTTTTGTTGAGGATTTTAGCAACAATATCTTTCAGGAATATTGGCCTATAACTTTCTTTTCTTATATTGTCTTTCTGGGTTTGGTATCAGGGTGATGCTGACCTCATAAAATGAATTTGAAAGTTTTCCTTCCTCCCCTTAGTATTTTGGGAAAGTTGAAGAAGAATTGGCATTGATTCTTTAAATGTTTGGTGGAATTCCCTTCTGAAGCATCTGGTTCATGGCTTTCTGTTGTTAGATTTTTGATTATTGATTCAATTTCCTTGCTGCTTACAGGTCTCTTGAGATTTTGTATATCTTCCTTATTTAATCTTGGAAAGTTATTTCCTTCTAGAAATTGTCCCTTTCACCTAAGTTATCCAATTTATTGATACACTGTTGTTCATAGCACTCTCTTAAAAGCATTTTTATTTTTTAGGATTGGTAGTAATGGCCCCATTTTCTTTTCTGATGTTAGTGATTTGAGACTTCTTTATTTTTCATAGTCTGTCTAGATAATGAGTTTCAATTTGTTGCTCTTTTCAAAGAGTTAGCTTTTGGTTTCATTCATTTTCTGTTCTCTTTTTTGTTTGCTGCTGTGTTTATTATTTCATTCCTTGGTTAGCCTTAGGTTTAGTTCATTCTTCTTTCTCTAGTTTTTAAGTTATAAAGTTAAGTTGTTGATTGGATATCTTTGCTATTTTCTAGTGTAAGCATTTGTACTTATAAATTTCCCCCTTAGTACTGCTTTTGCTGTCCCTTATAAGTTATGGTATGCTAGTATTTTCATTTCATTTAACTTTAAATATTTTCCAATTGCTCTTGTGATTTCTTCTTTGGCCACTTGGTTGTTTAGGAGTGTATTGTTTGATTTCCACAGTTTTGTGAATTTTCCCACTTTATTTCTGCTACTGATATCTATCTGCATCCTCCTATGGTGAGAGAAGATACTTTGTATAATCTCTATCTTTAAGATCTGTTGAGACTTGACTTGTGGCCCACCATGTGCTGTATCCTGAGAAATGTCATGTGCATTTTAGAAGAACATACATGCTGCTGTTTTTGGGTAGCATGTTCTGTATATGTCTATTGGATATAGCTAATTTTTTGTGTTGCTTAAATTCTCTGTTTCCTTACTGCTGTCTTGTTTTATCTGTCCTTGAGAATGGGACATTGAAATTTCCATCTATTACTGAAGAACTTTTACTTCTCTCTTCAGTTCTGTCAGTTTTTCTTGTATTTTGTTGGTCTGTCATAAAGTACATAAATAGTTATCATTTTTATATCTTCTTGCTGATCTGTTATCAATATGTGATATCTTTTGTTGCTTATAGCCTTTTATGATTTGAAGTCTATTTTGTCTAATATTAGTATAGCCACTCCTGCCCTCTTTTGATTTCTATTTGCATAGAATATTTTTCTATCCTTTCACTTTCAGGCTATTTGTATCTTAAGGTCCAAGGTGAGTGAGTCTCTCATAGGTACAGTGTAGTTGGATCATGGGTTTTAAAATTTTTATTTATTTTAAATGTACTTTTTAAAATTCATTTATTTTAAAGGCAGAGTTACAGAGAGGCAGAGGCAGAGAGAGAGGTTTACCATCTGCTGGTTCACTCCCCAAATGGCCGCAGCGGCCGGAGTTGGGCTGATCTGAAGCTGGGAGCCAGGAGCTTCTTTCAGGTCTCTCACACAGGTGCAGGGGCCCAAAGATTTGGGTCATCTTCCACTGCCTTCCCAAGCTATTAGCAGGCAGCAGGATTGGAAGAGGAGCAGCCGGGACTCGAACTGGCGCCCTTATGGGATGCCGGCACTGCAGGTGGTGGCTTTACTCCCTGTGCCACAGTGGTGGCCCCTAAATGTACTTTTTAAAAATTTATTTATTTACATGAAAGACTTACAGAGAGAGAGACAGAGACAGAGAGAGAGGCAGAGAGGTCTTCCTTCTGCTGGTTCACTCCCTAAATGGCTGCAATAGCTGGGGCTTGGCCAGTCTGAAGCCTGGAGCCTGGAGCTACTTCCAGGTCTCCCAGGAGGGCAGCAGGAGCCCAAGCACTTGAGCCACCTTCTGCTGCTTTTCCCAGGTACATTAGCTGGGAATCAGAAGTGGAGCAGCCGGGACTCCAATGGTGCCCATATGAGATGCCAGTCCCTCCAGAGGTGGCTTTACCTGCTACACTGGGCCTTGGTTTTTTATTTTTCAAAAGTCATCCTACTAATATGTTTTTTTGCTGGGGTGTTTAAGCCATTTAAAGTAATTAAATTTTATATGTAAGTGAAATCTGAAGTACTGATAAGGAGGGACTTCTATCATTTTGTTCTTTGTTTTGTAGATATAGTATTTTTGTCCCTCATCTCCTGCATGAATACCTTCTTTTAGGTTCAGCTGAGGTTGTTTTGGTAGCTAAATGTTTAAATTCCCCTTCTTGGCAAAGAACCCAACATAATGGGGAAGGCAGCGGATAACACCGGCTCCGTGGGGCAGAAAAACCTGAAAAGGAAAGCCGCTACTGAAGAACCGTAGGAGGCTACAGTCTCCGGGGATGGGGTGACAGAAAGTGGGGTTCAGCCTCCGAAAGCAGCTGCGTTTCCTCCAGGTGTCAGCATTTCCGAGATTAAGAACAAACAGCCAGGACACTTGATGTTCACGCGGTGGAAGCAGAAGCAGAGCAAGGAAAAGTTCGTAGCTAGGCCGGCGCCGTGGCTCATTAGGCTAATCCTCTGCCTGCAGCGCCAGCACCCCAGGTTCTAGTCCCTGTCGGGGCGCCGGATTCTGTCCCCGTTGCCCCTCTTCTAGGCCAGCTCTCTGCTATGGCCCGGGAGTGCAATGGAGGATGGCCCAAGTGCTTGGGCACCTGCACTCGCATGGGAGACCAGGAGAGGCACCTGGCTCCTGATTTCGGATCAGCGCGGTGCGCTGGCCGCAGCGGCCATTGAGGGGCGAACTAACAGAAAAAAGGAAGACCTTTCTCTCTCTCTCTCACTGTCCACTCTGCCTGTCAAAAAAAAAAAAAAAAAAAAATTGGCAGCTAAGAAAAAACTTAAAAAGCAGGGAGAGGCCTTTGATGATAAGGTTCCACCAAAACCTGTACCCAAGATCATTGACAACCAGCGGGAATATGATGAAACCGTAGTAACCATAGTAGAGCCTAATGATGAAGAGGTTGCTTATGAGGAAGCTACAGATGAATTTGCTTCTTACTTCAACAAATTTCTCCCAAATTCTCATCACAACATCAGAGAGACCTCATGGAAGAACACTAAGACTCTGAACAGCTCTCCACAGTTACACCAAACTTACATGTTTATTACAAAAGAGGCCTGGCTCTGAAAAAAATTATTCCACAGTGCATTTCAAGAGATTGCACAAATCTGATCATTATTAATGAAGATAGTAAAACACCAACAGATGGACTGATTTTGAGTCACTTGCCAAATGGTCCACTGCTCATTTAAAAATGAGCAGTGTTTGTAAAGAAATTAAGAGAAGAAGCAAGAACCCCACAGACCTGAAGTAATGTTGAATAATTTTCAGCACAGCTAGGTCATTCTATTGAACATAGAGTTGCTTCTCTCTTTCCCCATAATCCTCAGTTTATTGGAAAGGCAGGTTGCCACGTTCCACAATCAGCGGGATTATATCTTCAGATTTCACAGCTACGTATTCAAGAGTAAAAAGAAAGCAGCAATTCAGGGGCCAACACTGTGGCACAGCAGGTTAAAGCCCTGGCCTGAAGTGCCAGCATCCCATATGGGTGCTGGTTTTAGCCCTGGCTGCTCCTCTTCTGATCCAGCTCTCTGCTATGGCCTGGGAAAGCAGTAGAAGATGGCCCAAGTCCTTGGGCCTCTGCACCCACGTGAGAGACCCTGAAGAAGCTCCTAGCTCCTGCCTTGAGATCTGCGCAGGTTCGGCCGTTGTGGCCATCTGGGGAGGGAACCAGCGGATGGAAGACCTCTCTCTCTGTCTCTACTTCTCTCTGTAACTCTGTCTTTCAAATAAATAAAATAAATCTTTAAAAAAAAGAGAGAGATGTGTGCATCCCAAGTGGCGACTTAGCTGCTTTGCTAAATATCCACCCCAGTGGGCACTGTGAGTCTTTTTGAGTTCATCCTACTTGGGGCTCCTTGAGATTCTTGGGTGTTTATATTTACATATATCATCAAATTTTGGAGAGTTTACAGCCGTTACTTCTTCAAATATTCCCTCTGCCCCCTTCCTCACTCCCTTCTACTGTAACTCCCACAATCTATATGTTAATCTACTTGATGTTATTCCAGAGGTCTCTTAGAATAATTCACTTTTCTTTAGTTATTTTTTTCTGTTGCTCAGACTCATGAATTTTCATTGTTTTAACTTCATGTCTGCTGATTCTTTCTACTAACCTATTCAAATTTGCCTTTGAATACCTGTAATAAAATTTTTGCTTCAGTTATTATACTTTTCAACTCCAGAATTTCTTCTTTGACTTCTTTTTAGTTTTCTCTCTTTAATAATATTTCCATTACTTTTGTTCCTTAAGCATCCTTAAAAGTTTGTTTTAAGTCTTTGTCTCACAGACTTGCCATTAAGTCTTTCTAAAAATATTGCTTTCCTTTGAACCATAATTTCCTGTTTCTTTGTATTCCTTGTGAAGTGTTTTTTTTTTTTTTTTTGGAAACTAGGAATTTAAATATAATAATATGGTAACTCTGGAAATAAAATTTTCCCCCATACATATGACTGTTTTTTGTTTTCATTTATTGTGTTTTTAAAATTGTTGAAGCTGTCTCTAAATCTTAGTTATCAGCCTAAGGTGTAAACTCAGTGTCTTTTCTTTTTTATTGATTATTTTTATTTTTTAAAGATTTTTTATTTATTTATTTGAGAGATAGAGTTACAGACAGTGAGAGGCAGACAGAGAGAATGGCCTTCCATCTGCTGGTTCACTCCCAAAATGGCTGCAATGGCTGGAGCTGTGCGGATCTGAAGGCAGGAGACAAGAGCTTCTTCCAGTCTCCCACACGGTTCAGGGTTCCAAGAACTTGACCCATCTTATACTGCTTTCCCAGGGCATAGCAGAGAGCTGTACTGGAAAAGGAGCAACCGGAACTAGAACTGGTGCCCATGTGGGATGCCGGTACCGCAGGCCAAGGATTAACCGACTGCGCCACAGCACTGGCCCCAAGTGTCTTTTCAAGCCTTTTTTGAGCCTACGTCTTTCCTTGGACTTGTGCAGTCACTTTCTAGTTTTCCTCATATGTGGCTGGTCTGTTGCTTTTTTTTTAGCTTATTTATTTGAGAGAGAGAGTGAGCACCTTCATTCATTCATTCTCCAAATGTCCACTACAGCCAAGGCTAGACCTGGCTGTAGCCAGGAGCCTGGAACTCAACCCAGGTCTCCCAAATGTATTGCAGTAACCAAATATTTGAACTATCACCTGCTACCTATAAGGGTCTGCTTTAGTAGGGAGCTAGAGTCAGGAACTAGAGCCTGATATTGAACCCAGGTACTCCAGTGTGGGATGTGGACATCTTAACTGGCGTATTAACCACTATGATAAAAAGTCTGACCTTTTAGTTGCTTTTGAATATCTTCTTCCTTAATGTCTGGTTCCCAAAGTGGGAAAGGAGAAAAAAAAAATGAAAAGGGGAGACAGAATGCCAGGCCTTTAAATTTCCTGATTGCCCTTCAGCTAAGGGTAAGGGGCTTGCCACAATGCAGGGTGGTGCACCAGTAATGTTTGCCTGCATCGTTGTACCAGTGTTCAGAAGCACACATTCTGATGTTTGAAGGGCAGGTTCCTTTTTCCCATGATGATTCCTGTAAGCTGTGTACAACCCACTCCAGGAACATGTGCATTGGTGTCTGTCATGGGGATGGGTGTGGTTGTTGGGTAATCGCTACTGTTCTAAGGGGTAAAATTAACTGCAGTTTACCATCCAAACCGTCTCCTAGGTGGTAGAAGCCTTTAATAGACTCCAGAGTTCCAAACTAGTTATATCAGACAGATACCGCCAGAGCAGTTTTTGTCTAGGTGGTTTCTGTTGCTTTCTACTGTACCATTTTCCCAGAACTCTTTCATGCCCATATCTTAAGCACCACATTATAGTACATCCTTAAGGAGATTTCTTTTAGGGGTCTGATAGTTTTTGTATAGACACATCTCTCTATATGAATGCATACAAGGAAGTATGATCAAAATACTAAAGAAGTACAAGTGAGGAGTGAGAATTATCTGTGCAATGGTAGCAACATTGGAGCTGGAGAAAGATTAGATTCTAGATAGATTTAGATGGAAAATTTGGCTAGAATTCATGAATGCTATGGATTCAGGGTAGTTTCTTAATTGCCCTGTAATTCACTCAACAGCTCCTTCTGCCTTAAGCTTCTAGTAAAAAGTGGGTAGAATTCAATACAAAAATTAGCATTTTATATAGACAAAGAGTTCCTTCAATTTGAAGGCATACCACAAAAGCACTGGTACTTCAAGACCTGACTCCAAAACCTTAGAGTGAAGGGCAAGTTGTAGTCACGCTGGTGTGAAGTAGTGATAAATCTCTGCTGGAATTCGTTCATCATGGTAGAAGCTAGAATTTCCCATGCTGTATTTAGATTTTCAGTTTTGATTACCAATAGGATACTTGGAATTGAAATCAGAACTTTTCTTAATAATCCCTATACGTTTCTATATTTGAATGTCAATAATAACCCCATCTTTAAGTAACATTTTTGTGGCCTCTTTATCCCATAGCTTTACAAATCTAGCCTTTTGAAGGCAGTACAGTTCATACTGCTTTTTTCCTTTATGTAATACTGATTTTTTTTTCATAATTTCCTATTTTCAGAGCACAAATAAATGAAAACTGATTATATGCTTAGGTTTAGATATATTGGGAGGTGAGGGAAAATGTGCAAATTACTCAGATCATTTCTCAAAATAAGCATAACAGTTTTGTTTCTTAGCTAAATGTATTTTTTTTTTATAGGCAGAGTTAGACAGTGAGAGCGAGACAGAGAGAAAGGTCTTCCTTTTCTGTTGGTTCACTCTCCAAATGGCCGCTACGGCTGGCTCGCTGCGGCCGATGTACTGCGCTGATCTGAAGCCAGGAGCCAGGTGCTTCTTCCTGGTCTCCCATGTGGGTGCAGGGACCCAAGTACTTGGGCCATCCTCCACTGCCTTCCCGGGCCACAGCAGAGAGCTGGACTGGAAGAGGAGCAACCGGGACAGAACCAGCGCCCCAAATGGGACTGGAACCCGGGGTACTGGCGCCGCAGGCGGAGGATTAGCGAAGTGAGCTGTGGCGCCAGCCAGCTAAACGTGTTTTTAAGCACATTGGTTTTCATCTGAAAGGCTGAATAGCATGAAAAAATATACAGAAATATTATTGAGTTTGTCAAAAAGTACATTTTTATTAAAAAGCTGAATTCTGTACCTTGAATTATGCCTAGAACTTTCTGCCATTACTTATTGATTACTCTATGCCGGGTGATCTGTAGACAATACTACTATTAATGATGTGGTTGAAAAACTGTGAATTGATTGTTGGACAGCATTAAGTTTTGGTCTTCTAAAAATTAAGTCTTCCTCTTCATCAGGTCTAAAGACCTGACTTGAAATTTAACTTTAGTCATGCCGAGTTCTGTTTTTAAGCAGTTTAATGTATCACTATAATATTTCTTAGATCTCTGTCCAATCCGATAGATGGAATAACCAAATTGCAGTCACAGTAGTTCTGAGCACGCAGGCCAGAAGAAAAGTAGTTAAACATCTTGCTGTGTGTGAGCAGTTCGAGGGCAGGCGGACACCATGCACCTTGACCACCTATTATGAAGCTTTTTGCTGCCGTGTCAAGTGAAAGCGAGTTAATTGGGTGAAGCTGTGGAGCATGTTAGGGGCCTGGTAAAGGGTTGCTGTCTGACAGCTGAATGTCAGCAGAAGCCAGTCAAGTGTAGCTGAGAGACAGAGACCTGTCACAAAGTTCCCGCAGACTGAAACACAGTGAGGAAGCTGAAATATGGTTCCGTCTCACTTTCTCCCTCATTGAATCCAAGCACCTTAAAAGATTTTACACTGTATGTGTCAACCCTTGTTCTGTAAGCTGTTTCCCCCTAACTGTCCTGCATTCAAATGATTGAACAAAAGATGCTAATGTTTAGCAAAGTGAATGTAAATTCCCTCTTTTCCCCTTTTCTGCCCAAGCAGATAGACATTCAACTCAAAGGAAACTTTGAAGGTTTACATCAAACAATTAGATTGCCTCCACATTTAGCTTATAATAGAATCTTTTTCTCAAGAGAATATGAAAATTGACAATTAATGCAGTAGAATAAGCGATGCATTTTACTTCAATGTAGAAAATCTAGCTTTAGGGAGCTAGGATTTGTGCCTGGTTGACTTGAGAATGGACTTTTGCCTAGGTAACTTTTCTCTTGTCTTTTGTCCAAGGCTGCTTTCCTTCTTTTTTTTTCTTAGAGGCCTAAGGTTAATGTGTCATAATGATAGCCACCAGAAGCTCACGAAAGGTAAACACAGAGAAAAATAGTGAGGTCCCTTCTGAAACTTTGGAAATGAGAAATTGAAGAAAGCTGGAATTAAACTTTGTAAAATAAAAGTATTTTCAGCAAGAGAAGAGTTTAATGTGAAAACATGTCCTACTTGTTGGGATTTGTTTTTGGAATACAGATTAGAAGTCCTTTCATGCATTCAACAACAGGCAGGTATATGGAGTATCTCTTCTCTACTTGCTACCCCGTGGCCACTGATAACACATAAACAGAGTAGCCTGGGCCTTCAAAGAATGAGCACCCCAGCCAGCACTGTTTGGTTAGAATGTACAGTGATGCTGGAGATGTGGTGTTGAGCACTTGGAATGTGGCTAGTGGGACTGAGGAACTGAACTTTAATTTAATTTAAACTTTAATTAATTTACAATTAGATAGCTATATATGGCTACCATATAAAAAAGTGCAGATCCAAGCAAGCAGAGGACTATGATAAGATGCTACACATATTGTGAAAGGGTAGGGGGCTGTTATGATAACCTGAGGACATCTAGACCTCCATGTAAAGTAATAGATGGCAGGGAAGCTTTAGGGGAACAGTCATACTTGAAGTAAGTTTTAAAAAACAGCAGGAGGTTGGGCCAGCGCTGTGGCATAGCTGCTAAGGCTGCCGCCTGCAGTGCCAGCATCCCATATGGGCGCTGGTTCGAGTCCCGGCTGCTCCACTTCCAATCCAGCTCTCTACTACGACGTGGGAAAGCAGTAGAAGTTGGCTCAAATCCTTGGGTCCCTGCACCCACGTGGGAGACCTGGAGGAAGTGCCTGGCTCTTGGCTTTGGATTGGCTCAGCTCCACTGTTGTGGCCATCTGGAGAGAGAACCAGTGGATGGAAGATCTCTTTCCCTCTCTCTGCCTCTGATTCTCTGTAACACTGCCTTTCAAATAAATAAATAAACCTTTAAAGAATGAGCATTTTCATTGGTGCTAGAGAGCAAAGATGTTGTGTGGGAAATTACCTTATGGCATCGATAGCTTCCAAGCACACTCTCGGACAAGTTATCCCAGAGATCATAGAACAGAAGATCTCATGGAAGAGATTAAAATCACATGCTTTATGGAATTAATTAAAACATACAGTGAAAAGCAAGAAGAGACATGGTAGAGAGCAAGCAGGTGAAAGGACTGCATTCCTAGGACTTCTTCTGTGCTGTGTCAGCCTTCTCCCCTCTAGGGACCAGGTTTGAAGTCTGAAAAGGGAGCCTGGAGGACAGAAGGTGCCTGGAGCCCCTTGCACACCCTGTCATTTAGGAAGGCTGCAGAGATAAATGTGCCTGGCTAGCACTTACAGTTTGACATTTTGGCTGCTGAACAGCTTTGGGTTTAACGAAAGTTCTAGGGCCTGTTTAAAAAGGACATTAGCTTAAAGGTGGCATTATCGCTCTACCTTACGAGATGGTCCTTCCATCCCTTTCTGTTTGTAAAGTAACATGTCTTATAGGGTGCTAGCTCACTATGCTGGGCATGCAGATTCCCATGTCTCACACATGGCTTGCAGATTCATTGTCTGTGGTTAACACTTCTTCAGAGTTTCATCTGTCCTATTTCTTGTGCTCAGTAGAAAGTTACATATTTCCAAGTAATAAGCAAATATACAATAAAGAGATGAAGTAGGAAACAGAAATCTGAAAGGATGGTGTTTATGCAAATTATAAGTGCATTTGTACCAGAGAAAATGAAGAGGCACCTCAATAACTGGTAAGGGTTATAGTCAAGAGCTTGGAGAGCTAAGCCAGAATCATTGTCTCGTGGAGACCCTTCTCTGAGCCCAAGCTGTGTTTCAGACAAGTCTAGGCTTTTCTGAAAAATCAGATATGCAGGCAGTTAGGGAGTTAATTTGGATGAGAGCTCTGTCTATGGAGAAGCAAGCTTAGTGGAGGCTTTGTGAGCAAGTGCCACAGAAGGAAGGGCAAAGTGGAGAGGGCTGCCCAATGCCTCTCCTCCATGCAGGCCTACGGCCTGGCATCCGCCCTCTCAGGCAAAGGGCCTGCAGAGGGGAGCTGAGAGAAACATCTTGTGACAGACCCTGCAAAACACTGGCTTCCAGTCAGAGTCGCCACAGTGTTCCAGGAACAGAGAGGGAGGGATAGCCATATGGACAACCTGTATCGTGACATCACCTACGTGGCCCATGGAGCCCCTCTAACACAGTGGAGGCAGGCCTTGGTGGAGGGATTACAGCTGCCCAGCAGTTCTTGATGGGTATGATGGGTGTCACGTGAGCAAGTCAGGGAAGAACCACGGAAATCTGATTCTGGTCTGTATCCACAGAGCCTGAGACTGGGAAACTTCCAGAGCCATTGTGCATCAAAGCACATGCTATGAGAACAGCAGGTGTGTGGTTCTATACTATTTCAGCAGATTACAATCTTAAGGAGAAATGGCTCAAGGTGCATATTAGTTTAGTCAAGAACTAGTAACCAATCCTGAGGACAGGGAATGTTTATGTGTTCAGTGCTGTATTCTGGTACCTGGAACAGTATCTGGCACATTGTAGAATCCTGATAGCTTCTGCACAGGAAAGGAAATAATTAGCAGAGTGAAGAGAAAATTAGAATTAGAAGAAAATATTTGCAAATCACACATCAGATAAAGGGCTCATATCCAAAATTTATAAGGCAATCAAACTCACTAATAAGGAAACAAGTAGTTCTACTGAAGAAAGGGGCACAGAAATTTCTCAAAAATATGACACATAGAAGGACAAAGGCTATATTAAAAACTGTGAGCATCACCAGTCATCAGGGAAATGTAAATTAAAACCACAATGAGGTATCATATCAGACTCATCAGAACGGCTGTTACCAAAAAGATGAAAGGTAGCTAGTGTTGGCAAGAATGTGAAGAAAAGAGAACCTGTGTTCACTGTGGGTGAGAATGTAAATTAGAGCAGCAATTTTGGAAAATAGTATGGAGGTTCTGCCAAAACAAAAAATAGGATTACCATATGATCCAACAGTCCCACTTCTGAGTGTATTTCCAGAGGAACTGGAATCGTTCTGTCAAAGAGATGTCTACATATCCATGTTCACTGCAGCATTGTTCACAGTAGCTAAGATTTGGAAACCATCTAAGTGTCCATAAGAAAGTGAATGGATAAAAAAGATTGTGATGTGTATATACAATGGCCTACCATTCATCCTTAAAAAGAACACAATTTGGTCATTTGTAACAATGAATCACTATCTGGATAATTGTATCTGTAGATGCTCCACAACTCAAGAGCAGAAGTCTCAGAACTACTGCTGGAGGTAGCAGGAATTCTGTGTTCTGTGGACATTACTCAGTCCAAATCTGTTAAGCTCTTCCAAACCTCCAGAGAATGGTTTCACAGTTAAAGGTGCATATGACAGAAATCTATTGCTATCTGCACCTGTCTTCTGTTTCCTTCCCCGACAGTGACAAAATTTTAAACCACCCATCAGAATTCTTTTTACATTTTATTATCTTTGATTTCTTAAAGGGTCTTGATTGTTGGCTGTTCCTCAGCTAAAATTCATGGCACTTTGCTATATTGTTGGCATTTATGAAATCTAAAGTGTTACATATAAAGTTATTTATTTAATTATAAAAGCAGTCTAGGCACAGAAAGACAAATATTTCATACATAGTCTCACATGTGAAATATGACAATTTAAACTCGTAAAACTAGATGGCAGAATGGCAACTGCCAGAGGCTGCGGGGTCAGGTGGACAGGGAAAGTGGAATTGTTGGTTAATTGGTACAAGCTTTCATTTAGTAGGAAAGTTTTGGTTGAACTCTTATGCAGCAAGGCAACTACAGTTAATAATAGAACATTGCATACTTTTAAATTGCTAAACGAGGGATTTTTAATATTCTTACTATAGAAAGATAAGTATATGAGGTGATGATACGTTAAATGAACCTTATCTTCTCATTTCACAATGTACATATGTATGTATATATATGTATATATAGTAGCAACATATTTTACTCTAGAAATACATAAAAATACTGCCAATAAAGTCAAATTTAGCAAAAAGCTTTAACAAATGGGCTAATTTAGGATTCTAACAATAAATATGTTTAGATATGCCTTTTGCTTTATAGATTTGATAATGTAGGGAGTTGATTTCTGAAATATAACCTGTAGGTCTATTACTTTGGAATTCTGCAGTTGTTATATTATTCTCACAGTTTTATAGAACTTTCTCTTGAAACATGGGTTTGGTTTGTGACTGCTGGAAATGGCCGAGTTTTATCAGAAATAACATTCTTTTCTATCACGTAAAGGAAATATCATTACCAGCTAAGTGATTTGTTTTGGAGCATACTCCCCACTGCTAGTGACTTGAAAGAATTCCACAGATATGACCCCAGATCACATGATTTCTCTTACATCTGAAGTGCTTCTCTCTCACTCACACATAGAGAAACCACATTCTTTTAACTGAAGGTAGGAGGTACCTTCAGGAAGGCCCTGCCATAGAATTGCTCAAAGGGTCCACAGCCCTGGAGAATACAGAACTGGTATTTGGATGGTCAGCAGGGAAATAGAAGTAAAGACTGACTATGTATGGGGTAGAAGTTTCGCCTAGCAGTTAAGATGCCTGCATCCTATAATCAGAGTGCCTGGGTTCAATACCTGCCTTCAGCTTCTAACTCCAGCTTCCTGCCAGTGCAGGCCCTGGGAGGCAGTAGTGATGGCTCAAATAATTGGGTTCCTTCCAACCATGTGGGAGATCTGGATGAGCACCCAGCTTTGGTCTTCTCCCAAGCTCTACCTTTATGGACATTTGGATCAGTGGATGGGAGCCCTCTCTCATTCTCTCGCTCTCACTCTCTTTCTCTTTCTCTCATAAATAAGTAAGTAAATACTTAAAAACAGAACACCATTTGTAGCATCTCTTGGAGAATTATTGGGGATTTTAGGTGTGATATGATGGAATAATAGGTAGCATGACTTAATAGCAGGGAAAAGGAGGGGCATGGAAAGAGTGTTTTTCAATTTTGTAAAATGTGAATTCATTGCCAATTTTGCTCAGATATGTGATTGACTGGTACTAACTTTAAATTCTAAATGATTCCACTTTCTGTTGCTTCTCTGTACCTCAATGAATGGTCAGTAATTCCACTCAGAGAAAAACATGCTGCTAAATGTTCTAAGTTTATAGCTTTCAGATTGTTATGAAATTTTTGACATTGAATTAAAAAAGGTTTATAACTTTAAGAGGAAATTCTTCAGTAATGAAAAAGTGGTCAGAAAATTTTTGCCTAATAGTTCCCTGAGAGAGTGTAACATGTATACATTTTGACCACATGAGTTGTAATTTGGCAGCTGGAAGTGCTATTTGGAGTGGAATGAGGGCACACAAGTAGCCACTGTGCCTAAGGAGTTGTGTTTATGCATAGTAGAGGTGCAAGTCACTCAGTATAATTGTGTAGGCATTCATTCAGTGTCAGATTGAGAATGTGCTGTTGATATCTGAAAATGTTGAAATAAGAGTGTTCTCTGTTAAATAAAAATCTTTTCAAAACTCACCAAACACTTGGTTAAGACCTACCCTCTGAGACCGTTAACTAATCAATTACATTTTCATTTTGGTCACACATTTCAGAGTCATAACTACACTAAAATATATAGTTTCAGTATATATAAAATTAGTCTTTTAAATAAAGCATTTGAGTTATAAAATGCTTATGTGTAATTTGGAAAATGCAGAGGAATAGAGAAAAAATTTCAACAATTCCAATATCTCAAAATAAGTACCATATGGAATTTTGTGTACTGCTTTTTCATGTATATAGTCTTGCTCAAGAGTCAGCGAAATACAGCCTGTGAGCCCAGTCCACCTACCACCTGTTTTTGTATGGCCTGTGAGCTTAGAATGACTTTAACATTTTAAACGGTTGGAGAAAAAACAAAGAAGAATGGTATTTCATGACAGACACATGAAAATTATGTGAAATCCGAATTTCAGTGTCCATAAATAAACTCTTATCAGACCATGGCTTGCTGGTTCACTTAAATATCATCTACGGATACTTTTTTGCTACAGCTGCAGGGATTATTAGTAGTTATTCCAGAGAATAAATAGTCTGCAAAGCATACAATATTTATTCTTTGACCTTTTACCCCCTAAATTTACTAACCCTTGGTCAGACCTAAGCATTCATCCACATTATCCAAAAAATATGACTGTGAATTTTATAGCTACATAATATTCTACCATGGTAGTTAGATTATTTATAATTTTTCTATTATTAATATGAGGAACCTAATCATAAATGGAATTATTGGATTAAATAGAACTGACCATTTCAGACAGTTGCCCAGTTATAGTCCAAGTAGTTCTGTCAACTCATATAATGATGAGCAACTTATGAATGCCTGTTTCACAAAGCTTTCTTAATATTTAGTGTTGTGATTGTTAAAATTTAATTTTCATTGTAAAATAATCTGATTTTACTTTTCCATTTTTGATTACTATTATAGTAACAGTTTTCCTCCATTTTCATGTTAATCAGCTATACGTTTTACTTTTGTGAGCTGCCAGTTCATAATCTTTGCTCATGATTAAAATACTTTTAAAGATAAAAAAAATGAGTAGAAAAAAAATAAAATTTCAAAACTCACAAAACTTTTTTTCCCTAACCCACAATCCAATTACAGAGAGGTAGAGGCAGAGACACACAGAGAGAGGTCTTTCATCCACTGGTTCACTCCCCAAATGGCAATGGCCGGAACTGGGCCAATCCGAAGCCAGGAGCCTGGAGCTTCCAGGTCTCCCACGTGAGTGCAGGGACCCAAGGACTTGGGCCATCTTCTACTGCTTTTCCAGGCCATAGCAGAGAGCTGGATCAGAAGTGGAGCAGCCAGGACGCAAACCAGCACCCATAGCAGCTTTACCGGCTTTACCTGCTATGCCACAGCACTAGCCCCAATTCCATTTTCTAAAGACAATTTTCTTTTTCTTTTTTTTTTTTAAATTTTTTTTTGACAGGCAGAGTGGACAGTGAGAGAGAGAGAGAGAGACAGAGAGAAAGGTCTTCCTTTGCCTTTGGTTCACCCTCCAATGGCCGCCGTGGCCGGCATGCTGCAGCTGGTGCACCACGCTGATCCGAAGCCAGGGGCCAGGTGCTTCTCCTGGTCTCCCATGCAGGTGCAGGGCTCAAGGATTTGGGCCATCCTCCACTGCACTCCGGGCCACAGCAGAGAGCTGGCCTGGAAGAGGGGCAACTGGGACAGAATCCGGCACCCCGACCGGGACTAGAACCCAGTGTGCCGGCACCGCAAGGCGGAGGATTAGCCTGTTGAGCCACAGTGCCAGCCTCTAAAGACAATTTTCATAAGATTCTTTTTGTCAGAAAAAAATAGTGAGATATATATATATATATATATATAAGTATTTATATATGTGTGTGGTTTTGCTTATTTTAAAAATACAAATATATATATTTTATATACTGTATGTTGTATGTATACAAATAGTCCTCAACTTAAAATGATTTGACTTCGTTTTTTTTATGATTTATTCGTTATTTATTTGAAAGGCAGAGTTACAGAGAGAGGAGGAGAGGGAGAGAGAGCAATCTTTTATCTGCTGGTTCACTCTTCAAATGGCTGCAACAGCCAGGGTTTGGCCAGACTGAAGCCAGTGACCTAGAGCTTCTTCCAGGTCTCCCACATGGGTGCAGGGGCCCAAGGACTTGAGCCATCTTTTGCTGCTTTCCCAGGCACATCAGCAGGGATCTGGATTGGAAATCGAGCAGCCGGGTCTTGAATAGGTGCCCATATGGGATGCCGGCTTAATCTGCTATGCTAGAACACAGGCCCCAGGTTACATTTTTTTTTTTTTGAAAATACTTATTTGTTTATTTGAAAGACAGAGTTACAAAAAGATAACAAGAGAAGAGAGAGAGATCTTCCTCCCTAAATGGCCGCAACTGCCAGGGCTGGGTTGGGCTGAAGCCAGGAACCTGGAACTCCATCTCACATGGGTGGCAGGGGCCCAAGTACTTGATCTGTCTTCCTCTGCTTTCCCAGGTGCATTAGCAGGGAGCTGGATTAGAAGTGGAGCAGCTGGGACCATTGTTCATATGTGATGCTGTCATTGCAGATGGCGGCTTAACCTGCTACACCACAATGTTGGCCCCCATGATTTATAGGTTTTTTTGACTTTACAAAGATATAAGAGTAATACTTAGGGCTGGTGCTGTGTCATGGCAGATAAAGTTGCCACCTGCAGTGCTGGCATCCCTTTATGGACACCGGTTTGAGTCCGGGCTGCTCCACTTCAGATCCAGCTCTCTGCTATGGCCTGGGAAAGCAATAGATGATGGCCCAAGTCCTTGGGCCTCTGCACTCATGTGGGAGACCTGGAAGAAGCTTCTGGCTCCTGGCTTCAGATCAGCATAACTCCGGCCATTGTGGCCAACTTGGGAGTGAACAAGCAGATGGAAGACCTCTCTCTCTCTCTCTCTCTTTCTCTTTCTCTTTCTCCTTCTCTCTCTGTGTAACTCTGACTTTCAAATAAATAAATATTTTTTTTAAAAAATACACATTTGGCAGGAATATTACTTTGTATTTTGCATCTTGAGCTCCTGGGCTAGTGATATATAATAAGAAACTTATATGTGATATTGGGCAGTGGCAGTGATACTGATACAACTGATAATCTAGTGTACTGTGTTTCCTAAGCTTTCATGTCCAATAGGTCCAGGTGTGTTACGTGCATTTCCAACTTACAATATTAAAATTAAGGATGGGTTTATTGAGGCGTGACCCATTGATAAGTCAAGACATATCCATATATATGTATATATTTGTGTACACACACACACACAATTTTGAACCTTCTTTCCTTACTTGGAAATATTTTTGTATCAACAGTTACATTTTTTCCTTATTTTTTGAGTGTTTGTATTATATGGTTGTGTCAGACCTCATTTAAATAGTGAAGTCTCCTTGGTTGATGGAGACTTTAGTTTTATTTAACACACATTTTTTCTGTTAAAAAATGCTTCAATGAACACATCTGTATACTTGTCTCAATGATCTTTTGTGAGTGTAATCATAGCAGGAATACCTCCAGTGCAATTGTTGTGTCAAAAGGTAGGTACATATAAAATTATGTCTTCCAGGCACTGACATTGTGGTGCAGCAGGTTAAGCTGCTGCTTACAATACTGGCATCCCATATACGAGTGCTGTTTTGAGTCCTGGCTGTTCTACTGTGCTTCAGCTTCCCACTAATGCACCTGGGAAGGCAGCAGAGGATGATCCAAATGCTTTGACCCTTGCCATCCTTGTGAGAGACAAGGATAGAGTTCCTGACTCCTGGCTTTGACCAATCCAGACTTGACTATTGTGGACATTTAGGGAGTGAAACAGTGGAAGAAAGACCTCCTTCTCACTGTCACTTCCTCTATCCCTGTTGCTCTGCCTTTTAAATAAATAAACTTTTAAAAATACATAAATACATCCTTGACTTTTTTTTTTTAAAGATTTACCTATTTATTTGAAAGGCAGAGTCACAGAGAGAGAGAAGGAGACATACACACACACACACACACAGAATCTTCCATCTGCTGATTTTTTCACTTCTCCAAATGGCCACCACAGTCAGGACTGGGCCAGACCAAAGCCAGGAGCCAGGAGCTTCTTCTGGGTCTCCCATATGGGTGCAGGAGCCCAGGGACTTGGGCATCTTCTGCTGCTTTCCCAGGTGCATTAGCAGGGAGCTGGATTGGAAGTGGAGCAGCCAGGACTTGAACTAGTGCCCATGTTGGATACCAGTGCTGTAGCCCATAGCTTTAACTTTCTGCTCCACAGTGCTCACCCTGACAAATAAGTCTTTTAAAAATAATTTGCACCAGCTCGCATCCATCCCTACCTGCGTGGCATACATTGCTTATTTCTCTTTCCAGCAGTGGGTATTGCCAGACAGACATCTATACTTTTGTCTGTCTGGTAGGTGAAAAGTATCCTTCATCGGCATGTTTTATATTGCAGTTATTTTTTGAAGATTTATGTATTTATTCATTTGGAAGGCAAAGTGACAGCGATTGAGATTGAGAGAGGTCTTCCATCTACTGGTTCACTCCCCAAATAACCACAGCAGCCAGTATTGGGTCATGCTGAATCTAGGAGCCAGAAACACCATTCAGGTCTCCTACACGGTTAGCAAAAGTTCAAGAACTTTAGACTGTCATCTGCTGCCTTCCCAGGATCATTAGTAGGAAGCTGGATTAAAAGAGGAGCAGAGCAGCTGGACTTGAACCGGCATTCCAGTGTAGGATGCTCATATCACAAGCAGTGGCTTAACCTGCTGCACCACAATACTAGCCCCTATGTTGCATCTCTTTACTTATGAATGAAGGCTATCACCTTTTCTTATGTTTATTGCTTATTATGCATCACTTTCAAACAGTCAATTTGTATTTGAGGCAATTTCTGCCAGTGGTTTCCTTGTATCTGTTTTCTCTTTGTTTCTTAGTAATGCCACTTTGGGATATTGCCTAAGCTGCTTAGGGGGAAAAAAAAAGAAAAATAAGCCACATTTCCTAGACTACCGCAAAGCTAAGTTAGCCGTATGACCTAACTTCTAACCAATGGGATAAAAGCAAAAGTGTTTAGTTGTAGAAAGTGTCTTCAAATATGGTAGTAGTACCTCCTTTGTTCCACCTTCTCTCATGGTTAGAATGAAGACATATTAGCTAGAAGATGAGTGACCATTTTTTTTTAAGATTGTATTTATTTACTTGAGAGAGTTACAGACAGAGAGAAAAAGAAGCAAAGAAAGGTTTTCCATCTGCTGGTTCACTCCCCAAATGGCCTCAGTGGCCAGAGCTGAGCTGATCTGAAGCCAGAAGCCAAGAATTCTTCCAGGTATCCCACACAGCTGCAGGGGCCCAAGCACTTGGGCCATCTTCTACTGCTTTCCCAGGCCATAGAAGAAAACTGAATTGGAAGAAAGCACATGGGACACGAACCAGCACCTATATGGATATTGGCACTGCAGGCACAGCCATTTTTGCCATTTTTGCCCATGAGGTAGAAACCACATTCTTTTTTTTTTTTTTTTAAAGATTTATTTTATTTATCTGAAAGAGTTACAGAGAGAGGTAGAGACAGAAAGAGAGGTCTTCCATCCACTGGTTCACTCCCCGGATGACTGCAATGGCCAGAGCTTCACTGATCCAAAGGCAGGAGCCAGGAGCTTCTTCCGGGCCTCCCACGTGGGTACAGGGGCCCAAGGACTTGGGCCATCTTCTACTGCTTTCCCAGGCCATAGCAGAGAGCTGGATTGGAAGAGGAGCAGCTAGGACTAGAACCCGGTGCCCATATGGGATGCTGGCACTTCAGGCCAGGACTTTAACCCGCTGTGCCACAGCACTGGCCCCAGAAACTACATTCTGAGCTTTGGATCCCAAGAAATAAGCAACCTGGATTCATGATATATTCATGCAGCTGTATCAGAGAAAAATAAACTTGCTTATCTCAGTGGAGTTATTTTGGATTTTCTGTTAGAACTGAGCTCAATATATCACTCTTAGTCTATTTTTGAATTAGAGTCTTCTAATTGATTTGCATGAGCCTTTTGCAAATTAAGAATTTCATGTCAGGGGCCAGCTTTGTGGTGTAGCAGGTAAAGCTGCCTCCTGCTACGCCAGCATCCCATATGGGTGCCAGTTAGGGTCCCGGCTGCTGCACTTCTGATCCAGCTCCCTGTAATGTGCCTAGGAAAAGCAGCAGACAGTGGGCCAAGTGCTTAGGCCCCTGCTACTCTCATGGGAGACCTGAAAGAAGCTCCTAGTTCCTGGCTGCAGCCTGGCCCCAGCACTGGCCATTGCACCCAACTGGGGAGAGGGGTGAACGAGTGGATGGAAGATCTCTCTCTCTGTCTGTCTCTCCCTCTGTCTCTGTAACTCTGATTTTCAAATAAATAAATATACCTTTTAAAAAATATAAAAATATCTCATCTTGTGGGTTGTTTTGCATATTTCACATATTTTTACCAGTTTGTTATTTTTTCCAATGGTATTTTTCCACACTTTAAAATAATAAACACCTTTTAAAACTGTCTATTTAGCTAGCTATATGTATGTATTTGAAAGGCAGAATGATGGGGGAGATAGGGAGAGAGAGAGAACATCTTCTATCCATTGGTTCATGCCCCAAAGGCCTACAATAGCCAGAGGTTGGCCAGGCTGAAGCCAGAAGCCAGGAACTCAATCCAAGTCTCCCACATGTATGGTAGGGACCCAAGTACTTGAGTCATCATTGCTGCCTTCTACGGTGGGCGTTAGCTGGCAGCCGAATTGGTCGTGGAGGCAGGACTTGATCTGAGGCATCCCAAATGGTGGGTGGCCCAGCCAGTATATTTAAATTTTAATTCATTCATTTTTTGTACCTTTCAACATATTTGAGTGTATTTGCATTTTAAATTCTCTCTGAGTTGTTTGGGAATGTATGTTGGTAAGATGCAGGGGAGAAATGCCTGTTTTGCATTTTCTGGTCATTTGTGGCACTTTGGTCAGGTGTGTCAAGATTGGCAGGATAGGAGCAAATGGGGTATGAAGGAAACTAGGAAGAGAAAGAACAAAAGCCATCTGGGAAAATTCTTCAACTCTTTCCAACCTTAAACGTGTCAGGAAATCTAAGTATCCAAGAGAAGAAAATGAGAACTGTTATCTTGTCAGGCACAAGACATTTTTTAAAAGTAATTTAAAATTAAAGTTTAGGCCGGCGCCGTGGCTCAACAGGCTAATCCTCCGCCTTGCGGCGCCGGCACACCGGGTTCTAGTCCCGGTCGGGGCACCGATCCTGTCCCGGTTGCCCCTCTTCCAGGCCAGCTCTCTGCTGTGGCCAGGGAGTGCAGTGGAGGATGGCCCAAGTGCTTGGGCCCTGCACCCCATGGGAGACCAGGAGAAGTACCTGGCTCCTGCCATCGGAACAGCGCGGTGCGCCGGCCGCAGCGCGCTACCGCGGCGGCCATTGGAGGGTGAACCAACGGCAAAAGGAAGACCTTTCTCTCTGTCTCTCTCTCTCTCTCACTGTCCACTCTGCCTGTCAAAAAAAAAAAAAAATTAAAAAAAAAAATTAAAGTTTAAATGTTCTAGTGTAATTTAAAACTTCAGTGCTAAATTTCACCATCGAGTATAACAACATACAAACTCCTTTGGTAGAAGGACTAGAACTTTGATTCTGTGTTAATGCCAGTGCCGTGGGTTATTTAAACATTGGACTATAATAAAATATGCCATTAATAGTATAAACACTTACTTTTAGCCTCTAGCATAATGTATGTACTTTGATTTTCCTGTTTCCCAGAGATTTGTTGGACCTTTCCTGTGTTTGTGACATGGCTCTAGATAGGACATAAACTTGAAACTGCATCTTCTGTGGCCCACATCCTAAGAGAGTGGTCCAGCATATGAGTAAGATCAAGCATCCCTTTCTACCACTACCATGCTGTGCAACCAGGGGCAATTATTCTTTCTTCTGAGCCTGTAGTTAGTTGCTTCAGCTATAAAATGAGGATAGTAGTAATACTTTCTGCTTGAGTCTTTGTGAATGTTCAGCTGATGCCTATAGAGCTAAGCCTAGCACAGTGCTTGGTATATATGTACAATACATGTTGGCTATAATTTTTATTCTGAACTTATTATAATTTGAGTGGAGTAGAAAGAGAAGTGAAAAGCAACTATTATATCCCATGCATCTGTGTGTGTCATATTTTATTTAATCATCATAACAACCCTATGGAAGTTAAGGATATAGGCTCACTCAAAGATTAAATAATTTTTAAAAAATCACACAATAAAATTTGGAACCCAGATCCCTCCAACTTCCAAGCCTATATCCTCTCCACTCCACTGTGACATTTCTTATTGGGCATAATCTCTATATGAATGAAATAACAAGATAACAATATATGAACAAAATCATGAAGTAATAATATAAGTGATTTGTTCATTCAGTGCTTCATCAATTAGGCATTTTCTATTTAGAAACAAATACTCTGCAAAGTGCTGGGAATAGGAAATCATGATGTCATCATACTACATGTTCATATTTTTAGTTCATAGTTTGTAGTGTTTATAGGGGAAATATAAAGGTATAAAAATAATGTAAAATAGTCAAATAAGTGCTTGTAAAGGAATGTAAAGTGTGAATGGATGTTATAGTTTAACTGTAGTGGGGGAATGGTGAGAATGGGTTCTGGAAAGGTTTTACCAAAGAGTAAACTCTGACTGCAGTTTGAAAGGTGAGGAATTTGTGCAACAAGGGGCAGAAGCCAATGGACAGGAGGGACTTGCATGGTGTCAGAGAGGAAATGGTAGACAAAGCTGCACAGTGCTTGTGAGCCAGGCTGCAGAGAGCTGCAAAGTCACACAGCAAAGGGCGTGCTATGGTGGAGCGCGAAGAATGGAAGCCATTAATTCAGTTAGTCTTCCATATCAACCAAGTGGTAGAGGCTGAATTTGAACCAGACAGACTGATTCTAGAACTGGGGTTCCTGAACAAATGCTAACAATTTGCTTGAGGACAAAAAAGGCTGTGATGTGAATCAAATATGTTGTTAATCTCTTCTACCTCTCTTTTCTGATTTGTTTCTATATCTATAATTGTGCTTCTTAATCTCTATGTATTTAGAGCTCTTAGGGCATTTCCTATGTGCAGTGCCCCAGTGACTCGCATTTCCCCCTGTGCCTTCTTGTCAGAGAGCTAACGAGCCAAACTAGCCTGTACCTAGGTTTAGTGACTTTTTGAAAGACTGCAAGAAGGTTTAGAAATGGAAAGTGTACTACAGAGTTTAAATTGTTATCTGTTTTTTTTTTTTTTTTTTGGATCACGTGCAGTATATATTCCTTCTCCTTAAAAATAACCTATCTGGGGTTGGCATTGTGGTGTAGTGGGTAAAGCCTCATGATGCCAGCCAGCATCCCAAATGGGCACTGGTTCAAGTCCTGGCTGCTCCACTTCCCATCCAGATCCCTGCTAATGGCCTGGGAAAAGCAGTGGAAGATGGCCCAAATATCTGGCCTTCTGCACCTATGTAGGAGACCCAGGTGAAACTCTGGCTCTTGGGTTTGGCCTGACCCAGCCCTGGCCATTGCAGCCATCTGGGGAGTGAACCAGCAGATGGAAGATCTCTCTCTTTCTCTCCCTCCCTCCCTCCCTCCTTCTCCCTCTCTCTCTATAACTCTGATTTTTAAATAAAATAAATGTCATATATATATATATATCCTCTAAAAATATTTTTAAAGTTTTATATTTATTTGAAAGAGAGAAAAAGATAGACAGACAGACACATAGAAATCTCCCATCCTCTATCTCACTCCCCAAATTCCCACAACAGCTGGGGCTGGGTCAAGCTGAAACCAGAAGCCAGGAACTCAATCTGGGTCTCCTATGTGGATGGCAAGGATCGAAGTACTGGAGTCATCACTACTGCCTACCAGTGTTAACATTAGTGGAAAGCTGGAAGCAAGAGAGGAACCAAGACTCAAACCCAAACCCTCCTACACTGGAAGGGGATGTCCCTAGTGGCTTCTTAACTACTTCATCAAATATACCAAATATCCACTCCCTCTTCAGTATTATATTTGGTAAACCTGATGTCTAGGTTAATGTCACCCATACAGTTAGTTAATATTGCATCATATGCTATCACACATGGAATTATGATGGACTTAATAGAACTTCAAAACTGGAAAGAGTTCAACCCTTATTTTCTAGGCATTGGAAGTGAGTCTTGAATGAATTAATTCACCTGCCCAGAATGACCCAGATTTGAGAGGAGAAATGTAATCCACCAACCTCTGGTCTGGTATTGTTTTTGTCACACTATGTACTTGGCATAATCTCCATGCAGTACTACTCAGACTTACTAAGTCACGTTTTCCCCTCACTTTTTTATAATACTAAATTCTAGAAGACTTTACTTGAACATAAATGATACACAAGAGACAAATGACTTGGTGTTATTGTTTCAGAAGCCTTGGTTGGCAAAAGGGCTTTGATTTATAGACAACTTATTGAATGATTTCTTTATTATTAGGCTAATGCATTATTTACTTATTTTTGTTTGGAAAATGTCCTTAGGAAATGAAGATAGTAAAGCCTTGAAAAATGGCTAGTGGATGTCTCCAATTACTATATTTCATATGATTTTTAAAATGCAGAGACTTAGTGAACACGTTTTGCATTGTGAATATGTATTTAACTGATGTACTATAACACTTCAAATAGAATCATTTATAGCTTATTGAGTAAATAAGAGTGCTTCATAAAGATTCACATGATGTCTAGATTTTATTTCAGGTGACTAATTTCCTTCTGAAAAGTTGCCTAAACTTAGATTTACGTAAGAGACTACCAGAACACCTCATCAGCTTAGAAAGTAGTGTAAATGACCAGGACTTTACAGATTAAAAAAAAAAAAAAAAAAGCAGGATCAGGTAGTGAATATTAACTTCTGGTAGTCTCTGACAAAAATTTATTTAGCTGTCTTCTACTCTCTGTGTTACCTTAAAAATAAGTTTTATTGTATGTTTCTGGATATTATTTGCAACAAGAAAGATAGTTCATATTTACCTGTCATTTTAATGTCACATTCTCAAATAAAAATTTCACCAGACTTTTTGCTGGCTTCTTTTTAAGCTATTAAGTGACTTAAAATCAGATTTTATCTCATTTCATGGGAAAAAATGTTTTCTAACACTGTAACAGATGATCCCAGTAGTAAAAGCAATCATTTGTTTTAATTTACACAAAAGTGAGTCTGTTTACCTGTTTACCTTTGGAGATACATGTCCTCAAGGAAATCAGTCTCTCCCTGTCTGTTTCATCTTCTGAGGTTTTTAGGTTATCCTCCATGTTGAGGACATAAGGTCAGAAGATAGTGCGTAAAAAGTGAGACATTTGAAATACTAGAGAAATACTCAACACCCCATTTCAAGGTGATTTAGTCCAAGAAATGTTAGATTAGATGAAAGTGTGCTTTCAGACACCAAAGTAGAAAACAGACATATCAAAAAGTACGGTGAGAAAAGGCACAGGAAGGGCCCTGTGTGGAGCAGCGAGATCTGTAGAGATACGAGCAGTTAATAAAAACGTCCCTAAAGTGCTGCCTTCCCAATTTTGCCGTGCATTAGGTTCATGGACTCACAAGAACACATTTCTTTGCACCATAATAAACTTAGCTCTTAATTCCATTTTCCACATACTTTTGAAGTACTCTTATATTTTATTAAAAAATTACGTCACTTTGTAACCCATAAATAAACAGCAGTATAATTTGTTAATACACACAAAAAACCATAAAGACAAAATTCTGAAGCCTTGCTTGACCACATTCTTTTACAGTACCAAAGAATATCATGGCTGTCACTAAGTTTCGTTCAGAAAGTCAGGCCCCGCCATCTGCTCCTCCAGCATTTCCCTTACACTCATGTCTGGGAGAATGAGAAGTTAGAAGATGGCACCAAAGTGTTTAGAGGAGCCAAACCTGTCAGGTGATGAGGCTGCCAATGCAGACACATGGCTCAGGAAAAGCATCAGAAAGCTGGTTGTAGCAACAGTAAAAGGGTAGGCATCTATGCAGCCAGCCTTGGACAGACATGCTCAGGCCTGGAATTAAGGTTCTGCAAATGAAAACTCATCAGCGCTGCTAATGAGGGTCAGCTCCTGATTTTGGAAGTTCTTCTCTTTCCACCGGGATGAGCTAAGTCTTCTCTTTCATGCTGCTATTCAAGTGGCCATTTTAGGTGTTTTTTTATTTTCCAGCATAAAAAGAGATGATTTCCGTCAGCTAGAGACTGCAGTGGAGTATCAAGAAATCAAAAGAACAGAGATCAAAGAAAATTGCTGAACCAGGTGTTAGATGCAGACATTGATTTTTCTCCAGTTGTAGTTAAAAAAAAATCTACAAAAATGGCAACTCATACAACAGTTGAATTTCTAATACTTTGCTAAAGCCTATGATAGTTTCCCTCTTAGTTTTCACACATAGAAGCAGTTTTGTACACATGACATAATAAAGCGGACCCTTGTACTTTACATATTTTTGTTATTAAAACTGTAAAAAGGAGTACAAAATGTTTTTTTTTTTTTAAATTCTATAGTATAGAATATGCTGTTTGGTGGAGATACTTAGGACCAGACTTGTCACCTCAGCAACGTTTATTCCTTGGAATCTGGAAAGTTCTGAATATGTTGATCACTGTGGAATCTGGAAAGTTGATCACTGTTTTCCTACTAGCATAAAATAGTACTTCTAAGATTTCATTCATGTTAAATATTAGCTACCAATTACTGATGTTACCTCAGGCTTAAATGTGTAGCTATACCAGCAGTGTTTTAAAATAGATGACAAACTGTTTTCTTGTTGCAATCCTTTCTTTTGATACATGACTTACAAATACTTGTTGCAGGCTGTCTTTATCAAAATATTACTACTATAGGTAAAGGCAAAAAGTTGTTCTCACTAGACATTTATAGAAGTCACTGAGATTGACTTATATTTCTTTTTTTTTTTTTTGACAGGCAGAGTGGACAGTGAGAGAGAGAGACAGAGAGAAAGGTCTTCCTTTTGCCGTTGGTTCACCCTCCAATGGCCGCCGCGGTAGCGCGCTGCGGCCGGCGCACCGCGCTATTCCGATGGCAGGAGCCAGGTGCTTCTCCTGGTCTCCCATGGGGTGCAGGGCCCAAGCACTTGGGCCATCCTCCACTGCACTCCCTGGCCACAGCAGAGAGCTGGCCTGGAAGAGGGGCAACCGGGACAGGATCGGTGCCCCGACCGGGACTAGAACCCGGTGTGCCGGCGCCGCAAGGCGGAGGATTAGCCTAGTGAGCCGCGGCGCCGGCCATTGACTTATATTTCTTTGTGCTACATCTGTCAATTATATAAGCCAGGTTTCTGGATTAAAAATAACTCATAGTCTACTTTCTATGCAGTCTAATCTCCCCTACTTGATGTCACATGTTATGTAGCTGATGAAATAAATACCATTAGCCTTGACTTCTGTAAATGGCCAGTGGATTAAGTCTGAGGTGACAGTGTGTGATTGTATTGATTCTGTATACAGTAGCTTCATCAAGTTCTAGACGCAGTTTTGGTGTTTAAGCAAACCCCTGCTTTCTTAAGAAGTTTATAACATATAGCAAGTAAGGGAGTTCAATCACACTCAGAAAATGATTTAAAATGCATATGTTGTCTAGTGAGGATTTAGATGGTAATTGCCATCCCATTTTATATTTCAGTGGTTATTAGTCCACTGCCTTGTTTGTGGTTTTAGACTCTGAGTTTTCATTGCTATGTCTATTTTTTTTTCTGTCACAGACGGGATCACGAGACCATTCAAATCTTTCCATTCCTTCAAGACCTGCTCTTGCTGCTGATACAATTGGTGTTGGGGATTTTTTGCCTTTGGAAGGTGAACTTGATACAACTTACACTTTCCTAAAGGAGACATTTATAAACTCTGCGCCCCATGCTCTGACATCATCTCACTCCTCTCCGGCGACCATGTCTGCTAATGCCAGAAGACCAAGTCAGACTGGGCTGTGACTTTGTGAGAAGCACAAGAGAAGGAAGAGTTAACAGTACCATTAAAATTGTTTTGAAGGGGGCTCTCCCTAGTTGAATTTTGTTTCAGCACAAGTGGCAATGGGTTTTTTTTAAAAAAACTGTGGGATGTCTTGATGTGTGCGAGTATCTCTCCTTGAATAATGAAATCCCTAACTTTTTTTCTCTCTAAGTTTTATTTATTATCCCAGTTGCTCATTTTTATGTAACATATTTTTAAATGTTAAAGAATGACACATTTTGGGTAATTTCCCTCAGACTTAAAAAAATCAATAAGCCATTTTAGTCTCTATCTATCAAAGTTGTTTCATACTTGTCTATTTTAGAGCAAGGCTGCAATACTCTAATAGGATTGAGAGAGCTCTTTGAAATGTATGCCAATGATTCCTGTCATTTCATGGCAGCCCTGCCATGGTTCACTGAGCCCCTCTTCTCTCTTGTCAGCTCAACTGAAGACAAGCATTTAGTTGCAAACTTTAAGCAGGTTGTGCAAAACAGAAATGATGTGACTGCTTCTCCTCCCGCACAATAATGTCACTCCTGGTCAATGTGAGAAGGTCAGGTTGCTCCTTGTAAAGCTACATGATACCGCTTGCCCATTTGAACAAGTTAAGTTAACTGCTGCGTCTGGTCCCTGCAGGCACTGGAAACTCATCCCTTTATCAGGTCTGCATTTGATAACAAAGTGGAGCAATTGTGCGGGGAGCATTTCTGTGTTGAGCTTAGGCACTTTATAAGGACAGTTCCCACACCAGTATAGCAGGTGATATGTTTAGTATAAGCCGAAAAACTTCAAGGAAATGGCTGTTTTGACCTTCAAAATAGACTCCTTTCTTGTTTTTTGTTGTTGGTAGGACCCAAGAGTGACGCCCATCTTTGATGCTGACAGAATTTAAAACAAGGCCATTGCCCTGCATTTTCTGCCTTGTAGCACACAAAAGTAAAATTGTATGTCAGGCCGAGATGTCGGGGAGCTGACAAGATGCCCCAGTGACATTTCAGCTAGAAAGAGCAAGTGTCTTGCAACCAAGTGGTCAAATATCAAATAATAGGTCAAGCAGGAAGGAGCTGAGTTCTAACCACAAAGAGGTTTCTGGTAACTTACTTGACAAGCTTTTGGGCGCTTTGTGGCTTGACAAAGTGATGTTCTGTTGGGTATCGCTAGACAGACTGTTCTTTATCGCCTTCAGAAGATCAGACATTGACATTGATTAAACTCTTTAACCCTTAAAGGTTAAATCCTTGCAGTTTGCATCATGGTAAGTGAAGAACAAAGAATATTTGTGATACGTATTTGTTTTTGTATTAATCATTTCACTCCCCAGTGATATTAGCTTCTGATGTGAATTGTAGTTTTTGACAAAGAATTTTGATATGAAATCTATATTTTATCTACTGTTTTTCATTATGGATGCATTAGAAAAGGAGCGGTATATATTATGGCATCTATATTATCTTATCTCTACAGTAATATTTGATTCAGATATACCCAACTTCTGAGAATTTATTTGCTGGCCTTGGTTACAAAAAAAAAAAAAAAGGTTTGTGTACCCTATATTTTACTAACCAGATTAGCTGAGTGGTTTATGCTGTGTGAGGGAACACAGTGTTATCACTGTCATAGTATGTATCAATATTATTTTTTAAAGTACTTGGACAGTATAACTAGCTTTATATAAACCTTTAGAAAACTTTTCATATGAAGTAAAAAATGTATCTTTAAACAAATTTCTCTTAATTCTTTCCTTGGAATTCTTTTTAATATGCTCTGCATAATGTAACCTGTATGAAATTCAACTTGTAAATTGTGTTGTTTTCAGAAAGTACTATTGATTTCTTTTCTGTACATCACAGAATAATTTCTGCACATTTCAACACACTTTGTTCTGCCATCACATATTCTGATAGGATATTTTCCATATGGAAATCAATTTACATTTTTATAGTTCATGTGATATTATTGAGCTTCCAATTCTCTCTATAGAAAAAACACTATTACCCTGTATTCTGTGTGTGTGTGTATGTCTGTGTGTGTGTTGAATCCATTTCCAGATCCTACTAATTTAAGAGGAATAAGCACATCTGTAAAATGTACCTCAGACAGGCCTTGGTATTCTTGCCTTAATTTTACAGTGTTTTAATGGGATGACTTCAAAACTAAATGCATATGTCTCTCCATACATATGGGTATCTGATTTTACCAATAAGTTTTAGATAGTAGATGCTGAACAGTAAATTCAAAAAGATTATTAAATCAAATCGAAGCATGTTCACATTTATAAGCAACTAGATGCTAAAGGCCATAGAAACTGAAGGATGAGCCTCCTGAGCAATCATTAGTATGCACTACCAAATATAGTAATATTTATACCATATGCTCTTTTCCCAGAAGTCAGACCCAGCAGGAGGAGAAGATTTAATGACATATCCTATGGAGATCTGAGAAACTCTAGGCTGCGTCTGAGCACCGTAGTGACCAATTGCTGCAGATTTGAGATCTGTGTTGCGTTGGCAAGGACAGTTACTCTATCAGTTTCTTTACCCCCTTAAGAATGATGTATAGACTAGAATTTCTCAGGAGAATGGCTTCAAATATTTTTGTAGGGGAAAGGAAGTTTGATTTTACACCTCAGTATGTGGATTTTCTTACTAACCTTCTGCGATCTAGAAAAATACCTCTATTGCCTCTCACTGTCAAAGGGATTCTTAAGCGTTGTTGTTCGGATACCTAAGTCACACTTGCTCATTGAGGACTTACCAGGATGTTTGATGTAAATGATTTGGAATGATACAGTATAAATGCAGAGATGTTTTGGAAATTGCAAGAATTACCAATTCAATGATAACTGATGATGTTAAGTAAACGACCTTTTAAATAGAGTGATCGCTTTCTTTTACCAATGCCTGACTCAAACGTAGCAACTCCATTTGTTATTTCACATTCATAGCATTGTTGTTATCATATGTTTGATATGATCCTGACTTTTCTCATGTTACTTTATTTACCAATTATATCAATTCATTCCAAACATCATACTAAACAATGACAAATCAATCCTATTCCATTACTTACCTTGGAAGGTGGTATTTATTGAGCAACTATTATACTCCAACCATTATAGCAAAACTCTAATGTTTTAACAATGAATCTCTAGATTAGGTATTTGTGTCACCATTTTTTAAAACACATGAATAACTGACGTTACAAATGTTAAGTATTTGGCTCCCTAAGATCACACATAACCTAGTAATTCATTAATAAGGCCAGAACAGTAACTCCAGTGCCTACATTATTTCTACTTTTCCAGGCCTGCCTTCCATAAATAATTAACGTTTTTGAAGAAGAGTAAAATTTAAAAAAAATGCTGCTTACCAGTTAGGAATAATTTTCAAAACTGTTTTATGGCTTGAAACCCAGATTTCTTACTCAGTGATTAGAAAAAACATGCACACTAATAGTATATATGCAAGTCATTGAGAAAAGACAGAAAAAGTAGTGAAGTTTTCATTGCAGCCAGCACCCTCACTGCGCTGCCAGTTTCTCTAGCTTGACCTGAGAGGTGGTTACTCTCAGAAATGGATGCTGTACTGAAAGATGCTCGCAATGAGCCTGCTGACCACGCTGCTACTTCCCATGGACAATCATGGCATGTGTTGAATAAAGTGGTCAAGAAAGCATTTATTTGTGTAACTCCTGGGATGAAGATATTCAGATGTACTTTTATGGACTAGTATGGTAAACCAAATAATGGCCCCCAGAGATACTCACTTTCCCCTCCCTGGAATCTGTGGATGTTACCTGATCTGGCAAAAATACCTTGCCATGCATGGAAAATTATCCTGGACTGTTTAAGTGTGTCTTGATTGCAATAAAATGTGTCTTTCTAAGAGAGGAAGGCAGAGGTGGGTTGGGCTACAGAGAGGGGTAGGGGATGTGATGATGGAAGCAGGAGTGGGGTGTTCTGCAGTGAAGCTGGGGGTAGCCAGACCTGAGGGGTACGAGCAGCTGCTAGAAGCTAAAAAGGGCGAAGAAGTGGACCTTTTTTCCAGGGGCTCCAGAACGGTGAGATTTGTGTTATTTTTAGCCACAGCATTGTGGTAATTTGTTACAGCAGCCATTGAAAGCTAATACAACCAGTAAACGTTTAGCTTGTTTGTTGTTGTTGACAAATACACTAATCTTTTAATATTAGAAAACGGAACTGCTGCTCCTTATAAATTATCCTCATCAGTTGTCTTCACAGCTTAAATTTCCAAATTTTTCAAGATTCTTAATTTAATGCTTCTGACTTCTGAATGTTGTAAATAATGATGATTTGCATTGGGTTATCATATAGTCACACTTTGTTGCCATCATATTCAGGTATCAGATGCCCTGTGAGTTCACTGTGAGGTAACTTTCAATTAGCCTGTGATTTTTATATACATTTTAATTTCTACAGTTTTTAAAAGGTGTCATGCTTTGAATGTATTAAATTTATCTTAAAAATATACTTTGAACAATTGTTTTTATTTGATTCCATTTTGTGGCATATTTTATTGCTTTATTTCAAAGAAAATCCAATTTTTGAGAGACTTCATGTTAATTATAGATTAAAATAATCGTTTAGAATTTAGAAATTGTATTTTAAATCTGCCAGGGCCATTTCAGTTACTATTTACCTATGAGTTTGATCTGTACCTGGTTATTTATTCATGCCTTTTGTTACAGCTGAAGTTAGAGAATTTTAATAATTTTATCCAATAATGAAATCTTAGACTTTTCTTGTATAATATTTGAATCCATCTTGTCTGAAACGAAAGCAACTTTAACTAGCGTAATAAAGTGTTCAATGGAACTAAACCTAAAACATAGAAGATTTAAACCTAGAATGTTTTGTATTTTAAGTATAGCTCTCCTTGTCCCTGAGAATAAGAGAGAGAGAAAGAGACAGAAATAGAAAGAAAAAAAGAGGAAGAGGATGAGAAAAGAAAAGCCCCTGGTTCTTTGAGGAGCGCAGTCAGTCCTCCTAGGTGAGTGCCACATTGATGTGTCAATGTACACCTTGGTGGAAGAGCTCCATCATTTCTCTTGAACCTTAGCAGTTACACTCTTTCCTGGCCATAGAGTGTGGTGGTTGGCATATTCAGGTATCAGATGCCCTGTGAGTTCACTGTGAGGGTGCTTATATATTTCTCTTGAACCACCTTACATAAAACTTGTTAGTTGTTGTGAACAGATCTGAGTCTAAAGGGGCCCAGACTGTATGTGCTGTGCAAATTACATTTCTGTTGACATTGTGATAGGAAAATTTGTTCTTGATCTTGGTAGAACTGATACCCAATTGATATTGCTTACTGTAAGTTGTAAAATTCTCTAGATACAGTACTGGAAGGAAGTAAATCAAAATGGAGTTTAGCTCTTTGCTCTCTTTTCAATCATCTTGTGTGTGGGTGTGTTAGATGCATAGGTGTAGGTTTTCAAAGCACTGACCCTAGTGTTCGTCATGCAGCAAGGGCTCCACATACAGCTTTGAGAACTACTGGGTTAATGCTATCTACAGACAGTTTTTTGTGGTTTAATTGAGTCATGCTTCATTGTCTTTTATTGCATGTTAACGCCAGTGAAGTGCTGATTGTTGACAGAGTCCTCTCAGCGAAGCAGCTATAGGAAACTACGCTTAAGGAAAAGTCTTATTTAGATTGGAAGAAGACTCATCTGACAGGCTAAGAGATATCAGATATTCATAAATATTCACTAATGACAAGAATATAAGGTGAGCTATCTGTCTTCAATAGGTCCCGTCTGTTTTAGGGCTCTATCAGGAGAGAAACTTAAAGGCAATCCAGAATGAATTGATTGATTCATGTTGGATGCTTCATAAAAAGAACCATGAAAGAAAGAAGAGAGACAGAGAGAGAGGGAGGGGGGAAGGGAGGAAAAGAGGGAGCGAGGGAAGAAGGATAATAAGACAGCTCATTCCTCACCTCTTTTAAACAATAATCGAAATAAATTTTACTTTTTCTAAGTTCATTTCTGGTCTAAAACTAAGAGGCTTCCACAGTAAACTGCATGTAAAGTTCTAGAACACAGACACTCCCTGCAAATCACTTAAGACCTGAGATTTAAAGGTGACAGTTCATTTCAGTGACCTACATGTGCAGCTGACTATTGAACTTGCTGTAAATGTTTCTCTGGCTACAGAAGCACTGCCGGTGAGTATGTGTCAGTTTTCCTTTGACCTGGCTAGAAATATTCTAAATAAATGCTCTGAAGACTTCCTTGGGGGATCCCTACCTGTGAAGCAGAGTTCACCGTCACAGTCACTATTAAAAGGTGGGCTGATAACGGTGGGGCTGTGTTACTGGAGCGTGCATGGGTCTAAGAGGGCATCATTTATCTCAATGTCTGTGTGACTGGTGCCCAACATATAGGGCTGCCCAGAACAGTCCTGGCACATGGGTGCCATTGTCAGCTTCAACATATTTAAAAGGGCTCTTGTTCTCTTCAAGCTATAGGGGAGGCAGAATCTCTATCCTCCTTAAGAAATGATCCAAGCAAGTTCAGCACAGCTTTTCCTGAATGTCAAGTCAATCAGTGGAAACTGTGTATCACTTTTCTCTAATTTTTTAAAATTTCAGTTTTATTGAGATAAAATTCACATAACATACTAGTCACTCTTATTAAAATGTACAATCCATGGTTTTCATTATATTCACAAGGAGGTACAAACAGTACCACCAATTCCAGACCATTTTGATTATCCTACTCCTCTATCTCCTAGTAACTATAATCTATTTACTGTCTCTATGGGTTTGCCCATGTGTGTATTTCATATAAATTAATCATGTCAGAGGGTACTTCAACAAGATCAGGGAAAATTGAATTAAAAGATACAAGTTGGTTTATTTTGGTGCAAAAAATTTTGAGAGTCATGCATAATACACATTTTTTAACCCAGAAACCTTTCATTTAAGGTATAGAAAATTCATGTACTTCATAAATACAAATTTAGGAACATAGTGATTCATCCCGCACTCCCACCCTTCTTCCTCCTCCCTCTCCTATTCTTATTCATATGTTTTTCTAAGATCTATTTTCAATTAACTTTATACACATAAGATTAACCCTATACTAAATATAAACTATTTCTCAACAGTTGAGACAAGGGCTGTTCAAAGTCATCACATCTCAAATGTCAATTTCACTTCTATAAATTACCTTTTAGGTAGTCTATTAGTTACCACAGATCAGGGAGAGCATATGGTATTTGTCCTTTTGGGACTGGCTTATTTCACAAAGTATAATGTTTTCCAGTTGCATCCATTTTTTGCAAACATCAGGATTTCATTTTTTATAGTATTCCATGGTGTACATATTCCATAATTCCATTTTTGTGTAGTATTCCATGGTGTACATATCCCATAATTTCTTTATCCAGTCTTCAGTTTGGGGACATGTGGATTGATTCCATATCTTAACTATTGTGAAATGAGCTGCAATAAACATGGAGGTATAGATAACACTTCCATAGGCTGATTTTATTTCCTTTGGGTAAATTCCCAAGTGGGATGGCTGGGTAATATGATAGGTCTATATTCAGATTTCTGAGGTATCTCCAAATGATCTTACATAGTGGCTTTACCAGTTTACATTCCCACCAACATTGAATTAGGGTACTGCTTTCCCTATATCCTCACCAGCATTTGTAGTTTATTGATTTCTGTGTGAAAGCCATTCTGATGAGAGTGAGGTGAGATCTATGTGGCTTTGATTTGCATTTCCCTGATGGCTACTGATCCTGAGCATTTTTTTTATGTGTCTGTTGGCCATTTGGATTTCCTTTTTTGAGAAATGCCTGTTTAAGTCTTTTGCCACTTCTTAGCTGGGTTGTTTGCTTTATTAATGAGTTTCTTGAGCTCTTTATATATTCTGGATACTAATCTTTTATCAGTTGCATGGTTTGCAAAGAATTTCTCCTATTCTGTCAGTTGCCTCTTCATTTTGGTGAGTGTTTCTTTTGCAGTAAAGAAGCTTCTCAATCTGATGTAACCACATTTGTCAGTTTTGGTTTTAATTGCCTGTGCCTGTAGGGTCTTTCCCAAGAAGTCTTTGCCTATGCCAGTGTCTTGTAGGATTTCCCCAATGTTCTCTAATAATTTGATGATATCACATCATAGATTTTTGTCTTTGATCCATTTTGCATAGATTTTTGTGTAAGGTGTAAGGTAGGGGTCTTGCTTCATACTTCTGCATGTGAAGATCCAGTTTTTCCCATACAATTTTTTGAAGAGACTGTCCTTATACCAGTGATTGATCTTAGCACCTTTTTCAAAGATAAGTTGTTTGTAGATGTGTGAGTTAATTTCTCAAGTTTCTATTCTGTTCCATTGATCTATCTATGTGTTTTTGTGCCAGTATCAGGCTGTTTTGATTATAAGTGCCCTGCAGTATGTGTTGAAACCAGTTATTGTAATGTCTCCAGCTTTGTTTTTTGTTGTAGATTTCTTTAGCTATTTGGGGTCTCCTGTGTTTCCATATGAATTTCAGCATCATTTTTTTCTATATCTCAGAAGAATGTTCTTGTTATTTTGATTGGTAATGCATTGATTCTGTAAACTGCTTTTGGTAGTATGGCCATTTTGATGATATTGATTCTTCTAATTCATGAACATGGAAGATTTTCCCTTTTTTTGTGTCTTCTATTTCTTTCTTTAATGTTTTATAATTTTCATTATAGAGATCTTTGATGTCCTTGTTTAAATTTACTTCAAGGTATTTGTAGCTATTGTGATGGGATTGACCTTAGAAGTTCTTTCTTTCTTTTTTTTTATTAAACTTTTATTTAATGAATATAAATTTCCAAAGTACAGCTTATGGGTTACAATGGCTTCCCCCTCCCACCCACAACCCTCCCCTTTCCTGCTCCCTCTCCCCTTCCAATCACATCATGATTCATTTTCAATTCTCTTTATATACAGATCAGTTTAGTATATATTAGGTAACGATTTCAACAGTTTGCCCCCATAAAGCAACACAAAGTGAAAAAAAAATACTGTTGGAGTACTAGTTATAGCATTAAATAAGAGTGCACAGCACATTAAAGACAGAGATCCTACATAATATTTTTTTAAAAAATTAATTTTCTATGCCATTTCCAATTAACACCAGGTTTTTTTTTCATTTCCAATTATCTTTATATACAGATCGATTCAGTATATAATTAGTAAAGGTCTCATCAGTTTGTACCAACACAGAAACACAAAGTGTAAAAATACTGTTTCAGTACTAGTTATAGCATCACTTCACATTGGACAACACATTAAGGACAGATCCCACATGGGATGTAAGTACACAGTGACTCCTGTTGCTGACTTAACAATTTGACACTCTTGTTCATGGCGTCAGTAATCTCCCTAGGCTCTAGTCATGAGTTGCCAGGGCTATGGAAGCCTTTAGGGTTCGCTGACTTTGATCTTATTCCGATAGGGTCACAGTCGAAGTGGAAGTTCTCTCCTCCCTTCAGAGAAAGGTACCTCCTTCTTTGATGGCCCTGTTCTTTCCACTGGGATCTCACTCACAGAGATCTTTCATTTAGGTCTTCTTCTTCTTTTTTTTTTTTTTTCTTTTCCATGGTATCTTGGCTTTCCATGCCTACAATACTCTCATGGGCTCTTCAGCCAGATCCGAATGCCTTAAGGGCTGATTCTGAGGCCAGAGTGTTGTTTAGGACGTCTGCCATTCTATGAGTCTGCTGTGTATCTCACTTCCCATGTTGGATCTTTCTCTCCCTTTTTGATTCTATCAGTTAGTATTAGCAGACACTTGTTGCCCCTCTTCCAGGCCAGCTCTCTGCTGTGGCCAGGGAGTGCAGTGGAGGATGGCCCAAGTACTTGGGTCCTGCACCCCATGGGAGACCAGGAGAAGCACTTGGCTCCTGCCATTGGATCAGCGTGGTGCGCCGGCTGCAGCGCGCCAGCCGCAGCGGCCATTGGAGGGTGAACCAACGGCAAAAGGAAGACCTTTCTCTCTGTCTCTCTCTCTCTCACTGTCCACTCTGCCTGTCAAAAAAAAAAAAAAAAAAAAAAAAAGAAGAAGAAGTTCTTTCTCAGCCATGGCATTGTCTGTGTATACAAATGCTATTGATTTTTGTGTGTTGATTTTATATCCTGCCCACTTTACCAAACTCATTTATAAGTTCCAATAGTCTTTTAGTGAACTCTTTTGGATCCCCTATATATAGAATTATGTCATCTGCAATTAGGGAGAGTTTGACTTCCTCCTTCCCAATATGCATCCCTTTGATTTCTTTTTCTTGTGTAAGGGTTCTGGCTAAAACTTCCAGGACTATATTGAGTAGCAATCATGAAAGTGGACATCCTTGTCTGGTTCTGGATCTTACCGGGAATACTTCCAACTTTTTCCCATTCAATATGAAGCTAGCTGAGTGTTTGTCATAATTTGCCTTGTGTTTAGGAATGTTCCTTCTCTACCCAGTTTGCTTAAGGTTTTCATTATGAAAGGATGTTGTATTTTATCAAATGCTTTCTCTGCATCTATTGAGATAATCATAGGGCTTATATTCTTCAGTTTGTGATGTTTCAAATTGATTGATTTACAAATGTTAAACCATCCCTGCATACCAGGGATAAACCCCACTTGGTCCTGGTGAATGATCTTTCTGATGTGTTGTTGGATTTGATTGGCTAGTATTTTGTTGAGAATTTTTGTTTATGTGTTCGTTAGGGAAATTGGTTTGTATTTTTCTTTCTCTGTTGTATATTTTTCAGGTTTAGGAATTAAGGTTATGCTGGCTTCATAGAAGGAGTTTTGGAGGATTCCCTCCCTTTCAATTGTTTTGAATAGCTTGAGAAGAGTTGGAGTTAGTTCTTCTTTAAATGTCTGGTAGAATTCAACAGTAAAGCCATCTGGTCCTACGCTTTTCCTTGTTGGTAGGGTCTTTACTTCCAATTCAGTTTCTGTCTTGGTTATTGGCCTGTTTTGGTTTTTTTATGTCTTCATGATTCAATTTAGGTAGGTTGTATGTGTCCAGGAATCTATCCATTTCTTCTAGATTCCCAGTTTGTTGGTATAAAGCTCTTTGTAGTAATTCCTGATAATTCTTTATGTTTCTGTGGTATCTGTTGTTATATTTCCTTTTTCATCTCTAATTATATTGATTTGTGTCTTCTCTCTATTTTTGTTTCTTGGGTTTTTTTTTTTTTTTGGTTATTTGGGCCAATGATGTGTCAATTTTGCTTATTTTTTCAAAAAATCAGCTCTTTCATTTTACTGATCTTCTGTATTTTTGTTTCAATTTTGTTTATTTCTTCTCTAATTTTAATTATTCCTTTTCTCCTAGTTTTGTGTTTGATTTGCTGTTGTTTTTCTAGATCCTTGAGATGCATTGAAAGCTCATTTATTTGGTGTCTTTCCAATTTCTTGATGTAGGCACCAATTGCTAATGTTTATTGGAAATTACTTTACCTTCATAAAACCAGAGATTTTATTGATGTAGTTTTCCATAAATAAGAACAGTCAACCTCCAAAAGTGAATTCATGTAAGAGTAAGCTTTGATAATCCATACTATTCTCAGGATTTCAGAGGTTCCAGAATCAGGTCTTAAGCTGGTCTCAAGTCAATGTCCTTGATTTTTGCCTACTCCCAGCTGTCACCTCAGCATGTGGCCCCTCCCTCCTGGCACTCTCAGCATGTAGATTCCATTCCTGGCATAGTGTTTATGTATGAGACCTCCCCCTCTTACCATCCCTCCACCATGATCAGGCTTTCCAATATGGATTCTGTCTCCAGGGAGCCCGCTAAAGGTTGTTTCCTTAAACACCATCTCTCGTGGCCTAAAGCCATCTGCAAGTCTTTTCTCCAATCCTTTCCAACCATGAAGATCTCTGACATTTGTCTGAGGTTTTCCATTCTACTTTGGCATACATCCAGTTATAATGTCATGACTGATATTCTTGAGTGTTGCTGATATATTTTTTAAAAGTTGTAAAAAACTAGTTCAAAGCATCTGCTATGGTCCAAATTTTGTTCCCCTCAAATTCTTGTGCTGAAGTGTGATAATATTTAGAAGGTGGGCCATTTGGGAGATAAATAAGATTAGATGGGTTCTGAGGGCAAACCCACATGATGGGGTTAATAGCTTTCTAAGGAGAGGGAAAGAGAATGCTGTCCTTGCCATGTGAGGACACAGTGAGGAGGTGGCCGGCTGCAATCCATGAAGGAGCTCTCATCAGGAATGGAATTAGCTGGAATCCAGATTTTGGACTTCCCAGCTTCCAGAACTGTGAGAAATAAATCTGTGGCATTTTGTTACCAAAGTCTGTGGTGACTAAGACAACATCTTTTGCAATGGGCATGTCTCATGTAAGCAGTCCTGACTTACGTATGATGGGGATGACAAATGAGTGGAAAGATCTGCCTGGGGTAGACAAGTAGGTAGAAATAGCCAGCTCATTTTAAAGTAGGACAGGAAGGCTGGGCAATTCTTACTACTTCAGAAACAATGTCTTACCTTTTCTTCTCCCTACCCCCTCCCTCCCCCACCCTCCTTTTCTGACTCCGTCTGTCTCTTTTCCATATACTCTCAGCATGACTCCCTAAAGGTACAGATTAAATGGCTGGGGTTATTTGAAAAAGTGTCTGAAGTTCTCCTCCCAGCCAGAAGGAATTGTACTATAAAGTAGAATAATTTGAAAGGGAGGAGTTTGTCTTTTTCATGAACAATAAAAAGCTTTCAATTCTTTTAATAACTGAAAGGCCTACACTTCTGTTAGAGTCTCTAAGAACTTCTGATAAAGTTCATATTGCAGTTGTAGTTTATTGCAGAGACTGGGAGAATGCAAAGTTCCTTTAAGAAGATTCTGGCTGCCTCGGACACACTTCCTCTCTTCCGTAGCATACCGGATGCTAATGTGTGAGTGATACCAATTAAGGCGTTAAGTTTGTACCTTCATGGAAAGGAAGAAATCCTAGCACAGACACAGCCTCATGCACTTCTGAGGACTTCCTGTCAATCAGCCGTAATTGAGCTTGTTCCACATTTATGGCCCGGGGTAGTGGTATGAGAATTTAGAACTGAATTCCTTCACCAGCTGTGTGACCTTAGGCAAGTTATTTAACCTCATGAACTCAGATTCCTCTCAGGGAGAAGGGAGATAATGATACCTTCTTTGCTGGGCTCCTGTGAGCATATGTGAGAGAGTGTTTAGCATGTAGCTAATGACACACAGTAGTCACTGTGTCAGATGGGGGTAATTTGATTACGTGGCACTAAATCCCGCTCAGAAATTATTGGAAAAAAAGAGGACTCACTCGTGGAAACCCAGGCCTAGGAGTGCAGTGCAGCTTCCAGGAGAAGTAAAGCGTCTCTTTCCTGCAAGGTGGTTCCTTCTCCTATGTTTCTGGGGCTGCCTCATCTCTGTTGCTCTTTGCTCTTGCTTCCTCTCCTCTTTTAATACTGACTGGCTCTCTCAGTTCCATATGCACATGTCACAGGTATGAACACTGTTGTGCTGACTCACAGAGTTTCCTAGTTTAAAACCTGAAAGAGCTTAGCTTGGGACTTTTCAATGTTAGTTCTCCATTTCCCTGCAATTATCTGAATCCAGAGAGAAAGATCTATGGCTGGATACCTGCTCAGCAGGTGCACTAGGAAAGGGACTGAGAGGGCCATGGGTAGATTATGTAAGAATGTGGAAATAATGGGCATATCCAGGAAAGTCACTCCAGAAACATTAGCTTCCATTCTCTGATAAAGGTCATCTTTTCTAAATAAATCTCACCTAATCACATCTGTTCTTATCCTTGATTTCCTGTGTGGCACTAAACTATGGACTAATTCTTCTTGAAGCTCTTATTCCAGTTTCCACAAAAACGACATGATCTTGGCTCTTCACCTTCTTTTTTGATAGATTCTTCTCCAGATCTTTTCTACCTCCCCTTCCTTCTACCTCTTCTTACTTCTTTTTACAAATATTTATTTATTTATTTAAGGACAGCATGACATAGAGTAATACATACACACACACACACACACAGAGATATCTTCCATCTGCTGGTTCACTCTCCAAATAGCTGCACAGCAGGGTTTGGGCCAGGCTAAAGCCAGGGACCAAGAACTCCATCCATGTGTCTCACCTAGGTGGCAGGGCCCAAGTACTCTCAAGCACACTAGTGGGAAACTAGATCCTAAGTAGAGTAGCTGGGACTCAAACTGGCACTCTGATAGGTGATGTGGATGTTCCAAGTGCTGGTTTAACCCACTGTGCCACCATGCCTGCTCCTCTTATTATAAAATAGTGAACACACTTTCAGGTTGTACCCTCATGTCTACTCTGCTGAGTTCTGTATCCCTTAGTGCATTCAGCCACAGAATACTGGGATCACAGTCATTTCCTGGTTAAAGAGAATCTTCATCATTTCTCTTTTTTGGTGGATCTAAATTTATAATGATATCTTATCTTTTATAAAGATACCATTACTATTTTAGCTTGTGTCCCAGACTCAGTGTTTTTTACACATGAAGATTTGCAATATTTCCTATACTTTATTTTTGTATTGTGAACTTTATGATCAATTTTGGTATATGTTTATATGTGTGAATATGTGAATGTCTTTGAGAGGGAGAGAGAAAATTTCTGAAGCACATATGTATGGATTTCAAAATTTGTGCACCAAAATAAACATCTTTTAATTCCATTTTCCATTAACTTTTTGAAGTACCCTCATATATGTAGAACATCTGGGAACACAGCTAGTAGGTTCTTAGCGCATTTTTAAGGGCTCCTCATTTCTGCTCCCAGAGTCCCACAGGCAGTTGTTTCTGGATAAACAGTTGTGTTTAATACTCTTTGAGAAATCTCTTTGACTCACACCAGAGAATTGTGTAAAGAGTCCTAATAACCTGCTCAATGGGATGGATGTGATAGTCACAGTAATAGCTTGTAATAATCACTTTGTGTTTATTTACCCCAAGGTAGGTAAGCAAGAACCAGTGTGTGTGTGTATGTGTGTGTGTGTGGTGTCAGCTTTTGAAAACCAAGTATTACTGTGTCAACTTAACCTCCATCTGGAACGTAAGGAGGAAATTAACGTAAGAAAAGCTGAAACTCTGCTGAGAAACCAGGTGCCAATCCAGGACCATTACGGCATCATAAATATGCTGTAGAGTCCAGGGACTTGTGTAAGCCTGTGTATCGGAATAGGCTACAGTGTAGCTTCAGAGAAAGCAAAACTGGTCAGCCTGGCTCTGGACTAGTAGAGTGCAGGGATGCATTAAGACAAGAAAGAAGGCAAAGCCAGTGACATTGTGGAGCCCGGGCCAAATGTAAGGTTGCACAGATAGTTTGGAGCCCCAGGGCCTTTTGTGGTCAATAAGAAAGTACAGACCAAGCATATCTGGGCCAAGCATACCACAGTAGGTGGATACAGCTTCAAACCTATCCAGAGAGGACTTTTAAAACGCTGATAAGTTTGTGCAGTAATAGTGCCACTGGTGAGGTGTGTAAAGAAGTGCAGTCTGGAAAGCATTTGGCCACACACACACTATAATCCTTAAACAAGTTCATTACCTTTGATCCAACTTCTTGGAATCTTTCCTAAGGAAATAACTGGATTTCTTCATGTGATATACTTCGTGAAGTTATTTGTAAAAGCAAAATTAGAGGTTGTCAGATTTTATGTTCATGTAACACTTATGCAATATGGAGAGTCGTGGCTTTATAGAATACTTATTGTGACATTGTCATTGTTTGATGTTTGATGAAAAAGGCTATAAAATGTCCTCTGTTTATGAACTTCCCACCCACAGATTTTTATAGATATGAACTAAGCTACACCACAGAGCAAAAAGGGGTTAACTTCACTAAGTAGCAAATGGCCTTCCATGGACCTTTGAACAAGTGGATTAAATTTCAGAACCAAGGCTATCTGTAAGTAGAAGTACTTCTTCATGCAAGTTTTGGTTGGTTTCTGCATGTATATATAAAGTAAATATCCATATTGTTACATGTTTGGGAGAAAACATGCCAAACTATGACCAGTAGAAGAATTATGAATAATTTCTTTGTTTCTTCAGCATACTTTTACAAGTTTTTAAACCTCTTACGACTAACATGCATAGTTTTATGTTTAGAATGAAATAATACTCTATAAAGGTAGCAGAGGTGCATTGCATCGTGGACATAAAGAGCAGGAAAAGAAACGAGGCTCCATAATTATATGCAATGGAAAGTCTTGCTTGAAATAATATGATCCACCATGTGAAAAGAGTGCTGCTGTTGCTTACTTTTGAACAATCATACACATTTCTTTCTAAGCCAAAAGAAAGAGATGTATTGTAGGTATGAACACAGCGACCAATCTGTCAGACTACTTCCTCCCATTGCTCAGTTACCACGGTTTACTCTACCAGACAGCAGTGAAACCAATGCTGTTAACAGGCATGGCCCCTCATCTGGGCTTTGTCCTGGTAGTAGTCTTGTTCTGTGCAAAATACGCGATTCAGAGTACCTCATAATTCTCCCCAAACACCTGTTGTTATTTCATTTTACAGATGAGGCTGTTAGGACCCAAAGACATGAAGTGACTTGCCTGAATTAGGCGGTGGAGGCATGGCAGAGTTTCTGACTCTCCAACTTCTGACATACTAAAAAAATCTGACAGTTAAGACAATAAAAAAGTTAGACTATGATTTCTAGAGTCCCTGACCATCCAAAGTTGATAATTCACTGGTTATTTAGAGATGAAGCAAAAGAAGCTGCCTCATCTCCCCTCTGGTAGACCTACCTGGAGTTTTGGACGTATTTGAAAGCGTCCATCAAGAAGGGGTCAGGCTACTTGGAGTTTGTGTGAGACTGTGGATGAAGTCTGATAGATTGGTTAATCAATGGAGAACTTCAGGACATTTTTTTTCCTCCATTATTGGCTAGTTGTGAACTCTGTACTTGGTTGAAAGACACAATAGAACCAAGTGATGAACAAGAACGGTTTTAATTTAGTAAAGGAATGAAAGCAGAATTTTAAGAAACTGCTGATGTTTAGGAAATGAAAGGGGCTGATAATAGCAATTAATGATTGCGAAATCTGGGCCTCTTTGCTGGGAGTCTTAAAACCAGTTCTAAAACAGAAGAAGATTAAAATACATATTGATCTGCTGAAGAGCAAAAAGTAAAGTTTAAAAGCAAAGAATTGACCAATATGTATTATGTTAATTAAACCCTTCTTGGCTATGTGAATAAACACCAGCAGATAACTAGTATCTGTGAGGTCCTGGATTGATTCTGCATTGAGTGTACTTCAAAGATGCAGGACCGTCTCTGTCTGCAGTCACCTTCAGACAGGCTGTCTTGCTGCAGAGAGATGCCGTAAGACACATTTCTAGCTGCAACTTATCCCCTTAGTTCAGTTACTAATGCAGCGGGTGTAGTAGCAACAGGCTTTGAAGTGCAAAGCCTTCCTTCAGTTATGTACTCATTAAAAGCTACCGTGCTCTCATAAAATCCAAGAGCCCTAATGGGAAGGCTTTTATAGTAAGAGGGCAACAGATTGCCCCAAGATCCTGGCCCTCTCTCCTGTTTACTCTGCAGCACTGGAGAAGCAGAGGCATTGCACTCTGTAAAAGTGCCTGGGACCTTGGTGAACCTTCCTACTGACTTACACTTACGTAAATATCCCCATGCTGTTGTTTACCGCATTTGTTTTGTCACATAAGGCAGGTTAATGCAGGTTCTGCAGGGGTCCTGAGGGACTCAGAGACATAGTAATTAAGGAACACTGTGGGAACTTAGAGTGTAGGATTTCACATCAGTGGGGGAAAAGGTACCATTTAATATGTGGCAGTAGAGTTACTGGAAACTGTTTGAAAAAAATAAAACTAGATTGTTCATGCTGAGATAAATTCCAGGAAATAAAGATTTAAATACATAAAAATGAAAACTAGAAATTTACATAGGCAATTTGTTTCTAGTCAACATTCCAAATCTAAAATCCATGACAGAAAATACTGATACATTTGACTACAAAGTTTGAACATTTACAGAGAACATGTCACAATTAATTTCAAAAGTTAACAGAGAAAAACATTTTTAACCAATGTATCAGAAAGTGAGCTCATTTCTATAACATTTTAAGAACTCTTTGTGAAGAAGATTAACATCCCAGTTTAAAAATGGACAAAGACATGGTGCATCAGTTCCCAGAAAAATAAACACAAGCAAATGCACTGTAGCCTTGTTTACAATGGTCAACTGCTGAAAATCAGTATTCTTCATGCTCCAAATTATTAGCTAGATTATGCTAACAGTTGCTAAAAGGAGTGAGATAGAATTACATATATTGATATGGAAAGTATTCGTATGTCTAAACTGTTTGAATTTTAGAATATCCAGCAAGTTGCATAACATTTCCTGGACATTAGGAATTCAGAGTCCTTAAGTGGTAGCAGCTGGGGCCAGCACTGTGGCTTAGCAGATAAAAGCTGCCGCCTACAGTGCCGGCATCCTATATGAGCGCTGGTTCGAGTCCTTGGCTGCTCCACTTCCAATCCAGTTCTCTGCTATGGCCTGGGAAAGCAGTGGAAGATGGCCCAAGTCCTTGGGCCCCTGTACCCGTGTGGGAGACCTGGAAGAAGCTCCTGGCTTTGGATCAGTGCAGCTCCGGCCATTTCGGCCAATTGGAGAGTGAACCAGTGGATGGAAGGCCTCTCTCTCTCTCTCTTTCTCTCTCTGTGCTTCTCCTTCCCTTTGTATAACTCTGACTTTCAAATAAATAAAATAAATCTTTTTTTTTTTTAAAGTAGTAGCAGTTGATTGTAGTTCAGTAGTATCCTTGTTTTATCCCCTGGCAGGTGTATGCCCCTTTTGGTATTTCTAGTACTTCTAACACTGCAGAGCCCAGAGTTATGGGAATGGGACAAACCCCCCCCCCCCCAATGAGTCTACCTTTTAGTTCCAGCACACATGTATTATTCCTTTCGTAACACAGAAGCACGCAGAGTTCTCTGCTTTAGGGTGTATATTGAATCCTGCAGCAAGGTATTCAGTTTTTGCTGACTCCATGGTCATTCTGTCACTCTGTCAAGCTGTCTACTCTGGATGGTGGAGGATGAGAAATGAGTATGAGCTGTGATCTCACCCCTCTGTCACTAGAAAGTGGATCCCCTGGTCCAATGCTACATAGTATGGAAATCCATGTCTGTGAAGCAGACATTTCATAAGCCCCCAGGTAGAGATACTGGCTGAGGCTTTGGGAAGCAAAGGCAAATCTATACCCATATTAAGTGCTTGATTAGTAGTTGAGACCAAATCATTGATCTATCTAGGGTAGCAAGGGACCAAAGTAGTCCGTTTGTCCCCAAGTGGACAATTGTTCTCTCAGTGTTAGCTTCTGTTGTTGGTAAGTTAGACCTTCGGAGCAGCAGTGACCAATCAGGCTGGAAAACTTGTTGTGCATGCCCTTGAGTCCCAAGAATAACTTCTACACTGTTAGTATGACTACTCTCTGAGCCACCATGCCAGTTCCATAGTGACTAGTGATAAAGACGTGCTAATGACCACCAGCCAGGTTGTTTAACCTGTTTGGTTTTTCACTGTCCTCTCTATGATGATTTCTGGTGGGCTTTGCCATGAGATACAAAAATCTTCAAAAACCATGTACTTCATCCCTCCATCAATGACTATGCCAGGCTTCCTTATTTTACATCTTTGAGTTTTTTTTTCCTTTCAGGCCTCTGATCACGCAGCCAGACCATTCACCATGTCTGTGAATCCCTGTATATTCTCATTTCAGGCCACTTTCCCTTCTGCACAAGGTGAATGACTTGCTTGAAGCTCCTCTTATTAGGGAGATTTTCCCTCACCAGTGTCTTTCAGGGCCACACTTGAATGTAAGCACCATTGTGTTTTGGCCTGCATCCACATACTGAGCTGGTCCATACATAAACCAAGGTCTGGGCTTTTCCTCTTCATTGTAGGTATGTAATGAGCTCACTGGTACAGTGGTGCTCAGTATCATGAGGACCTGACTACCTGCTCATTCACCTTACTCTAGCCTTCAGGGATTAGGCTCAATCCTGGATATATGGGCATAATTTCCATCTTACCACTGGATCAACCCAACTTTAAGACTAGGGTGAGTGTAATAGAATGGGTGTGGTAGGCAGAATGATTCTTGGACCATGATCTGACAATGTCTTGTTCAACCCAGTAGGGAGCAACTGCACAAAAATTTCCTAATAGAGGAGCTCTGTATTGGGCCAAGTGGTTGGGTCCTAATAATTTGAACCATGCTCAGTCAGTCACTTGCTGGGAGCTACTATGGAAGGGCATGGCTTTAGTTTGGAGAAGCTGCAAAGGAGCTGCAGTAGATGTTGTTAGGGAATGCTACTACTCTTCACTGAGTAGCAAATTCATAAGGACAGTCTTATCTGTGGCCGCCACACCGTCACCCATGGCTATGCCATTTAAGATACACATGGGGATACAGCAGTGATCAAACAGGGGCCCAGCCCTCAGGAAGATCTCTTGCTAGTGGAAGAGACAAAGAAAAACAATTTACAAATTGAGAAACAGATAGTAGAGGGGACATTTTAGACAGGGTGGCTGAGGGAGATACTTCAGAGGAAGTCACAGTTCAGTTGATGCCTATGGAGTCAGGAGGTCCCTGTAGGGTGGAGAGTGAAGGGAACAGACTGTGTTGAAGGAACAGACTGAGGGCCAGTGTGGCTGTGAGTCCTGTAAGGGCAGTGTGTTTTGTGTGTGTGCTATGTTCTGAGAGATGGAGCGCCATGCACAGCTGGCAGGACCCGACTTTAAGTTGGGAGACAGAGAAGGTTCTCAGCAGGTCCAGTGTACTAGTGACCCATGGCCATGGCTTCAAGATAGGAGCCCCCGAGTGTGTTTGCAAATGAGGAATCCAGCAGAGAGGACTTGAGTGTAGGAACAATGTCTTCGAGAAAGGGAGGGATGTAGGTCTAAAGCAAAAAGGGTAGTTATCCTCTGGTATGAGACAGATATATTTGAACCACTGTTTTAAATGTCTCAGCCAGTAGGATATAGAAGGAGTTAGTAGCAAATGAGGATAAAATTGTTACCTTGGTTAGTGATGAAGCTGGCCTGGAATGTGCCAATTATACCCAAGTTGGAGCTTCATATTTCTTCTTCTCTAAGCTAAAGGCTCTACTCACTCTTCCCCCTCAAGCTCTAGCCATGGTAGTTGGAGAACTGCCATTGGCCTACCAGTGCATAAAAGGAAGCCTGCCTCTGGAATCTACCTGTGTGGCAGACAGCACTTCTCCTCTGTCTCTTGCCTTTCCTTCACAGAGGTCTCACAAGGCTTGGCTATTCCTGTGAACTCCATTTCTTTGTCTGTCACAACTCAGCCAACTTCAAACTGGATTCCACTTTCATCCTGCCTTGTATAGTCTCATAAAATCACCTGTGACCTCCAGACTTCTAAGTCCAAAGGATGTTGAGGAATACTTTTTAGTCACCTTGGTTGATCTCTCTGGAGGGAATGGCACATTTGACTATTCCCTCTTTCATGGAATATTTTTGCCCCTCTGGCTTCTGTAGCATAAACATTCTCTTAGTTTTTCTTCCTATCTCAATAACTGGTCCTTCATTTTCTTCATTCTTGGCTTATCCCTTTCTTCCTTTTTCAGTTATCATCGAATTTGGATGTGTTTAACAGAAAACAAACAATAAATAGTTTAAATATGATAGGGTAGTAATCACAGGCAGGCAGTCCTGCTAGAGACCTTGTAACTCTTTTTGTTCTATTATCCTCAGGCTAAATTCATGGTGCACGATAGCAGCCATCATACACATGCCAGGAGGCATCAAAGGGAAGGGGGAAAGGGCATATGTGGCACCTCCTACATAGTCATTGAAAAGGCTTCTCACAAGAGCCATACAATGCCTTGCTTTCCCTTGCGCTGGCCTCCCAGCTGTAACATATTCCAGAATATGTTGTCTTTAACTACATCCAGACCCTATTAGTAGAAGGGAAGGGGAGGGTGGATATGTGGGTACTAAGATCTGATCAGACTCAGTCTCATGGTAGACGTTGGTGTTCCTGAGGACCTCATCCTAAAGCCTTAATTCTCATTCTACACTCTTCTTAGGCAAACTAACCCATGTCCATGGCTCTCAATACCATGTGATATACCACTGATTACAAGCCCATCTTTTTTCAGTAGTCCATACTCCTATGACCAGAAACTTCTTTCTTTTTAAATGCTGACCTTGGGATACTGAATGGATCTTATAATTGGATCTTGCACTTAGGCCTGTGTTTGAGTCAGAATACTGTCAGCAGTGAGGAAGCTGAAGAAGCAAAGACAGAGAGTGGAGCAGGCCATTTCTTCCTGATGCAGCTTCTGTGTTGGGGTCTCTTGGGGCACAATGCAGGGGGAGGCTGAGCTGCTCTGCCCCATCTCCTTCACTGATTCCTGGGCAGACACTCGGCTGCTCCTCAGTTTCTTCCTGTCTGAGTCTTCATTCCCTGGTTATTCCATGGTGACATATCTGCATGCCTAGCTCGCAAAATCCTGGCTGACTTGAAGTATCTGGCAAGTGATCTTGTCCCAGAAGTTCTTATCTCATTGAACATTACAGAATTATAAAGCTTGGGTATCGAAGTATTCACATAAAATCAATAGGAAGAGGATGAGGGCTATTCTGTGAAGTTGGGCTGTACACTGTGGGGAGACAAAAACCTGACCTTCACAAAGCACATGTGTGCTAACTCAAACAAGCATAGACACGAACATGTGTGCGCACACACACAGTCTTCAGAACTTCCATTTTCATACTCTACTTCATTCAATAATGTCTTAAGTTTCTACTGTGTGTGTGTATGGGGGGTACTCTGTTAAGGCACTTGGGATGCAAAGATATAAATTACTCAGACTAGGAAATAGTTCTGTTTTTCCTGAATTTTAATAATGAAAAATTGACAAGAATCTACTCTTGTTTTTGGACATAAAGAAAATTGTGTGTTTTTGGCAGAGTTGCCAACATTCAGTTTGCCCGGAATGCATTTTTGGATCTATTTCCATGATTTATATTTTTCTCAAACTTGTTTTTATAGAGCACAAATAAAAAATGTTTTGTTAAAAATTAGTTCCATTTCCTTTCATAATGATATTGGACCAAATAACTCAGAAGTTTATCTGGATTTTTTTAAAAAACACAAATGCCTGTCACTTATATTCACATCATTCTTGTTAAAGGTATTTGCGTGTTCTCTATTTTCTACCAATTTGACTCCTGATGTATGGGGTTGTCTCTCTGCTTTGGTAGGACAATGTTAGTTAGAACTGCTAAGTGAGTCTCATTTACTTTCCAGAAGGAACCATCGGGGTTCAATCAATATCAAATAGCATAAAGTCAACACATCCAAGATAAGAACATAGTTTTTCCAACTCAGAAATAAGAGAGAGAAATAAGACATAACTCTTCCTTTGTTTAAAAAAAAATCTTTAAGAAAGAATATTACTAATTAGAAAACTGACAATAATCTAACGGAGAAATTGTTCTACCCTGGGTTCAGTAACAGAATTCCCAGATACTGAACCCCAATATCTGATGTCCAGAATAGGAATAGGACGGGTGAGTATCTGTAATTTCAAAGTGACTAGAAGTTTCCTTTTTAGCTAGAAGTAAACACTGGCTTGCCACTTAAGAACAGACAGCTCTTTTGATTTGTGAGGGACAGTTCTGTGAGATTTTCAGTTCTGCAAAGTTAAAGCCAAATCCTTTTCTGGGACAGAGTGTTTAACATAAAGAGGACCTAAGCTTCTCTCCATAATAACAGGAAAAACATCCTTGCTAAGAGCAGAGTTACATCGTGGCAGGATTACAATGATGGTGACTTGAGGGCAGAAAAGGTTTTCTCATCCTTCAGGCAAAGGAAGAGTTGGGGGCCTGGATTGGTAAGAGCGCATGTCAGGTGGGCACTGTGGCATAGCAGGTTAAGCCCCCAACTGCAGTGCTGGCATCACATATGAACATCAATTCAGTCTGGCTGCTCCATTGCTGATCTAACTCCCTGCTCATGCACCTGAGTAAGCAATGGAAGATGGCCCAAGTCTTTGGGCCCCTGCTACCCACATGGGAGATCTGGAAGAAGCTCCTGGGTCCTGGCTTTGTTCTGACCCACCCCTGGTCATTGCTGCCATTTGGGGAGTGAGCCAGCAGATGGAACATGTTTCTGCCACTCCTTCTCTTTCTCTGTAACTCTGCCTTTCAAGTAAATGCATAAATCAGAGAGAGAGAGACAGAGAGAAAGAGAGAGAGAGCGAGCACACATGTATCTTGGGGAGGTCTGCTGACACTGGAATGAGAGTGATGACCAAAGTACTAATATAACAGTTAGCCAGGTGATGCCATGGGCATGGTGGGTAGAACCCAGGGTAGTGGCACCCAATGTCCAACTGTGTGCTATTATCTCCTGAACTGGAATTCCCTCCTGTCCAACTCAAATCTTCAGTAAAGCTGTGTTAGATGTTACTGCATAGATTTAGCTGCACTCTGGAGATTAGGAATGAGGCACGTGACCCATGCTTGTGGCCCAGCACTCTAAGGAGAGAGAAACCAGTCAGAAATCATGACAATAGTGGAAAGAGTAGGGGCCCAGAGAGTGCAGGCTGCATCTCAGGACAAGCAGCCATGGGGAGAGGCCCACCAGACACCTAAATATTTCCTGGGGAGCTCAGACTTGAGGGGATAAGAAAATAACATTTTTACATTCATGAAAGGTGGGCACTCTGACTTTCCCAGATGGGATTAAAGGGAGAGAAGACCCCTAAGGTCAAGAATGTGGAGATGTGAGGTGATGTTGTGGCACAATGGGTTGACATGATGCCGGCATCCTATGTGGGCACCAGTTTGAGTCCTGGTTACTCCACTTCCAATCCCAGCTCCTTGCTAATGGCCTGGGAAAACAGCAGAAGATGGCCCAAGTCCATGAGCCCCTGCACCCATGTGGGAGACCTGGAAGAGTGTAGAGACATCTACATCACAAAGATGAGATCAAGAGGAAACCTAGTAATGGTGCCAAGACCATTCAGTGAGGGAAAGAAGGATCTTTTTTAACAAGTAATGCTGTGGCAAGTGGGACTGAACCCTTGGCTTACCTTATCTTTTAGAAAAAAGTAACTCAGATTGTATTAAAGGCATAAATATAGGAGCTAATACTATAAAACTCTTAGAAGAAAACAGAGGGATTAGTATCATTCAGTGTGCTCCAGCACTGGTGGACTGAGATGAGGCGGATGGAGGGGGACCTTTCCGGGTGCCCACCTGGGGAGGGGGTGCCCAGTTTGGAAGAAGAGCCAAGGGGCAAGAAGTAGATTCCCGAGAAAGGTTACAGCACCTAGCAATCTCTAATGCTGAGTCAGCCATTAACCAGTCACTGCTAGACCACAGCCTAAAGCTAACATTGGGAGTCCAGGGATGTGAAAGACTGTCCGAGGGCAGGGGTGAAGAAGATGGAGGGTAAGCCAGGTCCCATTTACGAAGTCCTTAGCATGGAACTCCCGCTCTCCATCCCCGTGAGAAAAAAAAAATCAGGTAATCATTCAGTATTTTTAAAAATTTTTACTTATTAGTTTTTATTTTATTTGAGAGGCAGACAAAACATATACAATGAAGACAGAGGAAGGAGGAGAGAGAGAGAGAGAGAATACGAGAGTGAGAATTTTCATCCTCTGGTTCAGTCTCCCAAAGGCTACAATAGCTGGAGCTGAGTCAGACTGAAGCCAGGAGCCTAGAACCCAATCTGAGTTTCCTATGTGGGTGTCAGGGACCCAAGTACTGAACACTTCCTCTGCTGCCTCCCAGAGTGGTACTGGCAGGAAGCTGGATGGAAGCAGAGTAGCTAGACCTTGAACAGGCACTCTGCCAATGTGGGCTGCAGGCTTCCCAAGTTGCAGCTTAACTACTGTTCTACTCACCACCACTGTAATGTGTATTAATGATACCAAAATCACAAGAAGAAAGGAAAAGGTCAATTATATATCATCAAAATTAAAAACTTTGGTTTATCAAAGAACACTGTCAAGAAAATGAAAAAACAGCCAGCGCCGTGGCTCAATAGGCTAATCCTCCGCCTGCGGCGCCAGCACCCCGGGTTCTAGTCCCGGTCGGGGCGCTGGATTCTGTCCCGGTTGCCCCTCTTCCAGACCAGCTCTCTGCTGTGGCCCGGGAAGGCAGTGGAGGACGGCCCAAGTCCTTAGGCCCTGTACCCACATGGGAGACCAGGAGAAGCACCTGGCTCCTGGCTTTGGATCAGCGTGGTGCACCGGCCGCAGCGCGCTGGCCCTAGCTGCCATTGAAGGGTGAACCAACGGTAAAGGAAGACCTTTCTCTCTGTCTCTCTCTCTCGCTCACTGTCCACTCTGCCTGTCAAAAAAAAAAAAAAAAAAAAAAAAAAAAAAGAAATGAAGAAACAACCCACAGACTGAAAAAAAAGATATTTGTAAGTCAAATATCTGATAAGAGTCTTGTATCCAAAATATATGAAGAACATGTAAAACTCAATAATAAGAAGGAAAATAACCCAAATTAAAAACTGGGTAAAGGATACACATAGACATTTCTTCAAAGGAGATAAACAATTAGCTAGTAGTACATGAAAAGATGCTCAGCATCTTTAGTCATCAGGGAAATGCAAATCAAACCACAGGACACTACTTCACACTCACTAGGAAGAATACAGTCAGAAAGTCAGATAGTAACAAATGTAAGCATGGTGTGTGCAAAGTGGGATGCTCATACTTTTTGGTTGGATGTAAAAGGGTGCAACCACTTTTGAAAATAGCCTGGCAGTTTCTCAAATGATTAAGCAGAGTTACCCTATGACCCAACAATTTCACTGCTATGTATATACTCAAGAGAAATGAAACACATGTTTGTACAAAAAAAACTTGCACAGGACTGCTCATTGTAGCACATAATAGCGCATTCATAATTGTCAACAGGTGGCAGCAATTCAAATATCCATCAGCTGAGAAGTGAATGAACAAACTGTAGCATAGCCACATGATGGAATATTATTTGGCTATAAAAAGAAACAAAATATGGCTTAATGCTACAACATGGAATAATATTGAAAACATTGTGCCAAGTGAAAGAAGCCGCTCATGAAAGACCACATATTATGTGATTCTGTTTATATGTAATATACAGAATAGGCAAATCCTTGGAGATAGAATGTAGATTAATGGCTGCCCAGGGTGGGCAGGAGACATAAGAAGAAAAGTTGTAAAATTGTGGAGATGGTTGCACATACCAGTGAATGTAATAACCACCACTGGATTGAATAAATTAAATGGGTAAATTATACAGTATGTGACCATAAGTAGATAAAGTTGAAGTACATGAGCATATATGTGTGTCATATCAGATACACATGCCAGGCATATAACATAATGTAATGTCTGACTTCCTCTGTAAATACAATTAGACAGCTCGTCCTATTCAGTTATGCTAAAGGCTTCCCAGTAAATGGCTCTGAGCAATCCTCAAGGGTAGAAGATACCCCTTTGGACCAGACATACCGGTTCTCTAGTCCATAGACATTTTGCCAACTTTGCCAAGAAGTCATCACACTCTACCTCAGAGGTTTCAAATTGAGGACAGACCAGGGGGACAGACCAGGTGGCAGAGATGTGTGGCTGTGACTCAGGTACGCGGGGCACCCCGTGACTGTGGAGTATCATCACAGATCTGCAGCCACGATCCAGCCCCTGGAGTCACACAACGTGGGCATCGAAAACACATCAAAGACATTAAAATTAAAACAAAGCAGCCGAAAACCAATACAAGATCAAGCAAGAAAGCATAGCATTGGCCACGATTCCTCCTGAGTCACTGGTTCAGGACTTTGGTCTGTAAGAGAGCAGCAAGAGCTGCATGACTGTTACTTTTCGTTTTCTTCATTTTTGAACTTCCTTGAGGGCATGTAGTCTTTTAAAAAATCTTTCTGTCTCTCTCATTTGTCACTTCTAGTGCTGGTTGTGCCGCGGGCTAACAAGTCAGTTACAGTCCTCATTTCAACTGGGAGAGCCTCCTGGTCTAAAGCTCTGCTCCGGGCTTTCCCAGCGGGCTCGTGCGACTTCACCTTGAGTTTGCAGTGCTCAGAGAGCAATGAGCAGATATGGCGGCTGGCTATTCCTTGTGCTTCCATCGCATCTTCTGATAGCACAGCTTCACCATCTACAAACTCCCACGTGCTCTGCTCCCAGCAGCAGCCCTCATTAGTGCTGAATTGATTTCTGGGGCTGCATCGCCCCGGTCAATGCCCACGCCCAACCCCCAGTGAGAGGTAAAAGGCTGCAGTCCCAGTGGGGCGCTTGTGCTTACTGTAAACCCACCCAGCCTCCCCGCTGAGGGTCTGCACACAGCCCTCACCTCTTCATTCCCTTCCACAGCACCGGGCTCCACGGTAAACATTTCAGCAAAGTGCATTTTGGGGCTTGAAATATGAGCACCAAAGAGACATTTTCTAGTGAAGAGAAAAAAGGACACCCCGATCCTCATATATATAATGCCTCTCACTGGTGTTTTATATATATATATGTATGTATATGTATATGTATATATATATATATATACATATGTGTGTATATATATATATATATATATATACATATATATGGTGATATATATGGCGTTAAATACCTGGATTAAATCTGAGACACAAACTCCATTTCTAACTTCACCTATTGTTTTGAGAACAGCAGCACTAGTTTCACTGTTATATAAGGAGACAGTAAAGGCCCAATGAGGGTATTTAGCCTTTACATGGCACATTATATCCAAGTACTTAAAAGGCTTTTTTTTTTTTAATTATTTGAGAGGGAGGGCGAGATGTCTCATTCCCCAAATGCTGGCATGCAGCTGGAGTCAGGAGCTAAAAACACAGTCCAGGTTTCCCACATGGGTGGCAGGGATTCCATCTCTTGCGTCATCACCCCTCCCCCCAGGTCTGTGTTAACAGGAAGCTGGAGGCAGGAGCAGGAGCCAGGAATAGAACCCAGGCACTTGGATGCGGGATGTGGGCATCTTACTGACGAGGCTGAACATCTGCTCCTAAAAGACTCTGTTGGCATTCATGAAAGCACCTCCCTCCCAGTGGTTCACTAGGTAGACGTTACCAGCCTGGAATCTCAGTAAGACATGCAGTTGAGCTCAGAACAACTGAGGCACTGCCCTCCCAGTGTCCTCTTCCTGACACCTCCGCATCTCCTTCTTGTTCTTCTGACGTTGCCAATCAACTTGAGTGCAAATTTCCTTTATCTGTGTGCCAAGAAAACATGAGGGAGCCACTGACTTAAGTAATCATTTGACTTTTGAAAGCGAGGGACACTCAGGCATAACATGCTTGAATTGTACAGCTGGAAGGGTCCTTAGACATCGCCAGCCCCACTACCTTCAATGCAAATATCTGGGAGACCGTATGTGAGAAGGCATAAGATTTGCTCAAGGTTACACAGTAAGCAATGTCAGAGACAAGACTAGAGTTCTGGATGTGGGATGCTGGAAGGTATTCTTTTTTTGACAGCTACTAACAGAGATGCAGAAGTTTTCAGGGATTAGCAACATGGTGAATGAGCAGTCCGAACAAATTCAGACTACAAAGACATCAGCAAACCTTTGTAGCTAGGTGAATGAACAGGTGGAGGAAGAGAGGGTGACACATTTATCGCTCTAACACACACACATCACTGTATACATATAAATTAATTATGTTAATGGTGAAATGGGCTGAGTATACGGAAAATTATGCTGGGTAGCCTAAGACTGAACATACTAACTTGTTTTCTAAGAGTGAAAGAGAGAGAGAGATGCTTTCCATTTAATGGACTGAAGACATTTGGCCATTGACTAAACTTTTTGAGAACAACAGGGGTAAGACTTCAAGAAATTGGACAAAATATCCCATGAGATAGTTCAACTACTTTCACTCTGACTATGCATGCTCTTCTGTCAGCAATCAGGTCCCTGCCTGGATTGTAGAGATAACAGAGAACTGAAAAGGTGAGACCCTCAGATACATATGACCTGTGCGTCACTAGAATGTTCCATGTGCCATTATAAGTTAAAGTACTGTTGTTATGATTTATATATCAATCTCTTACAAGTTTGGTTACTGGGAATCAGCCAATTATTTCTGGATGGGCCAATCACCTTCAGACTATGCAAAACAAGGACCAGCGATTAGACTATGATCCTCCTTTCCCACTCTATTCCTCCCTCTTCCCCACCAGATATCATAACTCTATAATGCCCTGCTGTTGACAGCCTCATTATTTCTTTAAAATTGTTACAAATTATACAGAAGAATAAATGGATTTTAACAGAAAAAAGAAATAGGGAAAGTTGGCCGGCGCCACAGCTTACTAGGCTAATCCTCTGCCTGCAGCACCAGCACCCCGGGTTCTAGTCCCAGTTGGGGCGCTGGATTCTGTCCCGGTTGCCCCTCTTCCAGTCTAGCTCTCTGCTATGGCCCGGGAGTGCAGTGGAGGATGGCCCAAGTGTTTGGGCCCTGCACCCGCATGGGAGACCAGGAGGAAGCACCTGGCTCCTGGCTTCGGATCGGCGCAGCGCGCTGGCTGTAGCAGCCACTCGAGGGGTGAACCAACAGAAGGAAGACCTTTCTCTCTGTTTCTCTCTCTCACTGTCTAACTCTGCCTGTCAAAAAAAAAAAAAAAAAAAAAAAAAAGAAAGAAAGAAAAAGATAGGAAAAGTTAGCATATTTCTGTGACATAGAAAGAGTAATTGTGACAGTTTGGTGCACATAGCAGGTGAAGCAATGGAGAGTCTTTCTTACTAATGAGGTGAAATACCCAGAACAATTTGGAGAGGCACAGGAAACAGGGAGGAAAAACAAAAATACCAATAGGCATAGACAGGCCTATAGACAGGGTACACAAACTCAAAGTTTGTGTAGACCTTCGGCTCTTCTTTGTTTTGAGGAATTCTCCCCTAAGAGGAGAATGGGCTCATTCCACCTTCATCACCTCACTACTCTAGGGTGAGGGGGAAAACAGGCAACTACCTGTAGGGAAGAGGCCTGCTTTCTCCTAGCATCACTGACTTTGCACAGGAAAGCACTGGGGTAGTGTTGCAAGCGAGGAAGAGCAACTGCGACTTGAAATGCTTCAGTCTGAAGAGGAGCAGGGGAACGGGTAAGACTGAAGCCGCTGTGGGGGTCGGTCATGTACACTACACGAGCTACATACTCGCCTGTGGGTTTCCCTGGCCTTCCAAGGATGTGAACCCTGCTGGGGGCGGCTCATGGGATTTGGACTTGAAATAAGTGTGGGTGTGGTATTGTGACTTAATAAGAAACACATATTTGATCTTCGTCTCCGGTTCCTGGCATGCTGCTTCCAAAACCCTTGTAATTTCCTGTGTGACAGGGGCGAGGGGAACATCTTGTATATTTATAATAATTCCCTTTCAAGCAGATCCCAGTTTATCTGGTAAGGCAGCTCTTAGTGGGCCCCTAGAGAGCCTCAGGTTGGGGGGCTGGTTACCAGAGGAAGCAATCAGGTGATTAGAAAGTTGGAGCTTTTAGTCCCCTTCCCCATCCCCATCAATCCCTGGGCGGGGGCCAGGGGCAAGGGGCCAGGGACTGAGCCATCACCAAGGGCCAATGCTTGACTCACATATGCTTGTGCGACAGGACCTCCATCCAGCCAGAGGGCGCAGACAGCTTCCCAGCAGGGAGACAGACCACGGTTCTGGAGGGTGGCACGTGAGAGAGGGCACGTGCTGTGCACCTGTGCCCCACGCCTGTGTCCCCCACACCCAGCCCCGACCTGTGCCCCACGCCCTGCTCGTCTCTTCCTTTTGGCTGCTCTTCAGTTTTACGTGTCACCATAAACCAGCAAGGGTGCACTGTTGTTCTGAGTCCTGTGAGCCAGTCCAACAAATGATCAGACAAGGAGAGGGGCGTGGGTGTCCCGCGAAGTGACCCATGAGGCCGGTGTCTTGGGCGGCGAGGAGACAGCATCAACAGGAGAGCACGGAGAGCTGTGAGCAGAGGCAGGTTTGTTGAAACACAGGCAAGGAGGCAGCGGGCGAGCAGGGCCCCTGGAAGCTGAGTGCTGCGGCGCCGGCGCCGTGGGTTCTAATCCGGGAGACGCATGTCCCAGGCGGATTGGGCCTGGCTAGGGGCCTCTCTATCCCCAAGGGGTTCCTCATTGCTGGGGAGATCCCTAGGGGCTTCCGGATTGCCGGGGGCCCAGGAGGCGGCCTCCACACCAGGCACCTCGAATTTCTAGCTGGTCAGGGAGAAAGAGCGGGAGGTGGCCTGGGACTTTAGTGAGGACGGCCTTGTGTGACCGAGCCCGGGGGAAATCAGCGGCCGGCCGCCCCGGCCTCCAGAGGGTGGTGAGAGGAAAAACCCGGGTGGCTGGGCGGCGGAGGCCTTCTGAGGGCAGAGAGGGAGCCCCTGCGGAAGGGGCGGGGGCGCGGCGTGGGCGTCGGCCGTGACGCAGCGACGCCACGCGGGGCTTCCGGGCTTCCGTAGGGCGCGGATCCCCTTCCTGAGAGGAAGCCCTCGCTGGACTTAAAGCCAAGGACTTTACAAAGCAGCCGCCGAAGACGACACGCTTGTGGGCAAGGACGCCGGCGAAGGCTCCCAGCAAGGCGGCCCCGGAAGCTGGCGTGGCAGCGTTTCCCTTGTCTGCGAGGTGGAGTTGTGATAGTCCATGCGACCTTATCTTTCACGAGGGTTTTGAAGATGGCAGGCGCAACGGTCTTCTGTGTCGTTAGGAGGCGCCCAGTTATGCCGAGTGCCTTTCATGATGCAGCAGGAGCGGCAGGGCCGGCAGCCACTGCCACCTTTTCCGTGTAACAAACGTGAAAGCCAGCTGCTCTGCCATCTGTCCACGCAGGCCTTCCGCACGCCCTGGCCTCGTGGGAGGCTCCAGGACTGGTTCAATGCAGGGTGAACATGCAGAGGGAGGTGACCCCTCCTTCCTGGCTGACCCTCTGTCCCTCTGACAGCATCGCACCTGCGGATGGTAAGTTTGCCCCTGAAGGTGAGAGCATGCAACCTAGGACTTCCCTCCACGCTGCCCATGGATGGCCCTTTGAGGCTGGAGCCTTTCCCTGGAGGGCGTCTCACCTGTGGCTCCTACTGTCCACTTTGCTCCCATGCCCAAAGCATCTGTGGAGGTGGCCTGTATTCTAGCTCGGAAAGATGTTAGAATCTCTGTGTTCTTGGTGTGGATATCTTTTTCTTTTTTTTAAAGATATATTTATTTACTTACTTTAGAGGCAGTGTTACAGAGTGAGAAAGAGATCTTCTATAGACTGGTTCACTCCCCAAATGGTTAGGACATCCAGGGTTGGGCCAAGACCAAACTCCATCCAGATTTCCCATGTGGGTAGCAGAGTACCAAGCACTTGGGCCATCATCTACTGTTTTCCCAAGCACATTAGCAGGGCACTGGACTGGGAGCGGTGCACCTAGTACTTGAACCAGTGTTCATGTGGGATGCTGTGTTGCAGGCAGTGGCTTAACCCACGGTGCCACACCACCACCCTGGTGTGGGTCTCATAGGGCTGTATCTAAGTGGGGTTCTTCTATTCCTTCTGCTGGGAACTTGATGGATTCATTTAACATGGAGATTCATGAGCTTTTGTTTTTGTATTATTTCTTTGATTGAAAGGTTGTTTTTCTTGGATTTGTCATCCAGATTCTTATCTTTTCTCTTTTTTTCTTTAAAGATTTATTTATTTATTTGAAAGACACAATTACAGAGAGGCAGAGTCAGAGAGAGAGAGAGAGAGAGAGAGAGAGAGAGGTCTTCCATCCGCTGGTTCACTCTCCAATTGGCTGAAATGGCCGGAGCTGCGCTGATTCAAAGCCAGGAGCAAGGAACTTTTTCCTGGTCTCCCACGTGGGTGCAGGGGTCCAAGGACTTGGGCCATCTTCCACTGCTTTCCCAGGCCATAGCAGAGAGCTGGATTGGAAGTGGAGCAGCTGGGACTCGAACCAGTGCCCATACAGAACGCCAGCACTGCAGCAGGCAGCTTTACTTGCTATGCCACAGTGCCAGCCCCATCTTTTCTCTTATTGTGTCCTAGATATTGTTAATTAACAGGTCTGCTTTCTGTAGTAATTCCTTGACTTTTTTAAAAAGAGATTTACTTTATTTATTTGGAAGGCAGAGTTAAAGAGAGAGAGGAGATACAGGGACAGAGAGATCTCTCATCTGCTGGTTCACCCCCCAAAAGGCCACAACAGCCAGGGCTGGGCCCGTCTGAAGCCAGGAGCCAGGAGCCAGGAGCTTCATCCAGGGCTCCCACGTGGATTCAAGGACCCAAGCATTTGATCCATCTTCCACTGCTTTCCTAGGCGCATTAATAGGAAGCTGAATGGAAAGTGGAGCAGCCAGGACTTGAACTGGTGCCCATATGGTATGCTGGCATTGCAGGCAGTGGTGTTACCCACTGTGTCACAGCACTGGCCCCTTCCTTGACTTTATCTCCAAATTTCCTATTGAAATTTTATTGTTGTGACCTGGATAGTTTTTATTTCAAGGGAGTCTTTATACGTTGCTGATGTTTCTTTTACAATAGCAATATGCTGACTGAATTTTCTCAAACCCTTGGAAAATATGAATGAGAATGATTTCCGTGCACTGAATTGTCTCCAGTTCCTCCAGAGTCATTTGTGTTTATTTATTGTGGTCCTTCTTACTCATGTGTGAGATGTCTCCAAGTGTATGAAATGCCAGTTATCTGCTCACGGGTGATGGGTAGGATCCGTGTGCAGGGATAAACAGGACCGACTGGCTGGGTAAGCAGACAGGGAGCCAACTCCGAAATGCTTAAATGTGACAGGTACAGCCTGGGGGTCACACTGCCTGGTCCTTGAACTTCCCCGCCAAAGTCTGACACCTTCATGTTCCCACCATCCGAGGAACAGCTTCACCAGTCACATCTACCAGCATTTTCAACACAACACAATGCATTGTCTTCCTGCCCAGACCTGTTTCCTCCCCTGGGCTTCCTGTTTCTGAAAGCTCTGCTGCTTTCCCAGAATTAAAATCCACAGAATAATATCTGAGTGGATCTTCTTTTTTGTCAGTCTGTTCCCGGGTCCTGCAAGATACCTCCTTGGCTCCATCCATCACCCCTCTTCCCATTGCACCCTTTTCCATCAGACCATGATTTGTTCCCTGGGAAAATTCTGAGTTGCCCTTTAGCTTCTTCTCACCCCTCCCACACTTGGCTACCAGATTAATAGTCCCGAACATAGCTTTCTTTCTTTCTTTTTTTTTTTTTTTAAGAATTATTTTATTGGGGCCGGCGCTGTGGCACAGCAGGTTAACAACCTGGCCTGAAGCACCGGCATCCCATATGGGCGCCAGTTTGAGACCTGGCTGCTCCTCTTCTGATCCAGCTCTCTGCTATGGCCTGGGAAAGCAGTAGAGGATGGCCCAAGTCCATGGGCCCCTGCACCTGCGTGGGAGACCCGGAAGAGGCTCTGGCTTCTGGCTTCGGATCGGTGCAGCTCCAGCTGTTGCGGCCAATTGGGGAGTGAACCATCGGATGGAAGACCTCTCTCTCTCTCTCTCTCTCTCTCTCTCTGCCTCTCCTCTCTCTGTGTAACTCTGACTTTCAAATAAATACATAAATTTTAAAAAGAATTATTTTATTTATTTGAAAGACAGAGTTACAGAGAGAGATAGAGACAGAGAGAGAGAGAGAGAAGTCTTCCATTCCGCTGGTTCACTCCCCAAATGACTGTAACGGCCAGAGCTGCGCTGATCCAAAGCCAGGAGCTTCCTCTGGGCCCCCTACATGGGTGCAGGGGCCCAAGCACTTGGGCCATCTTCTACTGCTTTCCCAGGCCATAGCATAGGTCTGGAACAGAAGAGGAGGGCACCCATATGGGATGCCAGCACTGCAGGCTGGGGCTTTAACCCACTGTGCCACAGCGCCAGCCCCATAGCTTTCTTTATACCACCTGCTGCCCCAGTTTTTTCTTCACTGTCTCCTGTTGACTCATTGATGCCACCTCCTCAATCTGGTGTTCAGAGGTCCACCTGGCTTCTCCTCCCGCCACACCTGTGGGAGACCAGAGTGCTCAGCACAGGCTGTGGACAGACACAGTCAGGGTCAAGGATCTGATGTGGACAGGGCACGTAATTGGCCCTCCCTGAGCCCTGAGTTTCTCAGCTCTAGCTTTAGGATAATAAAAATAGCTACCTTATGGACTACTGAGAAGATTTAGTGAGATACCACTTATAAAGAAGTCAGACTTTTAAAAGGCGGTTATGGTTACTGTGATTGTTATAGTTAACTTTTCCTGTCTTGGGTCCCCTATCTTTCAGCCAAATTGGTTTCTTCCCTGTTTCCTGAGCCTGTGATCTCCCCACCTCTGGGCTCGGTCTCAAGCTCTTTCTGTGCTCCAAATGTCCTTCCTCCTCTTTGTAGACAGTTTTTAAAAACACTTTTTAAAACTGTAATGGTATAAACATATCTCAAAGTTGGCTCTTTTAGCTCATTCTAAAAGTGTGGTTCTGTGGCATCAGTGCATTCACATTGCTCTGCAGCCATCACCACCATCCCTTTCTAGAAGCTTTTCCTCATCTCTAGGTGCAATTCTGGACCCGGCAAACACTAATTCCCCATCCCTTCTCCCTGACTCCTGACAAGCAGCATTTGACTTTTAGTCCCTATGAAATTTACTATATGAGGTTCTTCCAAATGAAGGAGAATCATACAATATTTAGCCTTCTGTGTCTTGCTCATTTCACTCTGCATGGCATCGTCTAGGTTTATCCAGGTTGCAGCATGTAACAGAATTGTATTTCTTGGCCGGCACCACGGCTCAATAGGCTAATCCTCCGCCTTGCGGCGCCGGCACACCAGGTTCTAGTCCCGGTCGGGGCGCCGGATTCTGTCCCGGTTGCTCCTCTTCCAGGCCAGCTCTCTGCTGTGGCCAGGGAGTGCAGTGGAGGATGGCCCAAGTGCTTGGGCCCTGCACCCCATGGGAGACCAGGAGAAGCACCTGGCTCCTGCCATCGGATCAGCGCGGTGCGCCGGCCGCAGCGCGCCAGCTGCGGCGGCCATTGGAGGGTGAACCAACGGCAAAAGGAAGACCTTTCTCTCTGTCTCTCTCTCTCACTGTCCACTCTGCCTGTCAAAAAAAAAAAAAATTGCATTTCTTTTGAAGGTTGAGTAATCTTATCTTGTATGAATCTGTCACATTAAAAAAAAAATCCATTTCTTTACTCTTGAGGGCTGGCTGGTATTGTGGTATATACTAGGGTAAGCGGCTGTCTGTGATGCCCCTGGCTTCCCAAATGGGTGCTGGTTCAAGTCCTGGCTGCTCCCACTTCCAACCCAACACCCTGCTAATGTGCCTGGGAAAGCAGTTGAAGATGGCCCAAGTGCTTGGGGCCCACCACCCATGTGAGAGACCAGGATGTAGTTCCAGGGACCTGGCATCGGCTTAGCTCAGGCCTGGGCATTTCAGCCCTGTGGGAGTGATCCAGCACTAACTCTAACTCTGTCTTTCAAATAAATAAAATGAATCTCTTTTTAAAAAAATTCATTTCTGTGTTACAGGGCATTTGAGTTGTTTACGCCTTTGGTTATGGTGCATAGTGCTGCTGTGAACATGGGTATACAAATGTATCCGCGTGTGTCCTGGCTTCCACTTCTTTGAGGTATGTACCCAAAGTGCAATTGCTGGATCTTACATAATTTTATGCTTTTTGAGGAACTACCACACTATTACCCACAGTGGTCCATACACTGTCCCATTTCAAGTGTCCTGTGAGGTACTTCTATTGCCACCTGCTCTGCGAAGCTTTTCAGATCCCCCTGTAGGTGGAAGTCACTTCCAGAGCTCCAGCTGCATCATGACTGTGCCACCGTGAAGGCGCCATCCACTAGCGCTGGCTGTGGTGTTTGACTTGCGGGTGGTGCCTTCCCTCAGCCTCCTCTCTGCTCAGAGGCAGGTGCCCCAGACAGGGTGAGTGAATGAATGCAATAATGAATGTGTGGATGGAGGAATGGCCAGCCTGGCTCTGAATGACCAGGAGGTGCTGCCACCTTAGAAGGAAGCACAAAGAGCTTACTGAAGACCACCCAGCCCGGAGGAGATCAGCTCCCGAAACGCTGTGGTGCGGGCAGGAGGCCTCTGAGCCAGCTCTGCAGGCTCCTCTCCAAGCTGGCAGTGCACATCGGATGCTGCCCACTTGGCCCACCCTCCTCTGTCCCATTAAGGAGCAGCATGTGTTGCGGCGTCTGTTGGATTTCCCTAACACAGAAAACAGCTTGCCACCGGGGGCTACAGAGACATTTTGGATGCATTGTATTTAAATTTTGTTTTCATTGAAAATTTATAGCTAGCACCTTCTACTCTAATGTAATGAATAATTAGAAGCAATTACAAGGAAATTTAGCAAATTACTAAGCCATCTAGGAGTAAAAATTAGTGCTCATGGTGTTCTTCCTTTGCTCTCTGGCAGTCTGCCGTGATATATGACATGCATGCAGCCACCAGACACAAGTACCTTTCTGTGCACCTAGCGGTTTTCCAGTAAGATCATAGAAATCAATGCATGGCGCTAGAGTCTTGTGACGCTAAAGGGCCTGCTCAATAAATATTGCATGATGGGGGAAGGGAATGATGAATTTGAGCAGTGGAAACATAACCACAAAAGTTTTTATGTTTGGTGAGTTAGAACTTTTTTTAAAAAAAAGAAAGTTTATTTTTCTGCTTTAAAATGTACATTTTAATTAAGGAAATTAAGGAGAGAAACTACAAAAGTGAAAGAAACATGCAAAAATGCTGCCTAGACACTCCAACTGGAGAATACTATCTTTTCATTTTGATTGACTGGCATTATATTTTCTATGTGTGTTTTATTTGTCACGATTATTTTTACCATGCTATAGAAGACATTTTACTGTTTGGATTTGTATTTTTAATTAAGTTTTGAAAAGCATTTATTTGAGAACCAGAGAGAGAGTGAGTAAAGAGAGAGAGAGAGATCTCCCATTTACTGGTTTACTCCTGAAATACAGACCACAGCCAGGACTGGGCCAGTCCAAAGCTGGACCTGGGAGGTCACCTGGGGTCTTTCAGCTGAGTGTCAGGAACCCAGTCACCGGAGCCATCACTGCTGCTTGCCAGCGTCTTCACCAGAAGGCAGCTGGAATCTGAACCTGGAACCAGGCACCAAAGTCAGGCACTCTGATGTGGGATGAGGGTGTCCCAGCCAGTGTTTTAATGCTAGGCCACATCCCCATCCCTACTTGGGTTTTGAAACTTAATAGAATCTGTGTATATACTTCAGTGTTACTCTGGCCAAGTCACATAGCACGAAATTACTTTACATCCTCAATAATTGTAGTTTTAGCTTATTTCTGCTTCTTAACTACTATAAATAATACTGCAGTGAACTTCATAGTCCATATAACATTTTTCTATATTTAAAATTAGAATTCTAAGGATTCGTGGGTCCAAGAAGTAAACTTTTTGAGGTTCTTTTCTCTTATTATCTAATTGTTTTCTAAAGAGCTTATGTTTATTTTTTCAACACACAATGTTGAAATTACCCGATTCATTACAATAGCATTGGTATTAGTATTGTAAAATTATTTTGCTAGATTAAAAGGCAATTTTCAGTTTTTTGATTGTAAGAGAATTGCATGAATTTGGAATCAGTTAGGTACAGTAACAAGGAATAGGATACACCTGATCTAGTTGGTGGAGATTAATTTTGTTACATACTTTTCAAAAGAAACAGGTGTTGGTCATATTTAGAGATATGGATAAGAAAGCTGCAACACAGGACTGGGTCAGAGAAAGAACTGCCCCAGCTTCTTGAAGTTACCACTGTTGGGAAACCATTATAGGAGAGCCCACCAGTGGCAACAGCAGAACAAACACAGCACAAAATATCACTGTATCTCTCTTCTACCTCCCAATTTAAATAACATCTGGAACCCTAGCTGCAAGGGAGTCTGATCAATGGAGTTGTGAGATCTTCAGCTTCTATAGTTTAGGAAGACCAATGAGAAGGTGGGTGGGAAGTGTGTTAGATGCTATTCTTCCATATCCACCATCATAGTTCATATGTTTGTGGTGTGTGTTTACCTGTTGTGTTGCATCTTAAATTAATTGTCATTTTTAAAAAAGATTACTTATTTATTTATTTTGATGGCAGAATGACAGAGAAGGAGAGAGAGAGAGAGAAAAGGAGAGAGAGAGAGAAAAGGAGAGAGAGAGAGAGAGAGAGAGAAAGAGAGAAAAGTCTTCCATCTACTGGTTCACTCCCCAAATGGCCACCACAGTCAGGTCTGGGGCAGGCTGAAGCCAGGAGCCAGGAACTCCAACCTGGTCTCCCACATGGGTGTCAAGGGTCCAAGTACTTGGGCCATTGTCTGCTGTCTTCTCAGGCTTATTAGTAGGAAGCTGGATTGGAAGTGGGGATAGCTGGGACCTGAACCCCAGCACTCTGACATGGGATGCCAGATTCTCAAGCAGAGGCTTATCCCACTGTGTATGTCATATTGAGAGCCCCAATTGCCAACTTTTAACCCTGAGATAACTTGTAAAGTAAGCAGCTAGTGATGAAAAAGACATGACATCATTATTTCTAAGAAGTTTATGGCATTAACTTTAGCAAAAGTGGAGGCTGGACAAAAGTGAGAAAGTGAAGGCAATAACTCCATTGACTCCCATACCACAGGGAGTTCCACGGGTTTAAGGTGAAGTTTTTGGTACATATATCAATATTTAAGCTTTAAAACAAGATTTTTTTGTTGTATCTGATATGATAGCATAGTAATTTATTTTATTATTTTTCCTTTCTAGTTATACTTGGACTTATTCACTCATTAACTTCTTAAGGAACTTATTTCTTCATTGAATAAATTCTGACCATTTAAGCATAATCAATAAATTAAATCCTTCATTGCACCTTACCTCCCTTAGGGCTGCTGTGTTCCAAGGGTCACTGTTCTCACAGATCAGACTGTGAATGGCACCCTGTAGGTGCTCCAAGGGAGTGGTCCTATCAATCCCCTCCATCCCCTGGAGGACTGATTGTACTTTTCCTTCTTAGAATGCTTTTTAGAAACCTGCTGAGATGCAGGGGAACTAGAGGCTTTGGGGGAACAAGGCCCTTATACCATCTTAAAGAACCTTTCTAACCATGCATTTTTGCTATTTAAATTAGCAGCCATGATCAAATGATTATTTTTTCTATGGATAATCATTTACTTTGAGGATTGTTTGAAAGACAAAGTCTAAAGAAATGGTGGATTAATCTAAGAAAATGGAAACAAATTGGATGCAAGGCAAAACCTTAATGATTTCTTTTGAAAATCTCTCTCCCAAGCCTTTGATTTGAGGGTTGACTCTTATCCCATGACTGTTATGGAATTCTTAAATGGAATTGCACCAAACTGCCCTGCAGCCCTGGAGGAAGGATTCTGAGCTACTCCGTCTCAGAACCAGGGGCAGTTCCCTAGAGAGAAGGTCCTTCAGATGCTGCTGAGAATCCAGGTTCCTCTTAACCCTGGAGTGGTGGGGACAAAGCTTAGTGAGTTAGTGGTTCCCAGTGAGTGTCTGCTGAATGTCAACTGGGTAGATGGGAGAGGGGCCATTCCAGGTACAATCCAGTTCCTTACAGGAGGGGGTTTCAGGTTCCATTGTTGGAAAAGCAGAAGACTACTAGTCTTTGGTGTTATCAGAAACCATTTTTCTGGTTTTCTGATAGGCAAGCCTAAGAGTTGAGCTCCAATTGAAATCTGAGTTTAGGTGGGAGTGGTGGGAATGAAAGAACTTAAGAGAAACAGAAAGACATTGTTTAGAGAAGTTTCTTTTTTTCTTTTTGCATTAAGGGTGGTTTTGGGAAAGCTATACTCTGTAATTACCATATATTCTAGATTTTCCAGGGTAATCTGCATTCTAAATATTTACTGTCATTATGCCCATAAGACATAAAAATATGCTGGAAATGCAAATATTCTGACAAGCGGTAACTGAATGAATCAAGTCATTAAGCATTACAAATGTGTGAATTCCTTCTTTCCGTGTTGAGCACAGATTCATGATGTCTGATGGAAGGCTCACGTCCCTGATTAGTGGTTTCTGGGCAGCAGAGAAGTGACAGTGTGCTCTAGCCCTGAACATTTTCTTTTAAAATGCAAATTAGTTTTTCAGAGACTTGTCAAGAGATGTTTGGGGGAAAAAAGAAAATAAACAGTTACTCACCAAATGAAGTTCTCCTCACGAGTGTAGGTGGTAAAATATGCTAACAGTTTCACCAGCAGATAAATTACAAAGAATACAAATATGGCATTAATAGCTATGAGCCTTTTGCTGTGTTTTAATTTTTCATTTAGAGTTTCTCCTTTTAATAAGATAACTTGAAATATAGCTATACTTTAATTGTTAAATTTTTCTAAGACTTTTCACATAATTCAGTTTAGCTATCACAGAAAGTTCTCAAGCAAGAAAGGAAAATTAGTTCAAAGTAGGGATGTGGGAGCTAGTTGGACCAATACTCAAAACTGGTTTCCACCCTTGCTTCATCTCCTAAAACTCAGGCCCTGTATTTGAAAAATGGAGAAATAATTATTTCATATGTCTGTCGTTATGGGGATTAAATGGGCTAATGGTTGTGAAATGTTTGACCCACAGTAGGCATTCAGTAAATGACAACTATTTAAAAAAGACTAATAATTAAATTACATGGGCAGAAATTTTTGAGAATCAGTGCAGATCTTTTTAAATGTTTATTTATTTTCATCCACTTGAAAGGCAGAGTGACAGAGTGTGCGGGGAAAGAGAGTGAGACAGAGAGAGATCTCTTCCATCTGCTGATTCACCCCCAAATGCCCTCATCAGCACTGGACCAGGTGTAAGTGCAGACTAGCTAGAACTCAAACAAGTACTCTGATATGCAAGATGTACCATCTCTTGTAGGGGCTTTAACCCTGCTGTGCCACAATGCCTGCCCCTAGTGCAAGATTTGATATTTCCCTCTTCTGTCTACCATGCGATTAGCTATCTTGTAGATGGTGTACTATCCATTATTCTGAACCCCTATGTAGAGATGAGCATGTGGAATGAGCCAGAAATGTGATTCTGCTGTTTGAAGCCACTGAAATGTGAGGGCCATTGGTTGCTATAGCTCAGCAGCCCCTGATGCCCGACACAGTAGGGAACCCGGGGGCTTTCCCTGCTAGCATCTGCAGGACCCAAGGAGAGGCAGGTGATTAAGGCAGTGTGCAGGACCAGGGCCAGGTAGACATAAGGGTTGGGGATAGAGTGGCCATGCCTGGAGGGGTGGGATGGACACTCCAGCAGTGAGTGGTTAGGTGTACCTGGAACCCCATAGCCTAACTGACATTGCAACAAGGGAAATAGTATTCATTTGGGATGGTATTGAATTTACTGGCTCAATACTGGGAAAGCCTCCAGAGAGATTATGGAGACCTCCCATGTGTTTTATAGCCACTGTCTCTTTCCCTGTTAGAACAGGATGGAAATGTCATTAGCATCTGTAGAGGGGGGCCCACAGGCTGGGTAACTGCGGTTGCTGTGAGGGCCAGGAAAGACCTTTCATGCCTTACATGGGATGTGCTGCCCTTGTCTAGTAGGTCCATGGAGTGGCTGATGGAAGCTGCTCACCCTGTTAGCATAGCTGTTGTTCAGATTCGGCTAGGGGTTCTCCTATGGGGATTTCTGTCCAGCCTGGGATCCTGAACAAAGTGCCATCTACCAGAAGTTTTCAGAATGAAAGCCAAATGAATTGCAGAAATTGAGATCTTGTGCAAATAGAAAAACATGAACTTTTCATAGAACTCTTAGGGCCTTTTAGCTCTCTTTTCCAGGCCAGTATGTTGTCCGTAATGAATAAAGATGGGATATTCTGCTCTTGATAGGTAGGGTATGGCTTCCACTTTTGTCCCACTGATGCAGCCAGTTGCCTGCTTCTGCAGCATAGGCCTTTGCAGAGGGCAGTCTTGAGGTGCTGGCATTTCATCCACACCCAAGAGATTGGTGAGTAGAAACAGCCTTCCATACATCCAGTTACCAGTACCTGATCAAATCCTGGACAGAACGTTATCATCTAGATTGTTCCTATCCTGACTCAGTGTTTCCCAAGTCCTGTTCCAAAGAACCCAAGTTCTGGGAGACATTAAATGGGCACACTGCAGTTAAGGGGTCCTTAAGTCAAAGCACCTGTGGGTATGTTGTATTCTATACTCCCCTTCAGCCATTTGCACATTGAAGTCTCTGACAGGTCCTCAAAAATAAATTTATTTTATTCAAAATAAACATAATTAGATTGGTCCTTAACTGTGTTTTCCTCCAATTTCTTTGAGTTTGAACATGAACTATCTTTAATATGGCAGAGCTCTTAACATCATGAGAAATATTGAACCTTGGCATACTGGCTTAAGAATCACAACTTTAGGCCGGCGCCGTGGCTCACTAGGCTAATCCTCCGCCTTGCGGCGCCGGCACACTGGGTTCTAGTCCCAGTCGGGGCACCGATCCTGTCCCGGTTGCCCCTCTTCCAGGCCAGCTCTCTGCTGTGGCCAGGGAGTGCAGTGGAGGATGGCCCAGGTGCTTGGGCCCTGCACCCCATGGGAGACCAGGAGAAGCACCTGGCTCCTGCCATCGGATCAGCGCGGTGCGCCGGCCGCAGCGCGCTGGCCGCAGCGGCCATTGGAGGGTGAACCAACGGCAAAAGGAAGACCTTTCTCTCTGTCTCTCTCTCTCACTGTCCACTCTGCCTGTCAAAAAACAAACAACAAAAAAAAAGAATCACAACTTTAATTTAATTCCTGTAACTTGGAGCAGCACTACCTCTGGCCCTGTCCAGAGAAATGTTTGTGTAGTTAGAGATGGACCCTGTTTGATGTAGTCAACAGAAGTTGCAGCCAAGTGTTGCAGGCTTATCCTGCAAGGCCTGGGCGCTGTTGGCATGTGTGGAGCAATGGCGCTCTTTAACAAGAAGTACCAGAGACAAGTATCGGTGAACACGTCTGGTTCATTAATGAGCAAGCACACCTTTTAAAGGGTAGGCAGAGGGGGCAAAGGGCAGGCAAAACAGGCATAGCTAATTCAGGGCAACACTAATTCTATAGGATAAAGGTGATATTGGTGCCGCTATTCTTCTCCAATCGCTTGAAGGTCACGTAGGCTATGTTAGCTTTCCTGATGGGCCTGGGCCACACCCAGGAGCAGTTCACCTGATTGGCAGAAGGCAGGAGTGGGGGGAAATGCGTCCAGGGCTCCTGCTGCCTGCCAGCAGCCAGGCTGCAGGGTCCCTCTTGGCAGGCATGGCATGCAATGTCCTCCTAACCTCCTGCATGGGCAGGGCAGGCAGACTCCCTGCCAGGTACAGGATCACCCACAGTGTCTTGGACACAACAAACAGAAACATTATGGCACGAGCCCATATGTAGAGTGGATATGAGCATATAAGGCACTGTGGTCTGTAGCCGACTCTCAGAGATAGTCTTGGGAGACTGAGGATACTGGGATATCTTGTCCTGTTGGATATGACACCCCGCAGATAAACTCATGAAAATTCTAATTCTAGCCTGTCCATCTGTGTCAGCTACACTCTTTTTAAATCAAATGATCTACCTCCATGGACTTCCAAGCCATCTCTTGTTTTCTGTTTGTTTGTTTGTTTGTTTGTTTGGAGGAAGGTAGGAGCACACTGTTTGCTTTTGCATTTCATCCCTTGGTAGGTATCCTGGTTTTAAAGTTGCTTTTCAGCTGGTGCCGCAGCTCACTAGGCTAATCTTCCACCTGCGGCGCCGGTATACTGGGTTCTAGTCCCAGTTGGGGTGCCGGTTCTGTCCTAGTTGCTCCTCTTCCAGTTCAGCTCTCTGCTGTGGCCCAGAAAGGCAGTGGAGGATGGCCCAAGTGCTTGGGCCCTGCACCCACATGGGAGACCAGGAGGAAGCACCTGGCTCCTGGCTTTGGATTGGTGCAGCGCCGGCCATTGCGGCCATTTGGAGAGTGAACCAATGGAAGGAAGACCTTTCTCTCTGTCTCTCTCTCTCACTGTCTAACTCTGCCTGTCAAAAAAAAAAATTAAATAAATAAAAATAAAGTTGCTTTTCAGGTCCTTTTATAATAATACTTGCCAGATCATAATCTTTTTCTCACAGATTTTGACCAGATGGAGAGAATCAGCCAGGTACAGAGTCACTTCTTTGCTGCACTGTTTCCTGTGACAATATGATCAATTCATCCATTTCACTTTGATGTACATTTTTTCTCCTTTACCTAGAACAGAGCCCTGATAGTGTGGCTTGCAGTCTTGCCACCTCCTCACTCTCGTTGGCACATTGATGTTGCAGCAGCTCGTCAGAGAATAAGGATGCTTCAGGGGCATGGCTATCTTAGCATCATTGACCAGCATCGTCAGCATCGTGGTGGGGCTTGCAATAAATGGAGAATCTTGGGCTCTATCTCCGATCTACTGAATGAGAATCTGGATTTTTAACAAGATTCTCAGGTATACATATGAAAAGCGAACTGATCTAGGAGAACAAACATCAGTGGCATAAAATTTGGGAGCAAGTTATGAGATAGAAAACCATATGGGATATAGAATTCCTGGTCCTTCAGAGGGATAAATACCATCTGCTTGGGCCAACACTCTTGACACTCTAGGAGGCTGTCACCCTAACGGCATTCACACGCTAGCCTTCCCTAACTTTGACTCGTTTATTCTATGATGATCCAAGCTCACTCAGAACCTACTACTTGGGTGACCAACTGTCGTTAGATGCCTGGGACTAAGGCAGTTCCAAGAACATGGGGTGTTCAGTTTCAAAACTAAGTTAGTCCCCTCATACATTGCTGATGGTAATGCAAAATGCTTTAGTTAACTCTGGAAACAGCCTGATAGTCCCTCAATAAGTTGAATATAGAATAACTGTATGACCTGCAGTCACACTCCTAGGGATATACTCAAGAGAACTGAAAACATATTTCCATTTAAAAACTTGAGTGCCATGATAGCACTGTTAACATTGACCAAATTATGGAAGGAATGCTGATGTGCAGCCACATCATAAGTTGTAGCATATCCAAATAGTTGAATAATGCTCAGATATAAACATGAAAATACTACTGATATATGCTACAACATATGTGAACCTTAAAACGTGCTAAGTGAAATAAGCTAGATGCAAAAGGCAACTGATTATATTACCTAATTTTTATGAAATAACCAGAATTAGGAACATTAATAGAGACAGAAGGCAGATGGGTGGTTGCTGGGATCTGGGGTGAGAGGGGGAATTAGGGAATGACTGCTAATGGGATGATGAAAATGTTCTGGAACTCCTTCGGGAGTGATGAAAATATTCTGGAACTGTATTTTGGTGGCAGTTACACAATGTTGTGGATTTACTAAAAAGCGCTGAATTGTGCATGTTTAAATGTTGAATTATTTTATGTGAATTTTTACCACAATTAAACAAACTAGCTAACAAACTATTTCAGTTCCAGGCAAAGCAAGACAAATTAGTCACCCTGGGACTAGAATCCACCCTGTATCTCAGGCAGCCAGACTCAAGTATGTGGTGAAGGAAGATCAGGATTGCCAGGGACACCACACCATGCTCTGTGTTTTCTCTGACCCAGGAAGGGCTTGGGTCAGAGGAGTGGGTGTGGTAACCCACCTGTCCCATCACACCTAAGGGAATTGAAAGTTGCAGAGTCCTCTGCTTGGCAGATCTGGACTTGCTTGGCCATGCCTTGCCCTCACTTTAACCCGAGACTCTGCGATACACGTGGTATTGGATGGACAGGGAGAATCAGCCAGTCATGAGCACTTCCTCAAGCACATGTTCAGTTGCTGTCTCATCTAACAAAAGTTCTCTTGCTGGGAGTCCAGATTACCCCTCCCTGGGGTCTGGAGTTTTAGGATGGGAAATTCAGAGGAAGCTGCTACAGGTGTCTGAATTCCAACCCATGGGTTTTCAAGCTAATTCAGTAGCCCTCGTTCTTGCACTGCCTCACACCTCCTTCCATCTGACCTTCTGGGCCGCATTCACTTCCTTTTTAACCTACTCTTGTGCAAACTGTGGGCTTTGCTCATCAACTGGACAGGGGGAAATCAGCCACTTCTGTTCAGTCATGGGCTCCCGCAAAACTGAAAGGGACATTACCAGGACCCAACTGCCAGGGGAGAGAGAGAACATCAGGATGACAATTAAGGGGTTAGTGGTATTAGGGAAAGCTTTGAAACCAGAGACCTAAGTGAGTAAAAAGGGAAAAGTTAGAACTGTGGTTTCCCTGGATAAGAAGCACTACTAATTGAAGCATTCTTGAAATTGTTTATCACTTATATTTAATTGCTCTGTAGCATAAGATGATTATATATGTTGGTAAATATAATATTACTACATTGACACTTTAGATTTCCCCAATTAACCCTCTATAAGTTTACACAGCCTTCATTATTTATTGCTCATATAGTATGGTCATCTGTTTCTAATCTGGAACAATCAGTAAGCTTGTTCCTTAGTCTTTTGAGCTATCAGTTCTATGCTTTGTGTGCCTGGAGATGCAGGGCAGACATAGTTTGGTGGTTTCTCAACCCAGGGTTGAGTAAACAGATGTCCCTGAGTTGAGTTTCCCAGAATAATTGCATACAATGAGCGCAAATGTTTAATTAATCAGGAATCTTCTGCTTATTATCTTTTCACTGGGCTTCCACTGATAATGACCCAGAGGAAGATTCTTTTCCTTTGTGTGAATGATATTGTATTTAAAGGTTTTCATTTCATCATCTGACCCTCCTCGTACATTTTTTTTTCCCCAGTAAGGGGGATAGAGAGGGTTGCTGACTGAAGATATGCCAATGATCATCATCAAAATGAAGGCACACCCACACTCAGGACTGGGAGGGCATTTTCATCACTCAAATCTGTCTCAAAACCATGCTGAAATAAGAGTGACTTAATATTTTTTATATTCACTTAATGCAAACTTCCCTCCCCAAAAATCCAAGTTTGAAGGAAGGAATGGGAGTTAAGGAAAGGTTTGAAAATGTGAAAATGGAAAGACAGTTTAGTATGAAATCAAGTTTGCATGTTCAGGACTGCACATTGTAGTACAGGCTGGCTCGTTAATGAAGGACCTGCTCCCCAAACCCGGTGCATAGCACAAAACATTAATCAGACCATTGTTTGCATTGAAGGGCTGCACTTTCCACTGGGTAATCACAGGGGAAACCCAAATCAAGGGCAAACAAGGGCAGCAGCACTGATTAATCTGCACAAGGGCTAAAAGGAAGAACAACCCTGTTGCTTGTACAAGAGCTCTTGATGTTAAGACCACACTTGGAATTAGGAAGTTAGGAAGCATTGTTGAAATCCACTCTATGTGGAAAGCTCTACATGTACAGTCTCTCTTTTTTTATTTTTGACAGGCAGAGTGGGCAGTGAGAGAAAGAGAGAAAGGTCTTCCCTCCGTTCGTTCACCCCTCAATGGCCACTGCGGCCGGCGCACCGTGCCAATCCGAAGCCAGGAGCCAGGTGCTTCTCCTGGTCTCCCATGCGAGTGCAGGGCCTAAGGACTTGGGCCATCCTCCACTGCACTCCCGGGCCATAGCAGAGAGCTGGACTGGAAGAGGGGCAACCGGGACAGAATCCGGTGCCCCGACCGAGACTAGAACCCGGTGTGCCGGCGCTGCAGGCGGAGGATTAACCTATTGAGCCGCGGCGCCGGGCTGCGGTCTCTTAACTTATGTCTTTCAATCCTTAGTTCAGCTTCTTGCAGTGTCACCACGTGTGAGGAATTCTGGGGAGGGCCACAGTGTACATAACATCTCTTCAAGGAGAAAACACCATTTGAGCTAGCCTTCAAGCAAAGGTCAAATCTGATATTTGGAATTCTAGGGAGGCAGTAGTATGAGTAAGAGGCAGGATGCTGCCTTGTGGGAGGTGTGTTGATGACCATGAGTTTTGGCTTTACCAGAGCACAGAGACTCTCAAGTCAGTAGGCAATCAATGCTGCAAACGTAAGACTGGACGCCAGACTGTGACATTCGTTCTGAAGGGTGGATGACTTAGTAGGGAGAAAGATTTTCTGGGAGTTAAGATGGTACCCCAGCAGCACTGGTGCTAAAGAAGTGGCAGCCAAAGAGCAATTCTGATTAGAGAAAGGATTGTCAAAGATAAAGCTTAACACAAAAATAGCTATGGTTAGGGTTGCCAGATAAAAACAGGACACCCTGTATATTTAAAACTTAGGAAGGTACTTCAAAAAGTTTGTGGGAAAGTTGAATTATAAGATAAGGTTATTTTGGTGCCAAATATTTAAAATCCTTGTATTGTTTTTCCATAATGTGTATTTTTCTATGAATTTTTAAAGACTCCCCATACTTAAAGATTATTGTTTATCTGAAATTCAGAAAATCAACTTGTCATGTGTTTTATTTGTTAAATCTGGCAGCCTTACCTGCTGTCAGTTACCTAGTGTGGGGCTCTGAGAATGCATCTCTCAGATCTCTGACTGTAAGGAGGATCATCCATTGATCAAGGCCTCGGCTACTGTGCTCCGAAGTTCTACATTTCTTCCCAAGCCATTCTTCCTCTGGGTTGCCAGTGACCCAGTATGGCAGAGATGCCAGACATGGGACTCCTCTGTTTTTTTGGCTCCAGGACTTCCTGAAGGCCTCGCTGAACTTGCTTTAATATGGCACTGCTGTCTAAGATGTGTGCACTAAGCTTCTTTGATTCCCTCTTTCCTTCTCATGAGAGAAGACCTGTACTCCAACAGCTCTCCCTGCTTTCCTGGCACCATACACGTTTTCACTCCGGGTGCTTGCCCCACTAAAGCCTTATACCTTCTTCACATTCCCTCTTAGGATCTGCTTCTTGGAAGATCTAGATTAATGTGTCATGTGTCCAGAGGGAAAAAAATCAGGAGCTGGGTCAGGGAACTTCAAACTTTTTAGGTGTAGAATAGGAACCAGTGAGGATATTAAGGCAACAGGTGGCAAAAGGAGAGGGGAGGGAGAATTTGTAGGGATCAAAATTTTTTGGTTTGTGATTTATTTAGTCTTCAGTGAGAGTGCAAATCAAAATCATGCATAATACATTTAAAAGATGCTCACATTCCAAAAACTATGATTTAGATCACAGGTGCTATTCTGTGATTCTGATGTTCATTTCTGGATGAAAACCTTGTTTTAAAGAACACAGATCAATAGATTTTGTTTCAGGAGGATCTCTAATACATTGGTAATGACCTAGGAGGGCTGTGCTGAGAAGAGCTATGTGACCATATTTGGTCTCAAGGGAAAAGAACACTGGTGTCAGTTAGCATGGTTTGTTATGGTTGATGGTGCAGGCAGTGGTAGGATGAGTGCTATATATTTTTTATCCCTGCCCATGCTGGTGGGCTCTTAAAGGCAACATTCTCTGCTTGATAGGAATCTACTACTTAAGTCGAAGAAAGCAGCAGCAGAGGCTAGAACAGAGTAGAAGAATCAAGGTTGGTGAGGCAAAGGTGAGATTTGGAGTAGGGATGAGGAAGTTGGGAACCAAATTAGAGCACATGCTAAAGCCACGGGAAGACTTAGGTGAGATCTGAGGTTTCAGTGACTGAGGGGATTGTGGATTCAAGTAACAAGACCATGAGTTCCAGGCTATCTAGGACTTGTTTAGTCAGTTTTTAAAAAATCTGTTTATTTATTTGACAGGTAGAGTTATAGGCAGTGAGAGAGAGAGAGACAGAGACAAAGGTCTTCCTTCTGTTGGTTCACTCTCCAAATGGCTGCAGTGGCTGGAGCTACACCGATCCGATGCCAGGAGCGAGGTGCTTCCTCCTGGTCTCCCTTGCGGGTGCAGGGCGCAAACACTTGGGCCATCCTCCACTGCACTCCCGGGCCACAGCAGAGAGCTGGGCTGGAAGAGGAGCAACTGGGACTAGAACCCAGTGCCCATATGGGATGCCGGCGCTGCAGGTGGAGGGTTAACCTAGTGTGCCACGGCACCGGCCCCTAGTTTAGTCAGTTTGAGCTGATCTAATAAAATACCTTAGACTAGATAATTTATACAGAAGAGAAACTTATTTCTCATGGTTCTTGGGGCTGGGAAGTCCAAGATCAGAGTGCTGGCAGATTTGGCGTCTGGCAAGAAGCTGTTCTTCACACCAGTGCCTTCTGTATGTCCCCATTTGGCTAAAGGGTGAGGAATCTCTCCAGGGCCTCTTTTATTTTTTTAATTTAATTTTATTTATTTTTTAAATTTTTTTATTTAATGAATATAAATTTCCAAAGTACAGCTTATGGATTACAAAGGCTTCCCCCCCACACAACTTCCCCTCCACCCGCACCCCTCCCCTTTCCCACTCGCTCTCCCCTTCCATTCCCATCAAGATTCATTTTCAATTCTCTTTATATACAGAAAATCAGTTTAGTATATATAAAGATTTCAACAGTTTGCCCTCACATAGCAACACAAAGTGAAAAGGTACTGTTGGAGTATTAGTTATAGCATTAAATAACAGTGTACATCACATTAATGACAGAGATCCTGCATGATATTTTTTTTTAAAAAAGATTGATTTTCTATGTAATTTCCAATTTAAAACCAAGGTTTTTTGTTTTTTTTTCATTTTCAATTATCTTTATATACAGAAGATCGCTTTAGTATATACTAAGTAAAGATTTCATCAGTTTGCACCCAGACATAACCACAAAGTGTAAAAATACTGTTTCAGTACTAGCTATATCATTACTTCACCTTGGACAACCTATTAAGGACAGATCCCACATGGAACGTAAGTACACAGTGACTCCTGATGTTGATTTAACAATTTAACACTCTTGTTTATGGCGTCAGTAATCTCCCTAGGCTCTAGTCATGAGTTGCCAAGGCTATGGAAGCCTTTAGGGTTCGCCGACTTCGATCCTATTCCGACAAGGCCATAGTCAAAGTGGAAGTTCTCTCCTCCTTTCAGAGAAAGGTACCTCCTACTTTGATGGCCCCATTCTTTCCACTGGGATCACACTCGCTGAGATCCTTCATTTAGGTCTTCTTCTTCTCCTTCTTCTTCTTTTTTTTTCCCAGCTTGTCTTGGCTTTCCATGCCTAAAATACTCTCATAGGCTCTTCAGCCAGATCCAAATGCCTTAAGGGCTGATTCTGAGGCCAGAGTGCTATTTAGGACATCTGTCATTCTATGAGTCTGCTGTGTTTCCCCCTTCCCATGTTTTGGATCCTTCTCTCCCTTTTTATTTTTTTTTATCAGTTAGTATTAGCAGACATTAATCTTGTTTGTGTGATCCCTTTGACTCTTAGATCTATCAGTGTGATCAGTTGTGAACTGAAATTGATCACCTGGACTGGTGAGATGGCATTGGTACATGCCACCTTGGTGGGATTGTATTGGAATCCCCTGGCACTTTTCTAACTCCATCATTTGGGGCAAGTCCAATTGAGCATGTCCCCAATTGTACATCTCCTCCCTCTCTTTTTCTCATTCTTATATTTAACCGGGATCACTTTTCAGTTAAGATTTGGACACCTAAGAATAATTGTGTGTTAATTACAGAGTTCAGAAAAAAATACTAAAATGGATAAAGTATTACATTGTACATCAATAGTCAGCACCATAGCTGATCAAGTCACTATTTCTCATAGTGTCCATTACACTTCCACAGGTTTCCCTTTGGTGCTCAGTTAGTTGTCACCGATCAGGGAAAACAAATGATATTTGTCTCTTTGGGACTGGCTTAATTCACTTAGCATGATGCTTTCCAGATTGCTCCATCTTGTTGCAAATGACTGGGTTTCATTGTTTTTGACTGCTGTATAGTATTCCATAGAGTACATGTCATATAGTTTCTTTATCCAGTCTACTGTTGATGGGCATTTGGGTTGGTTCCAGGTCTTAGCTATTGTGAATTGAGCTGCAATAAACATTAAGGTGCAGATGGCTTTTTTGTTTGCCAATTTAATTTCCTTTGGGTAAATTCCAAGGAGTGGGATGGCTGGGTTGAAAGGTAGGGTTATGTTCAGGTTTCTGAGGAATCTCCAGACTGACTTCCATAGTGGATTAACCAGTTTGCATTCCCACCAACAGTGGGTTAGTGTCCCTTTTTCCCCACATCCTCTCCAGCATCTATTGTTGGTTGATTTCTGAATGTGGGCCATTCTAACCAGGGTGAGGTGAAACCTCATTGTGGTTTTGATTTGCATTTCCCTGATTGCTAGTGATCTTGAACATTTTTTCATGTGTCTGTTGGCCATTTGGATTTCCTCTTTGGAAATATGTCTGTTGAGGTCTTTGGCCCATCTCTTAAGTGGGTTGTTTGTTTTGATGTTGTGGAGTTTCTTGATTTCTTTGTAGATTCTGGTTATCAACCCTTTATCTGTTGCATAGTTTGCAAATATTTTTTCCCATTCTGTCGGTTTCCCATTCACTTTCCTGACTGTTTCTATTACAGTACAGAAACTTCTCAGTTTGATGCAATCCCAATAGTTAATTTTGGCTTTGACTGCCTGTGCTGCTGGGGTATTTTCCAAGAAGTCTTTACCTGTGCCTATATCTTGCAGGGTTTCTCCAATGCTCTCTAATAATTTGATGGTGTCTGGTCGTAGATTTAAGTTTTTGATCCATGTTGAGTGAATTTTTGTGTAAGGTGAAAGGTAGGGATCTTGCTTCAAGCTTCCGCACGTGGAAATCCAGTTTTCCCAGCACCATTTATTGAATAGACTGTCCTTACTCCAGGGATTGGTTTTGGATCCTTGATCAAATATTAGTTGGCTATAGATGTTTGGGTTGATTTCTGGTGTTTCTATTCTGTTCCATTGGTCTATCCACCTGTTTCTGTACCAGTACCATGCTGTTTTGATAACTACTGCAGGGCCTCTTTTATAAGGGCACTAAGCACATTCACAATGGCAGAGCCATTATGACCTGATCATCTCCTATGGTTTGCATAGGATATGACTCTTGAATCCTGCAGTTACATACCAAAGTCATAGGTTGATGGCACTAAGCAGGTAGAAACTTAATCCAGTTATGATGTTGAGGAGGTAGGCCTCGTGGGAGATTCTTAGATCATTGAGGGCTGTCCTAGAGAGGTGTTTCTCATGAGAAGACTGGTTATAAAGGCTGAGTTGGCCCAGGCACTCTCTGTGCCTCCTGACTTGCTGTGGGATTCCTTCTCCCCCATATGCTCCACCGTTGTCATCTTGCAGCCTCTGCACACAGCCAAACCAATGGGGCCACCAAGCTTAGGCTGTCAACCTCCAGAGCCATGAGTCAAAGTGAGCCTTTTTCCTTCATAAGTAGCTTGTCTTGGGTATTTCCTTATAGTAATGAAAAGCTGACTAATGGGTCTCCTAAAGGCCTTTCCCAATACCATCACCCTGGTGATTGTCTCAATATATGAAATTTGTTCGCAAGTGAAGAGGACACAGCATTCCGACCAAAGCAGATTGATCATTTGATTTACTTTTCAGCTCCCTAGTAGTCCTGGCAATCATTGTCATCATTATCATCACTCTGATTTCTATGGCCATTGTACTTGTGTGTATGTTTCTACATGGATGGAATATTTGGATAACTAGATCATTTCACAGATTTATATTTAGTTACATACATGTCTGTTCTTTGGGAAAATGCATGTGGCAATTTCATCTATTCTGGAGCACTTCAAAAATTTCAGTGTATAGCCTACTGCAGGTGTATATTGTTCAGTTTTTCTTTACTGGGAAAAGGATGTGGGTTTAGATTAAGAATAACAGTGATACGCAAGTAGCAATTTTCATGATGTGTTAAGGACAAAAGAACAGCTGTCACAAGGCTCCATACTTGTCAGGCATGCTCCCACAGAGAAGGAAGAGAGTGACAGAGGCCTTGGGTTCATCACCACAGAATTCAGAGGACCTGACTCACTTCTCTTCCTTAGAGGCAAGCCATGGTGTGTGGTGATGGCTTACCACACTGGCAAGAGCTTGCCTCTCCCACCATTCTGACTCCATATGATCTCTTCCCGAGGTACTGGCTCCTGGCTTTCCAGCTGGAGAGCATATCCATTTTATTCTAGAGGGTGGAGGGAAAATCAACACGAAGCTTAATGGACTTCAAAGCAGGGAGAGAATGAAAATACTGGAAACCTCTGTCTATGACTCAACTTTCAGGAGTGCAAGAGTACAACAGAGACAAAGAGCAGAATCCAATGTAGTGCTGAGGCCAGAGCCTTGAAGTGCAATGAGCATGTGGAGAACTCACCTATGGCTACATGGCCGTGAAATTAATTGAATTCTGCCATCTTTATTGATGGTAGTGGTGAGCCTAGCTTTAAAATATATGTTATGTTTAGGAGCATTCAATGAAAAGTGGGTTTTTCAGGCTGCGTTTATAAAAATAACTTCTCCCACTTGGAACAAAACACATGTTCTGCATATGTGGGCATCCTGTTATATAACATGTTAATTCTTCATACCAAACAAAAGTGAATCATTAATCGAATTATAATTAACTTGGACACTTTCTGGTGGATAATAAATTCAGTGTCTTAGTAGGAAAAGCTCTTAAAATGTTCCATTCACATCTAACAGTATGTTGGTTTGTACATTTACTGACCAGCATATGCAGTCTTCATGTATATATTGGAGGCAGACTTCCCCAGCTGCAATCAATGTGTTTATTGTGATATGCAAAATTAGCTGAATCTGTTGCACTTCAGTTTCTCTCTAAAACCCAAGTTGTTCAATTTCAGAGGGCTGCCTCTCCCTGGGATCTGTTACGGGCATCATGGGAGTCTGATGGCTGATTAAGTTAATCACAGGTGTGAATTCCTTACGGGCCTCCTGAGGACAGCTTGAGAATGTGTTTCCCAACTGAAGAGATACCCTGGATTCTAGTGTGTAACCACATCCCGAGGGATGGCTATGGTCCCTGGCTGCCAAACAGGGCCATCTTTGATGAGGCTCACCTAGGTGGCAAATGCGAGGTAGGATAGTACAATCCCCCAGGATCACGTACTCAGCCTGAGGCTGTGTGTGGAGGCGGCAGCTCCCAGAGCTCAGCTGTAGAAGCAGCCCATAGAACCAGTCCAGGGACAGAGCTTGCCCTGGTGAAGGCTGACTCTCCAGTAGGGGGAACACAGCCAGTGCCGCTCAACTCACCAAATGGTGCCAAGTGGGCCCCGAGAGAAACATTTTCAAAGGCCTTTTTGTCTAGGAATGCATCAGTGCTGAGGAAGGGAATGTTATGCATGGCATGCATGGATGGGCTTTCAACCCACCCAAGTCCAAACCTCATTTTCTCTCTGGGAGAGAGGAAGGTGGCAGGAGCAGATGCCAAGAGGTCAGGATGCTGCCAACATTCAAGTGGGAAGGGCCCTCCTCTGGAATGAGTGTGCTGGCAGAGGAATGGGCAGAGGAATGAATTTGAGAAATGTTGTGGTGAATGAGACACCAAGATTTATTTTAAAATGAAAGATTTATGAAAATAGCTTGGTACCAGAAGGAAAAAAAAGAGACTTGAAAGTTGAAATGGATGATGGTGTGAGAGATCAGATGACATGGAACACAGGAGAGCAATGTGGAGGACCAGCAGAGAAGAGAAGGGCTGCTGGCAAAGCGACGGACTGAGAGGAGAGGCCCAGGGAGAGTGCAGTGAAGGGATCCAGGCCAGTCTAGGGGCCTGACTTCTTGACCCTTCTGCGTCAGTTCTCTTGTACTGGGAAGTGGCTTCCTCATCTGTGCAGGAAGGGGTATCCAGACACCTTTTTACAAGGCATGAAAGTCCATGCTGCTCCAAGAAGCAGAAGGAAAATGTACTGTTGGGATAGAGCAGCTCTGGGACTGAAACAATAGTAAGATCCAGGGCAGCTGTGGGGACATGGCAGAATAGAGACAAATGGCAGGTTCTCCAGGGCCTGGGTTGCAGGTTTAATGAGCTTTAAAAGTTTTCTATCCTAGTGCTGCTCCTGACCTGGATCCACATTCTGGAAGAGCAATTCCAGTTGGTCTAGCACGGGCCACATTCTCAGCTGCTGGCCAGAGGAGGGCACCCAAACCATGAGCAATAGCAGAGAGGCTCCCCAGGAGGAATTGAGGTGCTGTTATCAGAGGAAGAGGGAATTGGAGTTGGGTAAGCAGGAACATCAGTGTCTGCTGCACAGATTTAGAACAAAAGCACCATCTGGTATTTTCCCAGGGACCATGGAGTCATGGAGGAGCTGAGCATAGGATGTGTCCAACTCTGCTGCTTTGTATACATGACTGTGTTGACGTCTCATAATTGCCTTGAGAAGAAACTGTGGACAGACAGAGTGGTTCTGAAAGTTGGCTAGGTTCTAGGTTCTCACAACACCCTGGACTAAGATCCAGTCATGGGCCAGTAGCCCAGGTGCCTCCTGATTAGGTGTGGTGCCCCCAAGGGAGCCCAAGGGAGGAGGGAAGTAGAATGGAGTTTTTCAGCCTGAAACTGCCCTAGAGTTCTGTGTGCTTGATACATGCACAATATAGTTTCTCATTGTACTAAGCTTAGTGTACATTTGAAGGTGTGTGTGTTATTCCATATCTTAAATATGTTTGGGAATCCTGGAAGAAGAGAAATGTGCCATCTAGTTGCATTTCTGGCAAAAATTACCTGGAGAAAGGATAGTAGGATGTGCACAACAGGTGCCAGGCTCAGTCACCCCTTTGGGTCACTACCTCCTTGTTTCTGAAACAAGATGTGTGGCTTCAGTTGTGTTGTCAGGTTCCCACTGACTGGCCTCTTTATGATGAGATGCAAAGATTTAACGGTTTAAAGAGGGAGGCTACCTAATTTGACACACATTTGACACACACATTTGACACATTCCACACATTCTGTGGTTGAATAACACCACCTGTAGGCTCGTGAGATGGTGTTTCCAACGGGTGGTAAACTGCCCTTTTTATCCCACTGTGGGAAGGGAGATCTCACATATTTTTCCAACAGTAATTTGATTTCATCTCAGAACAACTGCAGGAGCTACTGTCGGGAGTGCAACCCAAGGTTCAATGTTGAGGTCATTCTTGTTATGAGATATTTCAGGGCCTGTGACAGAGTTGAGTTCTATTGAAATCATCAAGGGTGCCTCCTGCCCTGAGTTCTGTCCATCAGAATGGTCTTGGGCCATCACACTTACCATAGTAATGGAGATGACCCCAATTCTTTGGAGCAGATGACTAGAGTGTTTTGAAGTGAGAACAGCCTGAAACGTTGCCTAACAAAGTTTTCCTGGATCTCAGAGGTTGGCACTACAATCATGTTTTCATGCCATGGGTTTCATTCTCTTGAGTTTTCACATGTAGAGTCCTCCATTCTGTTTAACAGTTCTGTAGCACCAAAGGTTGGCTTGGAGAGTGGGCTTAACTTCCTCTTTCCCCAAGCCAGCTTCAATAAATACACAGTCTGGGTATAAACATGGCATCCTTGATACACAAACACAGTTTCTAATCAAGTCTGCTAGCTTCCATCTTTCAACCAGATGCCACCCCAAGACCTTTCCTAAAGAGATTTTGGAGACTGTATTAGTAGGCTGAATCCAATGAATCATACACTTAGTATAAAGAAATCCTGAACAGTTGCTTTCTCAGCTCCCAAATTGCATCTGGAGCTCTAAGCTAATCCAAATCTTTATCTATAATAGCATATATAGAGATCCTTTAACTTGGTTCTTAAAAACAAAACTAAAAAGAACACATTAAGAAAGTCCATGGGATTTTTTGAACAACATTATATATATTTTTACAAGATTTTATTTATTTATTTGAGAGGTAGCGTTACAGACAGTGAGAGGAAGAGACAGAGAGGTCTTCTGTCTGCTGGTTCACTCCCCAGATGGCCACAACGGTCAGAGCTGAGCTGATCTGAAGCCAGGAGCCAGGAGCTTCTTTCGGGTCTCCTACGCGGGTGCAGGGGCCCAAGCACTTGGGCCATCTTCTACTGCTTTCCCAGGCCATAGCAGAGAGCTGGATGGGAAGAGGAGCATCTGGGACTAGAACCAGTACTCATTTGGGATATCAGCACCACAGGCGGAGGATTAACCTATTGCACCACAGTGCTGGCCCCATCAACATGTTTTAATATATAATTAATATGGGCATATGTTATATATCCATGAGATGTGCTTTGCTTAATACAACACCCAAGTTCCCAGGTGAGCCACTGACCTGAAGACCTGTGGGGGATGCCACCACCTGTGACAGTGTTCTTATTTACAAAACTCAGTTTTGGTGTATGTGCTGATTCAAAGTCCATTCTGCGTTTGGAGCCTTTGTGATGACTTTAGAAGAGATTACTTCCCTCTAGCATTCTTTAATGACTGCCTGCCTCAAGTTGCTTATTTCTGTGGGAAAGATTTATCTTTCTTTTGGCATGCCTTGCAGGTTTCTGTCTCTCTTTGAACGCTTTCTGTCTGCTGTCTCTGTGCGCTGCATTCTCCCCTTCCTGCAGGTTGGAGGAGTGTTTGATATTTTATTCCAACAAATATTTATTCAGTATCTACCATGTCAAACATTGAGTAAGGTGTTGTAGGGAAGAGTCACTCCCAAATTTAATCGGAGTTGGAAATAAATTCTACTGTTATGCAGAAACATGCTCACCTAGATGTTTCCCATGAGACACCATCAGAATCATCCTTGGATGCAACCACTGACTCTTACCTTCAGTAATCACATGCCCACAGTGGGGTCTACACAATCACTGACGGCAGAGCTCTACACGAAAGAGGTGTTGGGAAACAATGACTGATTCGCAGACATACTAATGATTTCCTCTAATGATTGATTCTTCCCTGCTTCTGGACCTTTTGCTAGACAAGTTCTCTTACCACAGACCACAGGTGAGTTCCCTTAATACTGCGAGACCCTGTCCCTGTCTACTACTCATTGCATTGGACATGGGTTCCTGACCCAAGGCGAGCCATTTAGTTGGAAGACACAAATACTGTGGTAGTTGTCTAGGAAAAGTGGTTTAGAAAGACAAGCAGTTGTGAATGCTACGTCTTACGTTATGTGGTCTCCATGATAGTCCAATTAAGTGCATGTCCAAAAAGCCATTAGCACAGGAAGGAAAAAATCTGTCTTACTTAGAGGTCTGAGCAGCAAAAATATCTCTCAACTTGTCAACAAGGAATTCTGAACCCAGAATCTAATGTCTTATGTGGGTTTGGAGCTTCAATTTATCAAATAATATACTATAAATGTGCTCTAGGACTATCTGAGATTCTAACCTAAAAACAGGATTCTAGGCCATGATACCATGCAATCAGGAACCAAACACAAAGCTCTCTAGTAAGTCATACCTCAACCCAGATCACAGAAGATTTCCTTAAATAAAGTCCACAAAAGGTGAATTCACCTTCCAAAGTTACAGAACATGTTAGGAAACAGTCTCTCATGAGAGAGAATCAATAGTTGAACACATATCAGGGTCAGATCTCCAAGAGTCTCAGAACGCAAATGTGTTGCATAAAGACTTGAACTGTATTCATGATGATGAGAAGCATAACATAAGGGGTTGGAAATTATAATAAATCACAATAAATATATAAGGTACCATGAAAGAGGAAAATACATATTTGAAGAACAAACCTTTAGAATAATAACTAGTCATCAATTTAATGGATTAGATATGGCAAAAGAAAAGAAGTAGTAAAATATGTAGTGAACTGAAAGACAGCTACTTTTAATTCAGGATCTGTCACAGAAACCTAAACATGAGAAAGTACCTAAAACTATGACATAGGTTAAAGAATGAGAGCAAGTAAGAATTTCAGAAGAAGAGAATAGAGAATGAGGGGGAAGAAACTTTTTTAATGTATTTTTATTTTATTCATTTGAAAGGGGGAGAGTTAGGGGGCAGTGGCGTACTGGGTAGTGCTGCCACCTGTGGTGCCAGTGTCCCATATGGGTATTCTTTCATGTCCTGGCTGCTCCACTTCCAATCCAGCTCCCTGTTAATGGCCTGGGAAAAGCAGCAGAAGATGGCTCAAGTGTCTGGGTTCATGCCACCCAACTGGCTTCACTCTGACTCAGTCCTGGCTTTTGTGGTCATATTGACAGTGAACCAGCAAATGGAAGGTCTTTCTCTCCCTCTTGCTCTCTGTAACTCTGACTTTCAAATAAACAAATCTTGAGAAAGAAAGAAAGAGAGAGAGAGAGAGAGAGAGAGAGAGAGAGAATGAATCTCTTTTTTAGTAGTTTGCTTCCCAGATGCCTACAATAGCTAGGGCTGGACTGTGCCAAAACCAGGAGCCAGGAACTCAATTTGTCTTCCACATGGGTGATAGGGATGCATGTAATTGAGCTATCACCTGCTGCTTCCCAGGGTGCATATTATCAGGAAGCTGGCATTGATAGTGGAGCCAGAACTTGAACCCAGGCACTCCAATATGGGATGCAGACACTCCAAGTAGTGCCTTAACTGCTGTGCCAAATGTCTGTCCAAAGAGAAAAAAATATTGAAAGAGAAAGAGACTGAGAATTGTTTACAGTAGTTGAAAGATAAAGATCACGAGATTCAGGAAGCACAGCAAACCATGAACTGAATAAATAAGTGAGTCCAAACCTTAAGTCCACTGTAATGAAATTGCTGAACACTAAAGCCAAAAAAGTTCCGAAAGCAACCACAGAAAATTTCCTTAGTAGGAAATGAGATTAGACAGGCAGCAGACTTCTCAACAGCAACAACAGAAGTCAAAAGTCAATAAGAAGATATGTCCAAAACACTAAGTGAAAACAACCAACAACCTGCAGTTCTACATTTAGCTAAACTATAATACCAAGATGAAATTAATAGGTGTAGTTTTTTGTTTTGTTTTGGTCATGAAAGCCTCTCTTGACAGATCTGCTAAAGGGTTTATTTCAAGTGGAAGAAAATTGAACCAAAAAGGAAGGAATGAGATCCAAGAAGGAAAATTACATCTAAATAAGCATAGTCTACAGAACATAATAATACTGACCAATTTTAAGGATATAAGACAGAGTATAAATGAGATATTGGACAACAATAATATGTAAGAAAGATAATGATTGGAACTCTGAGAATTGATACCCAATTTGAAACTACTACTTTATGAAGTCAGGTATGTGTGTTAAAAATGTAAGAGTAATATCTAAAAAGATTGTATGTATATACAAACATACAAATGAGATGTATGCCAAATCAACAGTATAGATATAGAAGAAGTAGAGGAAACACAATCATCCATTAAAATATTGGAGAAAAGAAAGCAAGTGTCATATATGGCAAAATCCAAAAGAATATGACAGAAATAAATTCTAAATAAGTGGACAAAATGTGTTGGCTAAAACACAGTGATTTTAACTTAGATGGAAAAGTAGAAATCTATGTAATTTATAAGAGAGTCATATGAAATATAAGAGCATAAAGAAGAATAAAGCAAAAGAAGGAAAAATATCTATTGCATCAAAAAAGAAGCCAAATATAATTACATTTATATAAAACTTAAGGCCAAATTTGTGATTATAGGCAAAGATTGTTAAATAACAATTGTAATGCGTTTGTTAAAGCATAGTCTCATACAAAAGAGCAAAACTTGACCTCCCATGAGGAATTGTCAAATTATGATCCTAGTAGGAGGTGTTTTGACACATCCATCTCAGGGGGGTAAAGCAGATTTGAAAAGTTAGAGAGGAAGAGAATCTGAGACCATTTAGGAATGATAATGACAATTATCCAAACAGTGTCTCAGGTCTGGCCCAGTGGGATTTGGGCTCTTTTTATCTGAAATTCACTTGCAGAAGCAAACTTTCCTAGGATACTCGTTATGGGGAGGAGGGAGGTGGATTCTCTGACCTTCACTCTCACCTCTGCAGGACTCAGGGAGGGGCGAGTTTGGCCTGTGAATACTGCTGACTGTTATGTCACTTGGCTGTGATTCTTTTTCCTTCTGTTTTTTAAATTAGTGCAAGCGCGTATGGCCGCAAGATTCCTTGCACACAGCTGAGGCAGCAGAAATTCACAAGCATTCGTTAGGACACAGGCTCACTTGCTGTCACAAAGACACCGAAAAATACAGTGGCTCAGATGAGACTGCTTCTCTTGAGGGCCCAAGGCAGTAATAGGTCTGTAGCCCTGGGCAGGTAGGTGGCGCTGTTCCATAAAGTCATCCCACATCCCTCTATTTTCTGGCTCCAAGCTCCCCAGCCCCTGGGAAGAGCAGGCAGCTACCTTTAAAAGACATGACCCAGAATTGGGACACATTCTTTTCACTCATGTCCCTCTTTTTTGGAAATGAGTCACAGGGTCCCTCTCAGCTACATGGGAGCCTGGGGAATATTGCCTGCTGCAGGGTGGCCATTTTCCACCCTCCTCAGTGAGAAAGAGAAGGATTCTATTGTCAGAAAGAAGGAGATGTGAGTGGATAACAGAGGCAAATGACCAGCAGTGTAAATGTTGATTTCTAATCATAGTCCACTCATTACAGGTGCTCAGAACCTCACATCACTATCTAGGAGATGAAGATGAAGAGAATGTGAGCGAGAACCAGCTGGGCTGTCAGTTCTCACTCCGTAATCTTAAATCCACACAGTGTGGAGGTCCCTGGCCAGGCGCACACTTCATGTGCACTGTGTTGCAGGTGGCCACCAGTTGGCCTGGCCCTGCCTCTAGCTGCCCCCCTTCCTTTTGGTGGATCCTCCCGTCTCCATCCCATGCCTCCCCAACACAGGGACTCTGTAGATTGATAGATTGTCACCTGGAAGGCAAAGGCACACCCAGATCCCCGTGTTCTTGAAGGAAGGAAGGATTAATGAGGCCCTCAGAGTTGTCTTGGGGCTGCAGCCGGTCTCGGTGCCTGCTCTGGCCAGACCAGCCCACCACGGAGAGAAAGGCAGGCGGCTGCAAAGCTTTGGTCATGCTGCCCCAAGTGTGACCTGTCAGGTTTTGTTTGTGGTCGTTTGTGCCCAATGGTGCGGGTCTCACGCTGAGCTCCTCCCAGGAATCTGATTGTTTGCAGTTGTAAAGTGCAGGAGCTTGGATCTGTCTGAGCAGAGGGTTAAATCATAGAGTGTTTTACAAGAGCAGCTAGAGGGAATGCCTTGTTTTCTCCTTATATGGCTATTTTTCTCAGTCCAGAGTCCCAGCGTGTATTTTACGTGGTTGAAATACACAAATGGAGTCACAGTTCTTAGCCAAACATGCTATGTGGCTTTGAAATTAGCAAGCCTCTCTCTGCTTCGGTATCCCAAACACACATTCACATGCACGGATCCTGTTGACCCCGTGGAGAGATGCTTCTTCCTTTTTAGCCAACATTATTAGTGAATTTCTACAATTTCACTGCTTTATGTGTGAGAATGATTTCTTTCGAGAAGAGTGGTTTGCAAGCATGAGGGTCAAATCCAAGTATTAGATTTCCAGTGAAATGCTACTGTATATGTAACTAGCTCTGGGGTATACAGGCAGAGTGGGGCACTAAGCATTAAAACAGGACAAGGAAAGATGTTTAATGATAGATGGAGATGGCATTGGATGTGTTGGAAGGCAGCATGTGGTTAGAAAGCTCATGAACTTGCCACAGGCACTCAGACATGTGAGAAATCTGTTCAGATGGGTGTGTCCAGGACAGATTTCATAGAAAAAAATGGAGGCTTGGACCAGTTGTATTTGGCCAACTGGGTCCACAGAAGTGGGGGAGGCATTCAGAGTGCAAGGAACAGACCCTGAGGAGGAAAAGAGGAGGCTTTTCAAAAAAAAAAAAGTAATGCATAATGTCTAGAGCCAATGGTTTGTGTAGGAGAAAAGGAACTTCATATGGGAAAGGCAAACTGAGGCTGGCAGTGGACTGGGGTCAGGCCAAGGAGCTGCCAGTTTTGTTTCATGGTAAAGAGGAGGAATTAAAGAACTTTGGGGTACTTATTTTGGTCTGATCAGTCTGGTTACCAGGGGTTTTCAGTAATTGGTGTTTCTAAAACTTTCTTTTAGGCTACTTTAGTGACTATGACCTAACCCAGAAAGCAAGGATTAGATTAGTTAAATGTGATGTTTGGGTATTAAAAATAAAGCTCCTCGTCGAAATTTCTTTATTGGTGATTTCACAAATGAGAAATGCAAGATTTATTATTGAGCTCATTCTTGGCCACACCTTCTGGAACACAAACTGTGAACTCAGGGTTGGAAGGGAAATGCTGATTGACCAGCCTTCAGTCTCTGTTGGCAGAGGGGGAAAGTTTGGAGCAACATTTGGCATTGGATTCGGATCTAGAAACATCACCATTTGAACAAGTCTGGATAAAATTTGCATTTCCGAGTCATTTTGGAGGTAAAATCTGGCATGGGAATTGTGTCCCTCGATGTCCACTTTCTGGGTCTCACTTGAGTGACTTTGATTTCAGTTTTCTCCCAGAGACAGAGCTGGGATTCTTGTGCTCGTTATAATAGTGAAGAGACTGTTAGAGAATGTGGATGACTTTCCCAGACTGACTCAGCTAGCTCATGCTGGAGCAAGACTTCTGGGAGGCTGGAGGAGCCCAGGCTGTGTCTTGGGAGCAGTGAGCCTGCCATGGACAGGCTCCAGTGGACCAGGGGCACAGTCACAGTCAAGGGGGCAATGACATTGGACCCAAGAGACCGGGGCAGCCAGGCTGGTGTGGGGTGATGACAAGATGACTAGGAATGAGGCAAGGAAGAGAAAACCCTTGAAAAGGAGACCATGAGGATTCTGAGCCAGAGAAGGGGTCACTGGCAACCCAAATGACATGATGCCCCATAGGCCAGGTGGCTGGAAGGGCTTCTGGGCAAAGACTGAGAAACTGAAGGTACTTCTCAGGAGTTTTGAGAAAGTCACTTGATTTTTCTGAGTCTGAGCTTCTTTCTTTGCAAAATAAAGTGAGTTATGACCCCTGAGGGCCAGGTGCTAAGAGGATTAACATCTCTGTTAATCCTGCGGCATCTAGCTTATTCCCTGGGACACGTCTGTGTTCAGAAGAGATTTTTCTGAATGAACACCTCTGGGGACTGAGTTAGCAATGACGTGGAGACCTGCAGTTTCTCTGGAGGTCATGGTGGTGATAGGGTTTACAGCTAAGTACAAAAGAGAGGCTCCAAGGGAAAGTGTGTTGGAAAGGAACACTCTTTTGGTCACCATTGCTAATAGTGTATTGAAGAAGATCAGGGAGAAGAAAGACACACATTTGCACACTCACACACACACACACATCACGTAAAGCAGAGTGGCTTCCTTCTGCTAAAGCCACACTATAGGTGAGTGTACATCTACTTCTTTGCCTGTCAAGGATCATCTGGGGATAAGGCTGCTTTCCGATTTTAAACTTCCTTCTAAAGTATTGAGTGCTTGCAAGGGGATGAATAGGTTCCTTGGGTACCTACACAGAGAGTTAAGCTTGAGAAGTGTGATGAGCCCAAGTCTCTGATAGAAAATCAGCTTTGGAATACCTGACATCACAGGATGGCCAAACTACAGTAGTTGGGGAGAAAAATCAGGATACATACAAGATCACTTCATAATTTGTGTGTAAAAATATAATTTAAAAAATAATTTATTTTGGTGCAAGGAAGTTTTAAAGTCCATGTGTATGGGGAAGGTTTTCAAAAAGTTTACAGAAAATGCCTATTAGGAAAACACTATGCATGGACTTCACAAATTTTTCCCACCAAACTAAGCTTATCTTTTAATTCTATTTTTATGAGATTTTTGAAGTAATTTTATATGGGTTCTATATAATTGTTCATTATCAAAGTACATATTGTTTGCAGAAAATTTATTGTAAAATCCATTGTATACTACACTCATTTTTGCCTCTAAAGAGGAAAAACCATTGTGATGTATTACTGTGCTGTTATTAATTTTGTGAATGTTTCTTCCATTTTTATATCTTGGATGGTTTTGTTGTTATCATGCCTGTATGATTTATATTGGGAGCTACCTAAGTAACGTTTATTTAGGGTGTTGAAGAGAGATAGATAAATTGGTTTTGCAAGACCACAGAATCATGGAGATGAGTACTGAAGCATGTAGAACCAGGCCGCTTACAGGAGTTGATAACAGATTTAATGCAAACATTTTCAGTTGCTGTGTTTGCTTATGTTCTTCCAGAATCATATTCTTGCTGATTTTTTTTCCTCCATAAATCCTGTACCATGTTTATAATAAGCAGGTCCTGGTGTCAGAAAGTCCTGTCCCATTATTTGTTTTGTATTGCTCTTTTGAACATGTATTAAGTGGGGTCAGCCTCAAAAGGGTCGCGTTTCCTTGTGTCACTTCAAAGACCACAAAGGAATTCTTGTGAGGAAAGACTAGTAGGTTGCAGTACCAGATGAGATGGCTGCATATCAGATGGGGCTCTGTTCCTTACTTCTCCATTCCAGGACTTTTTGTACAATAGTACTTGCAGAACCTAAACCATCTGTTCAACTCTTATAGAGAACCACAGGGAGATTTCAAGAAATCAAAATACCAAATCTTGATACGGGACCATTAGGAGGGTCTTGCTTGGGATTCAAAGAACAATGAAATGCCCTGGCATCACAGATATGACCATTTTAGTTGCACTTACCCTTGTTTCAGGGTCTGGGATGCGTAGGCAAACCCAGCCAAGGAGAGAGCGCAGTGCTCACTAGGGAAAACTGTGCCATTTATTCTGAGAATGTGCAGAAACAGCATTTGATTGGGAAGAGGCCTTAGGTCATTTATCTCTCACTTTTAAAATGATGAGATCGATGTGCCTCCCCAGTGGGCTGTCCCCCTTCCATTCAGCAACAATACACTACTTCTTTTCAAAGAGAAATATGCTTCCAATAAGGGGGAAGGGAGGCAGGGGGTGGCAGTAAAGGGGATCCAGCAACTTTCATTGAAGGATTCATTTTTGATTTAAATATTTTGTTCTAATCTCCAACTTCCTTTTTAACTTGGCAGAATGACCAAAAGAAAAACAATGTCCCTCCCTAGCCCAGTTTACAGCCTGCCAGAGCGGAGGATCTGGTTACTTCTTCCAAACTGTATACATTGGGTTGTTCGATATATTAGTTTTTTTTTTTTTTTTAAATCTATTGCTCATATACATAGGGTTTTGTTTTAATGGTGTGTCAAGGCAGACTTTGGTGAAAAACCACAGGAGAAAAAAATGAATGAAAAATATAGATCAACTATAGCCAGCTATTTAATACTTTTTTTTTTTTTTTTTTGGTTCTTTGAGTATGTTGTGGAAGGAATTCTCTGCAAGTGATACATCCTGTAACTGTAGGCAGATGTAATCCCCTGGCCGTGACACCAGCAAAGATTTCCCTTCACACTGGAGACATTTGCAGCCATTTTGTTCCCTCCCACAAAGAGGAAGTGCAAAGGGAGGAGGCCACTCTGGGCTGTGTGCACTCCCTGAAATGTTCTGTAGCTGCTTTTACAATCCCCATGGTGCCCTGTGAGCCTGGCCTTGGAAAGGAAAGCAACCCAGGGTGTTGCAGCCTGGGGTTGGAATCTGGGGTTGAGTCCTCTGAGAACGCCCTGTCTCCTTCCTGCTGCCAATTGGCCCCACTCCTTGCTTTGAGCCTGGCTTCAAACTTACCTCAAGGGCACATGCTGAGGTTAACTCTGCCCTAATCCAGTCCCGGCTCTTTTTAATATTAGCCGTAGTGTGTGCCCTCAGAGGTCACTGAATGAGATTCATTTTGACTTCCACCTTTTCTCCATAAATACATAAAAGTGTGTTTTATTTGCATGGTGGACTGTGCTTTTTGCCAATGGGAGTAGGAGATACCCAGTACAGAAACAGCTCAAGGTGGTCTTGTTTGTGGGGGGGGGGGGGTCCCCTGAAGCCCACCCTGAAACAATAATTTGTGTTCCAGTCATCCCTCATTTGGAAGAGAGCCTAGTAGAAGAGAAAGGAAATGAGACAAGAAGGAAAGATGGCCACAGTGGGCAACTGGATCTTAATAGTCATGGGATATTTTTTCAACCCCAACTCTATGGAGGTTGTGAGCTGGGTGAGTCTTTGTTGTGGGGATATCCTGTGAATTGCAGGAGCCTTAGCATGTACTCATGCTGCGGGCACTCCCCATTTATAGACTGTGACAACCAGAATTGTTTCCAGACATTGTCTGAACTCCTGGGGGAACAAAACTGCTCATGGCTGAGAACCATGGGAACCATGGGCAACTCTGGCCTTGGGAAGCCTGGCTGGTACACACTGACATGGTAGAAGACACAGAAGAGTACTGGAGTGGCCAGTGTGTGCTCAGAGCTACACATCACTCAGTGTTGGCTGACTGCAGATCGCTGCCAGCATGGGACAAGCCTGAGATAAAACCAATGGAAATATTTGTTTTTGGTGACTCCTTCCTAACTCTGAAAGCTGTCATTAACCTGGTGTCCTCTCATCCTTCACCCCCATAAAATCCTTTCTAAGAAAAGGTTAGATAAGCTCAGCACCACCACCCCCCTTTCCCTGGGCCACAGACATTCTCTTGGCCTGGGGAGGACATGAGCTAAAGGAAAACAAGATTTCTTGAGCCTATTAGGAAGCAGGCAGTTTCCCCTATGGGCTCCTCATTTCCTCCTCAAATCAACCCTATAACAAAGATCTTGCTAACCTATTTTACACACTGGTTAGGTTACTGCCTACAGATGTACAGCTATTGAGGGGCTGAGTCAAGATTTGGAAATTCAGTGTCCTTGCATCTACTACAGGGCATTGTATTTTCTATTTTCCCAGTGGGGTGGTGAGGGTGAGGGCAGAATTGGAGGGGACTTCCAAAGGTTCATGGAAAGTGGAATTAAGGGATAAAAATGAAAAATATAAACATAAGCTCCATCAAGTGCAAGACAGTTTGCAAGCAATGATACCAGCCATTTAATGATCCTTGAAGGTCTGTGGGCCCCAGGAATTTAACCCTATCATTGTGCAGATTTGTACTTCATAAATCGAAGAAAACTGGGCAGTGTCCTTTAAAGATATTTTTAAGATTAGCAATTAAAAGAAGTAAGAAGGAGCTAAACCAGAACTGCAAAGTGAATGATTTTCCATCTAAGCTCTCACACAGTTGCCCGTGTTTGACAAGGAATGAGCAGGGACTCTGTTGTGTTGGTGAAGGTCTCTGGCAAAGCTGTGCTAAATGTTTCTCTGTTAAAACTTTGATTAACTTTCTAAAATTACTCTCCTAATAGACAGATGTCATTGTTCTTTTGCCTTGCAGAAAGTCAATAGCAAAATGCCTTGAACATCCCAAAAAGCTGTTACCATGACCTTTGCTCTTAACCAATTTGCTTTTGCTTTCACTAGATCACCTTCACCCATTAGTAGCCATTGCTTTGATTATGTTTTGTCTTCAGGAATATACTGCTAAAGCCTTGTTCCAGCTCCCATTAGTTATTCAAAGGTATGCTTCAGGGTCTCCATTCCACTCGCTTCACATTTCCATGAAAATCTTTATTCTTGTCTGCAATGAATATGGGCACAACAGTTGTGCCACCTATCAAGCAGGAAGTTTGCTCTTCTTTTTTTTTTTTTTTCGTTTTTCAGTCAGAATTGTGAAAGCTGAACCAGTTGAGAAGTCTATGGTGTTGGCTCTTGTTTCTGCAGTTAATCCTCAGTTCTCTTCAGTTAGGGCACTAAGAAGGTGAACTGTTTCCTCACAAGTCGATGTGCATGGTCTGCTGTCTAGGCTCTACCTCCTGCATCACCTCACTCCTTCTTGAAATGGGCTGATTTCCTTAGGGCATTGGCCCATAAACTTTTCATAAAGTATCAGTGATTTCACCATTCTTCTCCGCAAGCGTCACTCTATGTTTGGTGTTCGTTCTTCTTTAATTTTAGCAGAATTCATGTAGCTCTGACAGGGACCTTTTACAATCTTGGACTTCTTGGTACCTCAAACTAACTGCCATTCATACATGTTATAACAAATTAGTATGAGTTTATTTGAGTGCAAAATCGTTTTTGAAATCCATGCATAGTTTTTTCATAGTATGCATTTTTATGAATGTTTTGTAGACCCCTCCCCCCCTTGTGTTTTAAGAAAAGGAACATTTTCAGAGGCTCTAACACATGAATGAAAGCTGAAGAAACCAACTGAGAAGTCAAATGGGGATTTGAGAATTTTGAGGGAGTTTGCTGTGTGAAAACAGTCAGTGACGGCTCTGCCTTCTACAGAGGCTCTAGCAGGTGAATCATCCCCAGAGCTGTGATTGTGTTAGGCCTTTAGGGACTTATTGGAGGGTAATTCTTTTCCTTCATTGTTTCACTGACATTGTTCTGGCAAAGATCTCCAAAAGAGCCATGACCGAAGGACGTATTTCCTCATTTCTCTACCTGATATTGACATTGAACATGGTAAGCTCCTCCCTCCTGGAAATAATCCTCAGTTGTCCCATGGACTTCTTATTCTCTTCTTCCATCACTCTGCTCTGACAATGCTGCCTGAGTCCTCTGGGCTGGTTTTTCTTTTACACTTTGGGGCAGTAGTTAAGATGCAATTTTGGATGCCTGCATCCCATATTGGAGTGTGGCTCCACTTCCAAATGTGCTTCTTACTCATGCTCACCTTGGGAATACTGCAGGTGATGGCTCAAAGTACTTTGGTTCCTGTCACTCTAGTGGGAGTCCTGTATGGAGTTTCTGGTTGGCTTTGATCTGGCCTAGCCCTGCGTTTGTGGACCTATAACAGAATGAAACATCTCTCTATATATCTGTCCATCTCTTTGTCTCTTTGCCTTTCCAATAAAATGAAAATAAATAAATAAACACAAATTTTAAAAACCCTTAAGTATGTACTCCAATAACTATACCCTTGGCCTGCTTATTTTACTGCTTACAGTTTTCCTGGATGACCTCATAAACCACAGTGTATTTTATTCCTGAATTTAAGACTGGCAACTTCCAAGTCTGTTCTCCAGCTCAGACCCTTTGGGGAGCAGGGACCCTTCTATATGAATATCCTGAGCATATCTTGAATTCACCAAGTCTCAAATAGAACCCATTAGTCTCCCTTCAAATATAAGTTAGCACTTGTGTTCTTTACAAATTATGCAGTGTTGCATTGTAGGGGCACAAATGGACTAAAACAAGCTGCTCTGTGTTTCTGTAGAAGCTTCTCTGTAGCTCTGGATTGTCTGCCTCCATGCACAGGGCTGGCTGGCTTCCAAGAGCCACACAGGGGGAGCAACAGAGCTCTGGGGAGACCTCCTGGGGTCTGGTCCCTTTCCCCAGCATCTCCCTGTCGTCTGGCCTGCCTTCTGTGTTTCTTGAGGTTATGGCTTATTGGGGCTCTCCATCACTGAATGAGTGACAGTGCTTCTGGGCCAAACATACTGCTGGGTTACACATGGTGCTCATTTTATTCTCACGAAAACTTCATGACGGTACACACTTTTCTTCACATGAAAAGTGGGGAAGCAGAGGCCAAGAGCAGTTAACTAACTGACCTACATCATATTTATTAGAGCACTTCTGTTTTTAAAAGGACATTTGCCTGCCAAACCTGCTTTCTGGTGTCATGGTATTCTTAAGAGTCAGCCACCCAGGGGACAGGTCAGTGCAGGCCTTGCCCTCTGTCGCATATGTACAGTGATCCCAGCACTAAATTTGTCCTGTTTTATCATTTTCTGTTTCTTCTTTGTTCACTCCATGAGTCCTGTGAGAAGTCATGGAAATCCAGAGTGAGCCGGTTCCATTCAAATGCTTTTGCTTTTCAAACAGAACCTGAGTCTTTCCAGATTCCCTTCTCCCATCACCCTGCTGCGGTTAAGCCCACTGCTGACAGATGGACTTCCGCTCTTCCTAATAGGACTTTCCCCAGTCGGGAATCTTCTGTGCATACAGTGTTGCTCAAACAGGAGCATTTGCAAAGTCTTAGCATTCTGAGTTTCATATCCGAGGGGCTATTTCTTTTCAGAGTTGCAGTTGGACAGATCTTCCCCAGTGGGCGTAAGTTCCCAAGAGCTTAGAATGTGAGGGCTGGAAGGGCCCTTGGAGATCTACAGGTAGCCCAGAGAGCTCAGGGCATCTGCTCCAGGTCATTTGCCAAGTTGAGTCAGGATCAAAGCCTGGGGCCTGCTGCTGCCCCTGGGGCTGCACAACACTCTCCAGTGCCTTCCCCGTCTTTCTGCCCCCCTGCCTCTTGAGCACTGTATTTGGTGTCGGAGAGTGTAATGATCAAGGAGGGCCTAGGGGGTAAGAGCAAGTAAGGGCTCATAGCTCAGCTCTGCCACGTGCATGCTCTGTGACCTTGAACAAGTTTCTGAGCCTGTCTGAGCCTGTTTTCCAAGCCTGCAATTTGCTTTGAGGACATGAAGGTGTGGTTGCTTCCCCTGTCTCCCTAGTGCTCCCTTGCTTCCCCAAACAGCAGTCTGCTGGGTAACTTGCCTCCTGGGCTTGCTCCCTCACCGTTGATAGAGGCCATGGCTGCCACCTGTCATGAAGGTTGAATCACAAAAGCCTACAGGCTTGGACAGAGACAGCTCGTGATTGACTCTGACACCTTCAGAGACCTGCAAGATGCCGTCTCCCTCACCATGGCTGCACCTCTGCCTTTCATGGGCTTTGTGGAGTGATAGTTATTAAGGCTTGACCTCAAAATTATTCCCCTGGAAGATTTTGGAGTCCACAGAGGGTAACTCCGGACATCCCTCCCCCAGACATATTGCTGCTTTCCACTTCTTACCCATTAGCACTCTTGTTTGAGTTCCAGGGCTGAGCCAGATTTGGTCCAAGGGGAAGGGGCAGACTTTTGAGTCCCAGCCCTTGCATCCTGGCCAGCCAATGAATGTGCTTTGCTTTGCAACACCTGATCCTGTTTCCATAGGGCCCAGGAGGCATTCATAGCTTTGAGTGTATGGAGAGGTGGGGTCCTCTTCTGGGGGTGGGGTGCAGCTTGGTTCTGAGGCTGCTGGGTTTAAAGGCAGCATCCAGACTGTGGCAAGGCAGGTGCAGGGAGATACCTACTCAGGGCTCCTGACAGTCAGTACACCCTGGTAACTCACCATTCGGCCTGTGAGGCACCCTTTAGCCAGGAGGGGAAAGGTACACAGTGAGTGGTGACTGCATTGTGACAGATGCTACCCTGCAGATGTGCACAAAGGCCAGGGACAACACAGAGGAGTCTACCCCTCCTGCAGTAAGGTCAGGAGGACTGCCAGGGGACTGATGTTAAGAATGAATCCTCAAGAGGTAGACAGAGGGCACCAGCTAGCTAGGGAGGGGTACTCCAGGCATAGCCACACCCTGTAAACACCATTTTGTGTCCTCTAAAATCCTTACCTCTCATTACCCCTCCATGTCCCTAGAGATTCCTTGATCAGTGGCCTTTGATCATGACAGGCCTCCTACATGTCTTGGATAAAGTAGGGATTGGCAGGGAAGGGCAGGCAGAATGATGAGGAAAGTTAAATGTGGCAAGAATTGGCTTTAAGGGCTGGTGCCGCAGCTCACTTGGTTAATCCTCCACCTGTGGTGCTGGCATCCCATATGGGTACCGGTTCTAGTCCTGGCTGCTCCTCTTCCAGTCCAGCTCTCTGTTGTGGCCCAGGAAAGCAGTGGAGGATGGCCTAAGTGCTTGGGCTCTTGTATCCGCATGCGAGACCAGGAGGGGGCACCTGGCTCCTGGCTTTGGATTGGTGCAGTTCCATCCATTGCGGCCATTTGGGGGCTGAACCAATGGAAAGGAAGACCTTTCTCTCTGTCTCTCTCTCTCTCTCACTGCCTATAACTCTACCTGTCAAATGAAAAAAAAAAAAAAAAGAATTGACTTTAAGGTGGAAAGAAAAACATTCAGAAGAACTCCTTAAAAGCCTCATCCAGGAAGCTGTTTGATGGTAGAGGCTCCTTCCAACTTGGCTCTGGGGATGAGACTCACTGCTGGTGGCCAAAGTATCCAAGAGAAAGAAAAACAAGGCCTTGAATGCTGGCCCAAAGGAGGGTGGGTGAACTGAGTCACGTCACCTTTCTGTGACTTAGAACAATGACTGAACTCCCTCTACCTCGGTTTTTTCCTTGTAAAACAGGGCAGTGTTGGTATTTGCCTCCTAAGGTTGCTGAACAAGTAATGAGTTAATGTCCATGAAATCATGGCCCCAGAATATCTCCATCCTAACTCCTGGAACCTGCAACTATGTCACCTCCATGGCAACAGAAACTCTGCAGGTGCCGTGAAATTGAGGATCTTGAGATAGGAAGCCCTGGCTCATCTAGGGCCCAATGTGATCATAAGGGTCATTCTAAGAAGTAGGCAGAAGGCCAGAAGACCAGAATGGCCACAAGCTGGGATTGTGGGCAGCCTCTGGAAGCAAGGAACAAGAAGGAGCAAAGGTTTGCAGATGCTGTGATCTTAGTACACTAAGGCCCGCTTTGAACTTCTGACCATCAGGACTTCTGTCACCATCAGGTGACTTCCAAGTACTTGAGCCATTGCTTGCTGCTTCCCAGGATGTGCGTTAGCAGGAAGATGGAATAGGAAGAAGAGCCAAGTCTCAAACCCAGAGACTCCAATACAGGATGCAGGTGTCCCAGGTAGTGTCTTAACCCTGGTACCAAACACTGGCCTTGGGAAAGTAGGACTTAATGATGACTGAGGCATTAGAGAAGGAGAAGGGCAAGGAGGACCCCAGGTTTCTAACATGAACATTAGAAAAAAAGGGGGGCATCATTTCTGGTGATGGGGACACTAGAGGGGAAGGACAGTGATTTCTGTTGTAGTTTGTGTGCTGGTTTGAGGGGGAGAAAGGGTCAAACTACATTTTGGTTCCAACTCGTCTAGAGGAGATGTTCTGCAGATGTACGAGTCTGGTGGTCAGAGACAGGTCCGGAAGCAGTGAGGAATTTGGGGGTCCTCATGGTTATGAAAACCACGGGACTAGTGGGGATGGCTGTGGAGCATGGGATGAGGACAGCAGTCAGATGGCTGCCCTGGGGTCCCCGAGACTCAAAGTTACGGCAGAGGAAGGGAGGAGGACCCAGAAAGGCAGACAGAGATGGAGCAGCGAGTGCTGCGGCAGAACCAGCCAAGAGGGGTTTCTGGAACCTTTCTGGAAGCAGTGTGCCAGGCTCGGTGTGGGGCCCTTCCGAGTGAATCACCCCATCAGCTGCTCACATCAGCCCCCAGAGGCTCCTGGTGGGTTGTAGAAAGAAGGCTGTGCAAGAGCATGGTCCTGTTGCTTTAACTTTTGGCAAACGAGATGTGTAACTTCATGATGATGATCCTCATTGTGCAGCATGTTGCCCTTACTTAGCATCTGCTGCATGCAGCCCTCACATGCGGGAGAAGGAATTACGCTGCGTGATGACATGCGTGCCGCCGCCACTGCATTCAGTACCCAGGCAGGGAGCAGGAGCTGCCGCTGGCATCCAGGGCCTCTACCTGGGTGTCCACCTGATGTGCCTGGGTTGTGTGTGTGTTCCTGAGCAAACACAGTTGAGGAGGAACTACTGCTGTGGAATGAAGCAATTTCGCTGCTCCCTTTGAAGGCTAGAGAGTATGATCAAGTTAGAAATTTTACCTTTACCTTATTTTTTAAAAATGTGCATTCCATGTGTCTAACAGTAAGGTAATGAGATATTCTTCCTGTATTAAAACTGCTCTTTCTGGAAAGTAGGTAGTAGCATGGACAAATTCTTATATTTTAAAGTTAAAAAAGCCAGACTATAGCATTCAGTATTCAATAGATCATAACCGGGTAATCTAAGCAAAACAAAACAGATGTTCAGAAAAAAAAAATAAAACTCAAACATTGTAAAGAATCTGCTAAAATATTAATGGTGGTTTTTACTGGTTGAAATTAAGAAATTTATTTTTTTCCTGATTTTATGTACTGAGTGTGCACTATTTTAGAGCAGTATTGTCCAGTGGAACTTTTGATATGGGAATTGTCTGTACTTGTACTGTCTAATATAATCTATAGCCACTAGCCACATAGGGCTGCCTAGCACTTGAAATGTGAGTATTATGACCATGAACTGGATTTTAGTTGTTGTAAGTTACTGTTAATTTAAATTCGAGTAGTGTATAAGGTTAGTGTATCTGACAGTGCAGTTTTAAAGTGAAAAATACAAGGAAACATGAACGTATGCTTCCATAAAGTTGTTAAAATAGTAAAAGCATTTAAAATATGTTCACTGTACCAAGGTTTGCAATTTTATTGTAATGGGAGAGTGAGTTTGAGCTTTATAATAGAGAATATGAACACAGAACAAGAAAGTACTGGAGTTCTTATTTAAATAGTTTACTTTGTAGCACAAGAGAAAGTGACTCAGCATTAGGCTCATGTATGCTCAAGTGCAATTTTAGACTAGGAAGAAGCAACCTCAGCAAATGTTATTGGTTGTTCTACAACTGTTTTTATATGCTTTTCATACCGTATGTGTATGTCTTGACCTTTATGTCAGGAGTTCAAACCATGTGAGTAATATCTTCTGAGGTGGGAGCACAGCTTACTATTTGTATTTTACAGAGGAGAAACGTGAGTTCTACAAGGTTCAGTTCCCAAAGTCGTGAAACAAGAAGCAAAACCAAAGCCTCTTGGTTCTTGAAGCCCGGAAGCTTTATTATCCCTCACAACATGGGGAGAACAACTTCCAATAAAGTGGCATGGGAAGGGGACTGGAACAATGTTAAGATTTGCTGTTTTGGGTTAAATGCTTCGAATGAAGATGGTTTTTGTTGTTGTTGCTGCTGTTCTTTCCTTTTTTCTTTTTTTTTCCTTTTAGAACTCTCTTAAGATGGGTCCTCAAAAGGCAGGGCACCATGCGCCTGTCCACTGTTGCCCTTCTCTGGTCAGATCTGGGTCTTTATACTTTGCATAGGAATGCCAAGCAAAATGCATTGTCTCTTCACATGAGCTCCCTCAGGGCCCCCAGCTTCAGGCCCAGGCACACAGGCCCTCTTGCCAGTTGGGGAGGTAGCCAACTGCCATCCCACATCTATTTAGAAAGATGTGTAAAGGTGCGGAGCTCTCCGTGGATTACGTTCCCTGGCCCTCGAAGGCCCCGTGGATGCAGCCCTGGAGAGAAGGCCCCAGAAGAGCAGGGGCCGGGATGCTCCCTCCAGCGCTGGGCATCTGGGTGGCCCTGAGTGTTTGCTGGGAGCACGGGCGGCAGGGCATCAAACATAAACGAACCCTCGCGAGGCTTTCAAACCTGAAGTCTCTGTCTGTTTTGGTGCAAGTTCTAGGGAAAGGTTTGGAGCCAGTTGTGAATTTTTAAAAAATATATTAAAAAAAATTGTTTCACCAGTCTGTCAGTGCCGCCAAGAAATATTCACATGAGTAGGACTATCCAAAAAAAATGAAGAGTAGCTCTTTTCCAAGACAGATCTCTGGAACTCTCTCCCTCCCTCGCTCAGAACCACTTCCTCTCCTCAGATCTCACTTTAAAACCTTCCTGTTTGCTTTAGCCTGTGACTGACTCAGGCCCATTCATCTTTCTTTCCTCTCTCCCCATGACCACATCCTTCCACTCTCCCCTCACCGGCCACCGTGAGAACACTTGCCTCGGCTTCCCCGCTCCACGTGCCAGCCCCCTTGCCTGTTACCTGTGTGGCAGCCTGGCAGGTTGGGGTCCCTCGGAGGTGTGGGACCTTCTCCGCACGGCTGCCTGCTCCTCTCCCCAGTTCTTGGAGGAGGAGCTCGTGAACACTCGTGGTACCTCTGTCTGAAGAGCACTTTGCAAGCCTTAGTCCACAAGATGCAGGCTCAGAAACTTGAGAAGCAGAACACAAACAGTCCTGGTAATAGACCCATGAAGATACCAATTCCCAGCAGTGTTTCTCTTGGGATAGCTCAGGTAAAGCCTGAGGGAGAGGTGAGAATACAACCCAGGCCCAGCTGGAGCTGTGGTTGTGCCTCCAGAATAGAGTTATAATTGTCTCCACTGAGCTGCTTATTTCCCTGAAGTCATGAGGAAAGTCAATTCCTCAGCAAAGTTCCGAGGCTGGGTTGACCCTGGGAAAACAATCCCAGTGCAAGCCCGAGTGTTTGAATTCTCTTTGTTCAAGGTGTACACACAGTACTTTCTAAAGAGTGTGCTATCAATGCTGTTCTCTGGACAATGGGCAAACTGTGGGTTTTCCCACAGTGCACTACTGGGCTCCGTGCCAAGGTGGAGCCTTCTCTCACCAACATGGAGGCCAGTGTGTCTGTTCCTGTTTCCACAGTGACCTCACCACTGGCTCCAAGAGAAAATGCTTCCAGAACCAAGGACACCAGATTTCATCTGCTGAAATACAAGCTTGTCCCATTTTGGATCTTAATCGCAATAATAACAGCTGCTTTTTTCCTACCTCATTATTGTTTGCAAAGCACATTTACATGTACTAATTGAAGTACATAAGCCAGGTGTTACTATTCTCATTTTATTACTTATAATACTAAGGGCAATGTCACTTGCCTAAGGTCACACAAGGAGTGAGTGTTGGGATTGGAATGCACATGAGGCTACTCTAGGAAGCATGACCCACCTACGTGACCCCTGGATGTACATCAATGTCCAGCGTCCAGAGAGGACTCCTGCAGGGGAGTAATTCAAACAGCACCTAGAGGTCACTTTCCATTTGATTTTTGGTAGCTGGTCTTCATTGTTGTCTTCTTTTCTATTCCCCCAACCACCCTACCCAGTCATGGCTGACTCATTTAGAAACTTAAAAGTGAGTCATGGGGCCCCAAGCACCGGCATCCCATATGGGTGCCAGTTCTAGTCCTGGCTGCTCGTCTTCCAGTCCAGCTCTCTGCTATGGCCAGGGAAAGCAGTAGAAGATGGCCCAAGTCCTTGGGCCCCTGCACCCACATGGGAGACCTGGAAGAAGCCCCTGACTCCTGGCTTCGAATTGGCACAGCTCTGGCCGTTGCGGCCATCTGGGGAGTGAACCAGTAGATGAAAGACCTCTCTTTCTTGCTCTACCTCTCTCTGTAACTCTGTCTTTCAAATAAATAAAATAAATCTTTTAAAAAAAAAGTGAGTCAGTGTTGTCCAAGCTCGTCCAAACAGGTGGCAGAGTTATGCTTATGGTGAAAGCAAACCTGGGATTCAATCTGCAGCAGTAAATTTGCTGTGTGAAATACAAACAATAAAATGCATATTTTTGTTAAAGAATAGGAAGCGAAATATTAAAAAACAAGCCTCCAACCTCCCTTCCCTAGTTTTTGAGGGAGATGTATATGTGTGCATGTACTCAAATACATAGACATTTGTATTGTGTTAGCTTCCTCCCTTTTCAGGGTTTCTCTTAACACCCAAATGTTTCTCTGAAGGTTAGTGACTGGCCTCACATTCAGATGTCAATGCAGGTCCAGCTTGTGAGATTGAGGACAGAAGTGGCAGATGATTTGGGGAAAGGGATGGGGGTGACTTGTTAACACAGATATGGGGACTGTGAGAGCCATTTCTGAGTGAGGATGAGGAAAAGGAGAGTGATGGCCTCCATACCACACCTGGGAATGGTGACTTTGGAACTGACTGACATGTTTATTTGGTGTGAGGTCAGCTACAGCTCTGGGGGCAATAACATGATGCCCATAAAATAGACCTCCCAGGGTGGACCTCAGCCTGCTGGCTGCCAACAGGGTGGTGGCTGTTGTTTCTCTGTTAATGACGGATTCATTTACTCTGCAGATCCTGTGGCCCCTTCTCAGCCTCCATGTTGGTCCCATTGGTTGCTCTTCTACCGCCTTCTGGCTCTGTGCTGCTGCTTTCAGATGAAGGGAAAAGAGATTTGATTTCGGTGCCTTTTAACCACTCCAACAGGAGGTTTTGTAAAGAAGGGAGGCAAAGGTATTGGTTGAAGCTGGGGAGGGGGGAAATCCTAGTTACAGGAACAGCAGAAAAAGGCTTGAATTCAGCGTGGGCCACAAATGAATATGGATGAATAGTACAGCTCTCTGCTTTCAAAGCCAGCACAAAATGAGGGTATGTTTTTGCGAGAGCAGCTGTTCTTGCCACTGGGCTTCTGCTTGTCACTCTTTTATGTGTCACAGTCAGAGCTAGGAAATTCCCTGGGAAGCCCCCTCCATCACAGGGCCTGCAGTTTTTTCCGTGTGAGTGTGATTCTGTTGGATCTTGAAAGAATATTTGATCTTTGGGAAGCTGTTAGTGCAAAATGGATCTTTCTAGAGTGAAGAGACAGCACACTGCCCCAACAGAGAAGGGCCGTGGACTAAGAAAAGGGAATCTGGGTCCCAATTTCAGTTCAGCCTTCGCCAGCCAAGTGGTTCTAGACACATCCCTGTCATTTCTCTTGTCTCAAGGGCTTGCTGAGTATCAGTGAACGCTATGGGAATAATGAAAGTGAGAGTGTCTTGTTGCAGGTGCTGAAGCAATGATGCCTGCCTGCCTGCCTGCCTGTCTCCATTTTCTACCTGTAAAGTGAGAGATTGAACTCGAGCATCTCTGGGGCCCCTTCCCCTCTGCGATTCTACTGGCAACACCTAAGAAATTTCCTACGAACGTTCCAATGAGTCCTCTTCTGTTAAACACCACCCAGTTGGGACAACATTGTGATTTTTGGCTTTGTATTATAATTTTGATTTTCCTTCTTCCTAATTTTTTACTTACATATTTCAGTTTATAGCTTTCTCATTTTCAAATTGTCATAAATACTTTGTAGAGTATAAAAAAAGCATAAGTAGCTGAATGAAAGAACGCATTAACTGAGAGCCAGGAAATAATACTCCTACTACTAATAACTGCTTTCATTGAATACTTGCTATGTTGAAGAACCGTGCTAAGTGTTGTATAAACATTAGGTCATTTAAGCCTCCCAGAGACCCAGTAAAGCCATAATTATTGTCTCCATTTAGTAGATGAAGAAACTGAGTCTTAGAGATAGCAAGCAACTTGTCCAAGATCACACAATTAGTGGGAAGCTGAGCTGAGCCACACATGTGGATCTGGCTGACTCAGAGTGGTGGTGGGCTGACATACAGGCTCTCAGAAGCAGAAGCAAAACCAAATTCCCCCAGATCCCTGATTTGTGCATTTACTGATTTCTGTAGAATAAATACTCTCATCATGGTCAGTTTTAAGTTATCATTTAAAACCAACCAAAAAAATCCTTGAAAATTTTAAAATCTGCTCTTGTAAGTCCATAGGAACCAGCCCCAACACATCTCAGATAGAAGCTGTGTTGGTCCCCACCAGGCTACACTGACTTCTTGCAGTATACACAGTCTGGGGTTGTGATGATTGAAAAAAAAACAAACAAACAAAGGAAAGATGGTTATGGACAGGAAATATGGGAAGATGATAATAAGTTCATTCATTAATTCATCCATGGATGCATTAGTTCATTCCACAAAGTATTATTGATTAACAGCTAATACTGAGACTGGTAATATGTGTTCTGGATACAGACATGAATAAGATGAGCAGGTGTCAAAGTCTAAAAAGCCCAGAGTGTATTGAGGTGAGAGAGACAGTTGAGCAAATGATGGAACACATCATGTGATAGGAGTATATGTGAGAGCCTATGAGAGCCTTGCTGAGGGCGCCGTTAATTCTGCCTGGTGGCTCTGGAAGGATTCAGTTCCAGGAACACAAATTTTACTTCCTGCCCCATTTGTAGAACTTTTCCTTGGCTAAGCTCAGCTTAGCTCCCTTTGAGAATTAAACAGAGAAATCAAAGATGGGACCGAGGGAGGGACAGTGATGCAGAATGTCCTGTCCTTGGAGTTGGGAGCTGTCTGTTTGTCCTCTGTATTCCTGACATGGAGCAGCATGCTGGATGCATAACTGGCACTCAGTAGATTGTCACTGATTGGGTGAGTCTGTGGGGAACAATGATTTGTGAGATAGGAGTGATCCCCGAGCAGATGAAAGCTGATTTTGAGTAACAGAGTGAGCAGGAAACAGAGGCTGGGCGGGGACAAGGTGGAAGTAAAGTACACTCAGGAGTGGGTGTCCTGAATGTTGTCACCGGCTGGGCAAGAGACAAACTCACGGAGGGTGGTCTGAGGCTTTTTGGACAAATCTCTGGCTCTGACTGAGAAGCAAGAGGTCTTGTCATGGGTCTTGAAACACATTTAGTGAGCTTGGGAATGCCAGGAATTGTACAGAAGTGTAAAAACTCAGTGTGGGAGAAGGTGAAGAGTAATTAGTATGGTGACATTAGGAGCTTAATGGGTTTCACTAGCTTTTGTTTGCTCTTTTCCTCCTTTGGTCATCAGAGAGGAGGCTGCTGTTCTGGAAAAGCAGCGGTGGTCTGAACACTCTTCTTGGGGCTCAGAACTGGTTCTGTAGGAGGTGGACCTGCACGTGCATTTTGTGTATTGCCTTGCTCATGATAACTGCCTTGTAATTGTGGATGGTTCCTAGTTTCCAAAGACTTCTCCCATAATGACTTTTGCTCCATCCTCAAAACAGTGCCTGAGGGTGTTAGAGACATGCAAAGGTCTCCATTTTACTCCAGGAGAGAATGGGGACTTAAAAAAATCAAATGACACAGCAGGCCACATAGCTGAGTTATAGCAGAGCAGGGGCCCAAGGTCATTAATTCCAAATGTGTAGACTTCTTACTCTCCCCCTTTTCTTTATGATAATGCCAATTTCTTGGAGGCAGAAAGTCCCAGCTGAGACACAACAGCAGCTAGAAATGGTCCTTCTTACTATTTGAAAACTTCTTTTTCTGTCGTGAAAAATTGAACCTGCCTGCCCCAGTTTCCTAGCCACCTCATGACTCGGCGAGCAATTGCTTTAACTCTGACAAAATTAGGCCACCTCCATCCTAAATGGAGCCCGTTTTCAGAGTACGACCCTGTGTGGAGGCAGCTCTTTTCCTTAAAGGATAACAAAAGCACGCTTTGTGTGTATTTCACTTGATGGGAAGGAATCCCCAGTGAGGCCACGTTTTCCTCCTGAATTCTCCCAAGTCCAGAATGTATCCAAGTTTCCAAGAGGATCTCAGAAGAACCATTCATCTATAAACATGGCCGGATTGCCTTCCGGCTCGGTAGACAGGCAGTGTACGAGAGAGGGAGGTGAGGGGTGAGACCAGAGTGTGGGGAGGGCATGAGGGGGACTGAGCTTGAGAGGCAGACCCGTGAACATTGAGGAGGAAATGCGGGCAGACAAATGTTGGCGGGAGACGGGAGAGACCAAAGGGTCCGCCCTGACTCTGGGGCCCTGTCTGCCAGGGACATTTTCAGCTGATTCTTTTGAGGACCTGTCAAAGTCTGCCTGGCAAGCTGTCAGTTCTCATCACTTGGCTGTCACCGAGGATCTTTGTGTCATCACTGTCGTCAGGAGCCCTCCCAACTGGCAAAGAATTTCCTGGGGGCACTACCTGGTACACCATTTTCCACCTTTTATCATCCTAGCAGAACAGGTGCACTGCTGTCAGAGGTAATGGAGACCATGCCACTAAGAAAATCGGCTGTAATTTATTTATCAGTTGCTTCTGCATACCACAGAAGCGGCCTGCTACTTTATAGTTGGGTCTAAGGTATTTGAGAGCCCCCGAAGTTCATGGTTTTCCGGTATTCTAAGTTCTACTTATGGCCTTTCCTGTATATGACACACAACACCACCCTTGTGGCTTGCAGTTCGTTTTCTTCTTAGCTTTCTTTAGTCACAAATCATCCTGAGGCATCCCTTAAGTGCATTTGTATTGTTAAGTGCACCGGCTTGATTTGGTGTTAATTCAATTTGAGTGCCCTTAATATCTTGTGGGGGTGATGCAATGCAGGCTGCCTGCACCTTGTAAAATCGGGTCCTGGGTCTGCCTGGGAGCAAAGCACCTTTCCCATAGCCATTTACCAAAGCTGCTGATAAAATTTTCATAAAGGAACCTTTTTAGTCTGACCCTATTGTGTTATTCTACCATTAAGTCTTGGAGAACCGAGCTGGCTTCTAGTGACAGCTTATCACATTCTCCATTATTGCTGGCTGCCCAAAGAGCTAACGGGCTGGGTGCAGTGCAGGCCCCCTCCCTCCCTGCCACTTCTGGTCCATTCGGGGAAAAGCATCTCGGAGCTGATGTGAGATTGTCTCTCTGTGGGTGCAGGAAAACCAAGCTCTCTTCCTGATGAGCGGGCTCCTCTTCACCTTGGAAAGCTCCAGGCGTCCTGAGGGAGCCCAAATAACAAGAAAGGGAGAAGTGAAGGGTGGACTGAAGCAGTCAGGGTTGCAAAGCACTTTGCTTAAAACAACACCGAGAGCAGCAGTGGCGATGGCAACAGCACTCTGAGCCACAGCTTGGGTGGCGGTTTGGGCCGGGGATTTGTCTTCAGAAACCTAGCAATATTGTTCACTCCAAAAGGACACCAAACACTGGATCACATGTACCGAGGCCTGCTTCCCAGCTCAGTGGCTAACCTGCTTTGGGGCTGTGATCAATTTTCCCATCTGTGAAGTGGGAACATCACCATCTACTTGATGGGCTTTTATGGTGTTTAAATGAGGCAGCATGTGTAAAGAGCCTGGAGAGCGGCTGGCCCATAAGCAGACTTATGGGTGGGTGCCTTAGATTCCAGGAGTTCCTCAGAAGTCAAGGTGACAAGGGCTGGTTCACACAGCAAAGAAATTATCTGCATATCACAAGATGAGAAAGAGGTTAACTTGGTCTTCTGGCCCTTGACCTGACCCAGGTCTTTTTCCATCCTTCCCACCCTCTCCCTGAAGCTGTACAAGGACATTGGTGGCCTTGGCAGATCTGCGATGCGTGAGGCTACTTCCTATTTTGTCAACTAGGAGTTTTTTTTTTTTTTTTTTTTTTTTTTTTTTTTTTTTTTTTGTGACAGGCAGAGTGGACAGTGAGAGAGAGAGAGAGACAGGGAGAAAGGTCTTCTTTTGCCGTTGGTTCACCCTCCAATGGCCGCCGTGGCCAGCACACCGCGCTGATCTGAAGCCAGGAGCCAGGTGCTTCTCCTGGTCTCCCATGGGGTGCAGGGCCCAAGCACTTGGGCCATCCTCCACTGCACTCCCTGGCCACAGCAGAGAGCTGGACTGGAAGAGGGGCAACCGGGACAGAATCCGGAGCCCCGTCCGGGACTAGAACCCAGTGTGCTGGCGCCGCAAGGCGAAGGATTAGCCTATGGAGCTGCAGCGCTGGCAACTAGGAGATTTCTTACCAACAGACACACCATCCGTTCCAGGTCACCCTGCCTTGTTTTCCTGGCTGGGCCTAAGGAGTGACTGAAGCCGGCATAATACTGTGAGCGTTGTCCCGGCTCATCTCTGATGCTCTAGAAGAAAAGGCAGGGTGGCCTGGCATACAGAAATAACAGATGCTCTTTCACAAGATCGCTTAAAAATCATTGCCATGAAAGTCATCCATGTTCACCGTAGACAACAGAAAATCTAATAAAATACAGGTACTACTGTGAAAGCAAAAAACAATTGTCTGTAATCCTTCCACCTGTCACTTTGAAAACTGTGTTTTCTTACGCACACACACACACACATACAGGCTTGCTCACTCACTTGCTCTGTGCTGTACACTGTGGTGGATAAAAGCCCAGATTGTTGAACTGATCTGGGTTCTGATTCTAACTGAAACACTTGAGCTGATCTGTGAGTTTGGGCTTCATGATAACCCCTTCCTCAGTAGGGAGGTTAAAAGACACATGCATTCATGCTTGGGAAACACAGTGCCTGGCAGGTAGGAAACACTGTGTAGGATTTCCTGTAGGATTATTGTTGTATGCAGCAGAAACCTGGGAACAAATGCGATTGCCTGCAAGCGTGGTGTTTACTGGGGCGGTTCTTCCCTGCTCACACCCAGCTGCTAGACCACATGCTTTCAGCTTTCTGAAGCCACTCACCAGAGCAGGGTCTGAAGGTCAGGCTGAGCCCTGTCCACCCTGGGGGACAGCGTGCTGGGGCTGAATGGAGATGATTGTGCCTTCGTCTTCAAAAGGGTCTGGCAGAAAACACATATGAATCATAACAGTCTGATTCCTGGTGGTGGTAGTTAGACCCATTTTACAGGAGAAAGAGTTAAGGCTGAGCAGGTATTGCAGTGACTGCTTGAGGTCTCCAAGCAGGTGAGATGCAGAGATGCAGCCCCCATAGGTGGCTAGGCCAGTCCTGGGGTTTAGGATATGCTTCCATTCCATTGGAGATTTAGGCCTACAAGTAGCAAGGAGTATAGTTCTCATGAAAGTCTGTGTGCCTGTACATCTGTATACATGTATGCCTGTATGTATTACTATCTTGGTGTTTTTGAGCATCCTTTTGTGGGATTAAAACGTGCTGAGAATGACAAATGATCATTTCAAACCAGACTGGGCCAGGTTGGGTCATAAATCAGGAAGGAAGACTGGAGTTCAGTGCTGTGTGTGTGGACAGCGCATGCATGGAGGAGGTGCCCACACGCCAGCCTCACAGGAGGAGCAGGTGGAGCAGATGTGGCTGTGGGAGGGAACTGGTTTTGATGAAATATTGGCTAATGCTTGGGGCACCGGAGAGTAGAGGCTCTGGTCAGGGAACTCTGCTGATTGAGAATTTATAATAGATTAGGTTGGCTGCCCTTGACCTTCAAGGGTGTTTGGGGAGCAGAGGACAAGGTGTTTCTGCCTTGATTTGCATGGAGGAAGGACTCTGCAGTGGCATCCCGTCTTCTGAGCAGTCTCAGGCATTGAGAGCCTGCTGTTCACAACATACTTGGGTCATTGGGAGGAAGCTGACTGTCCAGGAAAGCTGACATGCTTCAAAGCATCACACACAGAAGAACCCGCTCAGATTCCTAAGGGGAGTTGCTGTCGATCCATCCTGAGCTAGACTGTGACATTGAAGGCGATTGCTTGGTCTCCCTTCTCCTGCCAAAGGGGCATGGAATCCATATTCATTCTGTCCAGCTGCCAGGCTCCCCTCGCCCCGTCAGTCAGTCTCTCTGTCTGTCTGACTCTCCTTCGCCCTCTGAGGTCCATGATCATGGAAAGGGGAACATGCCAGGATGTTCCAGATGAGCTGCTGCCAGTGCTGTTGCTTTAAACTCCAGTGAGCTGAAGCAGCCGGGAAAGAAAGGGCAAGGGGTGAAGTCGGATTTGATGTCTTGGCATGGTGGGGAGATGATTCATACAGCATGAGCCCCTCGGGGTCCTTGGTTGAACCCCAGCCTAGTGCCCCCAGCTGAATGGACCTCAGAAGGCCAGCCAAGGAGCGTTCCTCCTCTTGCCTCTGCAAACAATTGGTGGGTCAAAGGCAGAGGACAGGGCAGGACTGGCTCCTTCACGGGGACAATTGCCTGCTGGGAAAGAAGGGATCTCATGTGTGTGGAGGTGAAGTCCAGCCGGGAGGACTTGGCTCTCACAGTACATGGCCAGCTTCAGGAGCCAGAAGGGAGTTTGTTTTACTGCCTGAGGGGCCTCCGCGTCTCAGCCCAAGTGGCTGTGGCAGGCTCTGGAAAAGGTGTAGAGTGGGGGACTTCGGGCCAGGCTGAGGCAGTTAGGAATCTGGGAAGGGGCTTTGCTGTCTTCACATTCACTCTGTAAGACGGAGAGGAGACATCGAAGAGAGAGAGGTGGCCTCCTGATTCCTCTTAGATGAGTGCAGTGGAGCCTCTATCACCCCCTTTATATGACATTGAACTACTTTAACCTTTGTCTGACATGGAACAAACTGAACCACCCTATCTTCAACCCGCATCCCCTCTCTTACTGGACCCTCTCTTGTCCTCTCAGAACTCATTTCCTCTTTGACAGAGGTTGAATAACCACCTTCCACTGAGCGCAGCCCCATTATCAATGCTTAGTTAATGTAGCTTCAAGGCATGTAATTCAGGCCTGGCCCATGTGACTAGTTTAAGGGTTAGCCTGTGAGCCAAGTTGGTCTCCATAGACCGAATTTGGAACTTGTATTGAAAGGTTTTGTTGGAACTCTTGGGCCAGCGAAGGTCTCTTTCATCTAGGTTGATGAGAGGAGAAGAGAGGGACCTGGCGCTTCCAAGAGCTGTCATGATGAGAAAGTTCTTCTCAAGGTGAAGCCATTAGTAAGGGAAGCAGAGGCCAGCACCGCGGCTCACTTGGCTAATCGTCTGCCTGCGGCGCTGGCACCCCGGGTTCTAGTCCCGGCTGGGGGGCCAGATTCTGTCCCAGTTGCCCCTCTTCCAGGCCAGCTCTCTGCTGTGGCCCGGGAAGGCAGTGGAGGATGGCCCAAGTGCTTGGGCCCTGCACCTACATGGGAGACCAGGAGGAAGCACCTGGCTCCTGGCTTTGGATCAGTGCAGCGCGCCGGCCATAGCGGCCATTTGGGGAGTGAACCAGCGGAGAGGAAGACCTTTCTCTCTGTCTCTCTCTCACTGTCTAACTCTGCCTGTAAAGAAAGGAAGAAAGAGAGAAAGAGAGAGAGAAAGAGAGAAAGAGAAAGAGAAAGAAAGAGAGAGAGAGAGAAAGAGAGAGAGAGAGAGAGAAAGAAAGAAAGAAAGAAAGAAAGAAAGAAAGGAAAAGAAAGAAAGAAAAAGAAAGAAAGAAAAGCAGAGCCAGAGCTGGGTAGAGATAGATTTCTGAGTACCAGGATCTAATCATGCATCTACCTATGCACTTGTCAATCAAACTAACCAAGAAATAGCCCCTCTGTTTTTTCTTCACCCAGTTTGAAGTTTTCTGCTACTTCTAGTTGGTCAGGTTGTCTCTGTAGGCTTGGTACAGCTCTTCCTACACAGTGTCCACATCCCCCTTTCCAATACTGATATAAATCTCTCTCCCGGAGTTGAGCCTTCAGCCTTCTGAGGTTTCTTCTCTCCTCTTGCTCCCTCTGATTTTCTGCCCACTCTGGTGATGTCAAATCTGAAAGGTGTTTTTAGATTAGGTCTCCTTTTCTATTCCCAGTGTCCAGCCATTGAGAATATATTTCCACATGAGCCATTACATGTGTACCTGCATTGCTGGCTGCAGTCAGTATATTACTCTTGACTTGGAATGGAGGGACCCCCTTCTCAACTTCCTGCTCCTCAGCTAGGGGGACCTCTAGTACAAAATCACAATTATCTTTGACTCCTTCTGCTCTTCTTCTGGCTCTCTATACTCAATAATCCTCCAAGTCTTTATAACTTCTCAGGTATGTTGGGTTGTTTCCCCATCTATCATCATCCTCTGGTCTAAGATCTCATTCTGATTGTCTAAAAAACCTCTTAGCCAACTTTGTAACATGTGCCTCTGTGAGTATCAGTGATTGTAGCTGAAGACTGGGTCTGGAATTAAGACCATAAATAATGCACTTGGGGTCAGTGGAGGAGCAAGACCAAGATAGCCTTCTCCTCTTCAAGATGGCACACCTTGCACAAATAGTATCCATATGCTCACATTTGGTTTAGGAGACCTGGATAAAGATTACCAGAGAAAGAATTTTGGGTTCAATGCATCATATTTTTATTCATTCAAGCTGTCAGTTATATTTTAAAATCTTTTTTTGTACAAACACTGATCTTGTTTAATGGATTGGAGTCTTCTCTATCACTCTAGAAAATTATGTTGGTTTTATATATATGTATATATATATATAAAAGAATACATATGAGGGTACTTCAGAAATTTTAAGGAAAGTGTGTATTATGAAAAAACTATGCATGGGCTTCAAAATATCTTTGCACCAAAATAACTTATCTTTCAATTCCATTTCCCATAAACTATTCGAAGTACTTCTGTGTTCTATTCCCTGCCTTGTCTGTATTGTCTGTGAATTCCTTTTTGGTATCTTACTTGATAACAGTTTTACTCAAATGTCTACGAGTACAAATCATTTATATTTACACATATTTAAGAATGAGAGACCATAAAGTAACTGAAAATACCATGTACATGGGACTGTTGTGTGGTAGACTTCACCAAGTCATGATCTGGCAGTTGATTTGATGAAAGTACCATATGTCAACATGGTTAAATCTTTTCTCCTGAAATGTTTATTCTGAAATCTCCCATGTGTTCCAATCCCCTGGCTGAAGTCGGGAAGGGACTAGGAATAGGGGTTTCCAGATTTCACCCAACCTGCGGTGGGTATTCAGTGTAGTGGTTAAGATGCTGCTTGGGATGGCTACATCCCATATCAGTGTGGCTAGGTTCAAGTCCTGCCTCTGTTCTTTTTTTTTTTTAAAGATTTATTTATTTACTTGAAAGAGTTACACAGAGAGAGAAGGGGAGGCAGAAAGAGAGAGAGAGGTCTTCCATCCGTTGGTTCACTCCCCAGATGGCCGCAAAGGTCGGAGCTGCGCAGGTCTGAAGCCAGGAGCCAGGAGCTTCCTCCAGGTCGCCTATGCGGGTGCAGGGGCCCAAGGACTTGGGCCATCTTCTACTGCTTTAATTGAGGAGAACTGAATCAGAAGTGGAGCAGCCGGGACTCGAACTGGCGCCCATATTGGATGCCGGCACTGCAGGTGGTGGCTTTACCTGCTACACCATAGTGACGTTCCCACCCCTGCCTCTGTCTTCATTCCAACTTCCTACTGGTGCACACCCTGGGAAGTAGCAGGTGATGGCCCAAGTAGTTACATCCCTGGGGGACCAAAATTGAATTCCTGGCTCCTAGCAATAAATAATCAAAATTTCACCTAACCTTGTTGTTTTCAGTACAGCTTCTTACCCCTGCTCTCTGCTTCCTCTGATGTCTCTAAATCCAGAGACCTTTAGTACCATCTAGCCATGGTATAAACCACTTTTCTTTTTCTTGGGTGGTGGGTGGGTCAGTTGCTTGTATCACTGAGATGGATAAGGGAATGGTAGGATGAGAGGTCTCCAGTCACATTACTTTCAATCAGTCATTTTCAGTTGTATATTTTACCCCCATTTTCCAAGATGCCCAGAGCTTCCAATTTCTGAGCCTTTTCAGCTCTCTGGTGTTTGTTTCCATCCCTACCCATTCTGTTCAATGAGGCTTCATGTTTACTCACTTTGATAGCTTTGCCCTAGTGAATTTGACCTTTAACAAAGAATTCCCCTGATATTTTAGTGAAGTTTATTTGGGGTAGGGCAGAGATAAAGACAAATGCATATGTTAATTCTGCAACATTGATCCAGAAGTTGGTTGATTCACCCACCCCTCCATGTACCTTTTTATTATTCCATTATGTTTTCTCAGTTGTATTTCCAATGGCATCCTGTGCCCTGGGCACTAGAAACACACAGTGGTGACCACCATTGTCAGTGTTCTTTCTTCAGCAGTGCTTACAGGCTAGTGGGAGAGATGCACAGTTAACTAGGAACTTCACCAGTGAAAGGAGCACTGTGAAAGACAAATACAGTCAAGGGTTTGTGGGAAGAAGTAACATCTCATCTAAGAAATGTATATAATTAGGAATTCACCAAATAAAGAGAATTCCAGGCTGAAGAACAATAAATGTTAAAGTTGGAAAGTAAGGAAATAATTTGGCACATGTGAGTAAGAAAAGAAACTTAAGAAGACTTCAGAATACACTCATAAGAATGACTATGAAAAATGAGGTTGGAAAGGTAAGCAGGGACAGAGCACTGGGGCCTCCAAAGTCTCCATGCTGGATTTTACTCTGGGGGCAGTGGGAAGCCACAGAAATGACCCAAGGGCAGAAGCAAATAAATTAGGTGAGCTTTCTGGGGGTGGGCTGGGGAGTGTTGGCTTGTTTTCTATTTCTCACAGTTTGATTATTGTTACTTTATATATAATGAATTTATATTGTGAGGTACATGTATTCCAATGATGGCTGTAGGATTGTTGCTTGTTGTTCTTGATATTCTTTTTGTTTTGAATTCCTTTTTATCGGATAATGAAATTGATACTCTTACATTCATTGGTTCTGTTTTCCTTGAATCTTTTTTCATCTGTTTTCTTTTCATTTTTCTCTTTGGCCACATACTGTTGATATATATGTGAAAACAATGTTTAGCTAATCTGAATCTCTGTCTCTCTTATATTTATTTTATGTATAGATTTCTCAAATATTTCTGTCCATTATTGATTGATCTATCATCTATCTACCTCTCTTTATCATCTATATATCCATTATATATCTGTCCATTGATGTATCTTTGTATCCATGTATCTATCAACCATTTATCCTGAATCACCCATTTGTAATCTTCCCTTGAACAAGACAAACATATTAGCATATTCTCCTGCCAAATCTTTGGTACCTGCTTTCCCCCCTATCCCTGTGTTGGTATTATTTAAAAGTGTTGATCTGAATTATTGTGAGTACACTTATTTCTTCATTTTCTTTTTTCTTCTTTAGAAAGTAATAAGACTCTACTACTTATCTGAATCCCCTTGTATTCCATATTTCTTAGGCGATCTGGGATTTACTTCTTGCTGAAATTTTTTTGGTAAGATTTATTGTTTACTTATTTGAAAGTCAGAGAAGGAGAGAGAGAGAATCTTCCATCTGCTAGTTCACTCCCTAAATAGCTGCAATGACTGGGGCTGGGCCAGGCCAAAGCCAGGAGCCAGGAGCTCTTTACGGGTCTCCCACATGGGTGCATCTTCATTGCTTTCCCAAGTGCATTAGCAAGGAGCTGGATCATAAGTAGAACAGCCGGGTCTCGAACCGGCCCCCAAATGGGATGCTGGTGTTGCAGGTGGTGGCTTAATCCACTATGACACAATGCTGGCCCCTTGCTGAGTTTTATGAATTTTTTTTTGTATGACAACCTACTGAAGTCACATGTGTTTGCGAATGTGTCTACTGAGTTCCCATATTTACATCATAATTTGACTGAATACAGTATTTGGTTATAAAATTGTTTTTTCCTCAGTACTTTTGTACTCATCATTTTTCAGCTTTGATGTGCATCTTCTTGCACACATAACTGCTGTGGATATCTCTGAAGAAAGTTATCTGCTTTTCTCTCTAGAAGCTTCTAGAATTTTTTCTTCATCTTTGATATTCTTAAATTTCATTTATTGTGTCAAAGTATTTATTTTTATGTGTTTTTGAAGCTTGCGTTAATCTTCAGTTTTCATTTATTACTCTTACTTCTTCAAATACTCAGATATCCTCCACAATGACTGTTTCTCCCCATCCTTGTTAGGCTCCCACTGATGCTGGAAGGATGTCTTCTAGATCTTCTCTGATATTTTCTCTTTCTCCCTTACTACTTCTTTCTGAGAGAGACTCATATTTCCTAGCCCTACTTCATTCTTTGGCTGGATGCTTCCTGTTGTCCCTCCCTCCCCGTTTTGTTCCTGTATCAACTGTTATATTTTTCATAGTTAAAATCACTAGTCTTTATCTCTTTTGATTTCTACTTCCTTGTTCCTATTAACATCTCCCCCATGTTTTTCAGGATATTTATTATGCTTGTCTAAAAATCTTGATCAGTCTATTAAAATAAATCTGCTTCATGTGGTACAAGTTTAGCCTGTTATCTTTGTTTTCTTGTGGTTGACCTTTTGGGCACTGGATCTGTGGACCTGTGAACTCAGGTTCCTTTGGGGGTAACAGCTACCATGGCTGGTTATCTATGCTAATGAAGGGGCTCAAACCCCATTCCTAAAAGAAAGGTGGGGTGAACTCCAAGGTATAGTGCTCCAGGTCCACAGGACTTTGGTCTACCATCCCAATTTTTTGTCCCCACTTCAGGCCACAGCTATAGTAGCATCCTCCTCCAATTATGCAGAGAAAAAACTTTGGAAGGAAATGATCTCTATAGATCAATTTTTCAAACTGAGTGGCAACACGTTGATGGGTCATGGGTCATGTAATCAATTTAGTGAGTCAGCTAGCATTTAAAGAACAAAAGAAGAATGGAAGAGAAAAGAGAATAGAGTGGAATAGGCTGAATAATATAGAAGGCATCCAAAGAGTAAGTAAATTCTTTCATTCTTGCACAGCTGTTTGTTTACTGAGTCACCACATAAAATGTACTCCTCATTATGAGCAGAAGTCACAACCAGTTTGCAGTAAATAGCTTTTGACTGTGATCTACCAGTCCTAAGAGTTTGTGGGTAAGGAACGTAGAGGGACAGAGAAGTAGTGCTCAAGGCCAGCTGGCCGGGCTACTTTTTTTTTTTTTTTTTTTTTTTTAACCAGCTTTTTACCTTACACAGTGCTGGCATTGCTCTGGTTCTGTCTGCCTCACACCTTCCACCTGGCTGATCCTGCTGGCTTTGTTCACAGTGGGGTAAGCCGTCACCCTCTGAAGACAATGTGGCGAGGGGAGGACTCAGAGCTTTCTCAGTCTGCCCCGGGTGGATTCCATCTTCTATTTTGTCTACCTAGGGTTCCCCACAGTTTTGTACATCCCTGTATCTATGTATCTATCTATGTATCTATCTATCTATTTTTTGTGGTTCCTCTATGGTTGATTGTGTAGGAGGGAGCCAAGTCCTTGGGCTTGTTTTCCCCTTGCCAAATGCAGAAGCCTTCCCTGCAACCTAAGCTGGAGCTGCTGTAGTGCCAGGCTGTGCTCCTGAGCACCCTATGCCTCTGGTGGTCTGTGCACCCCTGCCACCTGCCCAACCCCACTTCCGGCCTGCTTGTAATGCCTTTCTCTCTCTCCGCACTAGCTATTTTGACTTCTGCTTTGCCTATGATTATTGGAAATCCCAGGCCCCAGCCAGCAGGGAAACTTACAGCTAAACAATTACATTGTTGAAACCCTGAAAAGTCCACCCTGGTTAATGGCTCTGAAAATATGGGAGAGGTGTGAACAACTAAATCTATTAGGTTCCATGTTGTGGGCCTGCAAAGATAGACATGTAGGACCTGGTACTTTGACAGGAGTTTTTCATTTTTCTTTTCCTCTCATTATTGTTCCAAATGCTAGTCTCACTCAATATGGATTCATTACCTGGAGAATGGCTTGGATATTTGGGTAATCATCTTCTAAATAGTTTCTTTTCCCCCTTTTCTATTATGATTTTTGGAACTTGGCCAAAAACAATGCAACAGGCAGGCAGCCGACTGAGGGAAAAAAAGCAAGCAGTGCTGGGTTACGTTAGTAAATTATCATATATTAGATGCAGGTGGGATTCCTCAACTTCCCAGCCTGGCAGAAAGCTTTTAATAAAACAGCATGAGGAGGGAGGAGCTGCTTTTGAAAAGATGGTGTCATGGAATTGGGGGAGGGAAGGAGAAGGCTGGAGAGCTCAGTGGTCAGAGAAGCCCTACAGTGCTGCTGCAGGAGGGGCAGAAACGTCATATGTGGGCTGTTCACGGCCCATCCAAAGAACTTGGCTTTCCAGGAGTGTATCAAATTATCAGTCCCTGTCCTCATTCCCTTGTAGTTGTACCTGCACACCCTGACCGTGACTTGGTGGTGAATGGAGGGGGACACTTCCCTGCCCGTTGACATAAGGGTTACCCAAGTGATTTGCTTGGCCAACGTGGGGTAGGTGTGGTTAGTGGATGTGAAGCGTGCAGGCTTGAAATGCATTTGCAAGATTGTATTCACCATCGTGGGCTTTTGGCTTTTGTCACAGGAAAAATATGCTTCTGGTGAGTGCTAGTCCAGGGATGAGGAGAGGCATGTGAAGAGTAGACACAGTCCTCAGGTGGGAGCCAAGCCCTGTCAAGCTCTTACTCCAGCAGCTGCCAAACCTCTGTTAACTCTTAGAGAGATGTGTGTGAGCAAACCGAAAAGCATTTTGTTGCTGCCCGCTGAGATTGTTTTAGTGTGTTGTTCTTTGTATGGAGCAGATCTGACTGAAGCATTTGCTGAACAGGGTTGCCCTTGGACAAATGGGGAGGCATACACTGCTCCCTTCTAAGTTGATGCCTGAATTTAAGAAGGGGAGGTGGTTTCAGTACCCAGGGAAAAATACCTAAACTGTTACTTTCTGTGGGAAGATGTTGACAAAGTGTACAAATTTGCAGTTCATAATATGAATAAAACCAAATATACAGGATGACAATGGTAGTTAATATATTGCATAGTTGAAATTTGCCAACAGACTCAATTGATCTTAAATAGCTTACCACATACTACACACACAAAAAGGTAACTATGTGAGCTGATGGATGTGTTAATTAGCTTGATTGTGGTAATCATTTCACATTGTATACATATATCCAAAGTCTCTCATTGTACATCTTAAATATATGCATTTTTTTATCAATTATACAAAATAAAGTTAAAAAAATGACCAATCCAAATGCAGCACCACTGTCTTCAAGGTGAGACTCTGGAGGAAAGAGCTGGAACAGTCTCCAGTGTTCACTGAGGCCAGCGAAGAGAAGGAGGGATGGAGCAGGAAGCAGCCTTTCATACTGTCACTTACAGCAGGAGGTTGCATTGAGGGCCACTGGGTGATATGCATATACTTGTGACAAGGAAAAGGGGGAGGGGGAATGTCCTGAGAGATTTATGATCATGGCTTAGTTAAGAGTGAGCTGAAAGTCCACTGTGTGTTGACTATTGGGCTTCTAAATCAACCATGGGAGTTTCAGTGATTTGATTTGATGGATAATGGGTTTCAATCTCCAATACTTTGCACAGTGCTATATAAATAGGAGATGCTCAATAAGTTGACCTGTAATTGATAGATTATCAGGAAACTTACAGCACTGCCATTAATTAATTGCATGACCCCAGAATAAGTGCTGAACCTCCCACTCCCCTCACATGGAAATGAGCATGGAACTATCTGATGTCCCTCACCTCCATCATTGTACAGAGGGTAAGGTGGACGGAGGTGAAAATATCTGCAGGGGTCCAGAAGTGATAGGATATTCTTTCCCCACAGCTCCTGATGCCTTGGTTGCTTGGTGCTGGTGGAGGAAAAAGCAGGCAGAAGCAGGAATACAGGTGGTTCAGGACAAAGTTCAGCATTCAAGGGGTTATAATTATATGTTCTCCCCATGGTCGCTACAGGAAAACGGATCGAGGAGGTAACAGCTGTATTACTCTGTAATTTTACTGCACTAATTTTGGAGCCTAGTTAGGTTTCTAGGTTAGGAAATCAAGCTTTTTATTGCATCCTAAATTGCATGTTGGGAGTCTTGATTTGACCAATAATCGTTTTGTAAAAGCAGGTCCTTAAGTGGCTGTACTGCAGGACTGAAATCAGCGACAATACTGACCACAGGCTACCCAGCCTGTTTGTTGAAGATCCCCAGGGACATATAGTTATAGTTTGAATTGTGTCCTCCCCAAATTCCTTTGTCAAAGTCCTAATCCCCAGTATGTTACCTTATTTGGATATAGGATCTTTACAGAGATAATCAAGCTAAAGTGAGGGCATTAAAATGAGCCCTAATCCAATACAGGTGTTGTTGTTAGAGAACTATGAAGACATTCACAAGGGGGGAATGCCATGTGAAGGTGAAGGCAGAGAGGCAGAGGTTAAAGTGATGCTTCTCTAAGTCAAGGGATGTCCATGATTGCAGTCAACCACTGGGAGCTCAGGGAGTGGCTTGAGATTCTCTAGGGCAATCCTCAGCAGGACCAAACCTGCTGACATTTTGATGTCACACTTCTAGTCTCCAGAAGTTGGCGACCATAATTCTGATGTTCAGGCCACCCAGTGGCACCTTGTTACAGCAGCCCTAGAACACCAGTACATAGGGGATCTCTGCCTATGAAAAAGCTGGTGCTTTATTGTCATAGAAAAGACTTTTACTATGCTCATTTTTTACCATTCTTCCAAGTACTTTATGTATAGTGACTCATATATTCATTATAAAAATCCTATGAGGTAGGAGATCAGAATGAGTATGCACCTTTTGCAAATGGGGAAACTGAGGCACAGAGGGACTCAATAGCCTACCCACAGTTGCAGAGTCAATGTATGGTGGAGCCACTTACATAGGAAGGCTGGCTCCAGAGGCTGTACTCTCACCTTCCATGCATGGGATGGAGGGCACATCCTTACAGACAGCCAGAATTTGCTGCCTTGGTCTTGGCTCCCAAGATTAACTCAGAGTGACTTTATTTCCTGCCTATACGTTGATGGTATGGTTTTCAAGCCTATTCCCTCTCAGTCACTCTGCTGAACATGCCCTACTTTGTCAATATCACCTTAACTACTACAGTTACCTGGAATCAAAACAGAACTCCAGATGCTATGATCAAATTCCATGATATAAATATTATATTGATGTTTAAAGAAGTTACATTACGCTAATGATCACATATGAAATCTGTGGTCAACTAACAAGCCTCACCCAAACTTACAGCTTTTGAGTAGGTAGCTCCTTGTCTATACAGCATATTTCTTTTCAGCTGAAGTAATGGACTTTGCATTTGTCTCTAATCATTTTGTTAGTGTTTTTCCCCCCAACATTTTAGACTGTCAAATTGTTTGAATCTTGATTGTATATTTCATGGCCATTTATCATTGCATAATGGATTTCTTCATCAGAGTATGTGGTGGGCAGCTAGTCTTCTGGGAGGTTACATTATGTCTACCTAATTGAAGACAATTTAAGCCAGGCATTGGTCTTCATATGAAAATTTCAGGCAATTTTGTATGTGTGTGTGCATGCATGTATATGTTTAGGGAGTTTTTTGTTAAACTCCTTAATTGTTTTCTATCTTTTTCTTTATTTCCCAAATAGGACTATTGAAAAATATTCAGATCTTAAGGCCGCACCTTGTTCCCAGCTTGGTCTAACCAAGTTGAGCATGATTTTATCTCCTTCTTTGTGTTCCTCCCATGTAGCATATCAAAAATTGCAGTCAGATCACTTTTCAGGAGTTCTGGGAAGTTCTGAGAAGACCCACCATTTCTCTCCAACCTGGGAGAGAAAGGAGAGCTAAAGAAGTGATCTTAGCAATTGACCAAGGACTCTGAAATTGTCTTCACATTTCTGACTCTGGGCCCTTATCCAGTAAAAATACTGAGTCCCAAAGCCACCCAAACCCTCTTCTTTTCTATGGTATATCACTTCTGGAAGGCATTGGTTTTTTCTATTGCTAACCTGACACATGTTTCCATTCTGCTGCTTGCTGTCCCTGGTCACTAGCTCCTGCTTCTATGTGGGGCCTACCTTTATTTCTCCTGATTTTATAGCTCTTGTAACAGGCACCAGTAAGTTTCATTTGGCTCTTTAAGTTCATTTGCAGTCATCTCTTTTAAGGAACTTATAATCTGTTTTCCTGGCACTAGGTGGGAACTCCTCTTTTTACTTACAGTGAACCCCGGTCCTTCATGAATTCCAGACACAATATCAGAACCAACATTCTTTTCACTGCTTATGGGGAGCCCCATGGACACAAACATGGACACTGTTGTTTCCTGGCATCCATTCTCCCTTTATTCCTTCCTAACGAAATCCTGATTTTCCTTAGATATTCAGCTTCTACATCCAGCAGAGCCCAATAACTTAAGGGCAGTTTATTGAATCCTTGGATTCAGGGGTGAGATTTGATTGGACCAAGCCCTTTCCCTTGCTGATCATTACTGCTGGAACCAAGGCTTAGGACAATTCAGGTTTGATGGTTTGCTGGCAGCTATTGGTATACAGGGGTGGGCATGGGACTTAAGTTGGCCATCTAAGACTAAAGGGAAGGTTTTTGTTCCACAACTGGGAGCGTGTTTGTCTCTCACTTACTGAACATGAACAAGGAAAAAAGCAGCCTAGAAGCTGCTGACAGCCAGCTTGCAATCGTGAAAGAAGCCAGCCCGAAGGCAGAGCCAATGCAGGCACCAGGGCCAAGTTGAGAGCATTTCAGAGCAACACAGCCTGGGTCACTACATTTCTTCCTTGTTTACATCTCTGAAGTCAAAAACATCTACTTGGCACAGGATCTTCAAAAAATATGAATCTTGTGGCCTTGCCAGGAATGGGAGAGCTCCTGAGGTAGATTTGCATGGGGAAAAGCCAGGTTTTATTTGTAGTGCAACTAAATGTTTGCTTGTGATTGATTTTTTTTTTTTAGGATTTATTTTTATTTATTTGAAAGACAGAGATACAGAGCGGCAGAGAGAGAGAGAAAGTCTTCCATCTGCTGGTTCACTCCCCAAATGGCTACAGTGGCCAGAGCTGAGGTGATCCAAAGTGGGTGCAGGGGCCCAAGGACTTGGGCCATCCTCCCCTGCTCTCCTAGGTGCATTACCTGGGAGCTGGATCAGAAGTGCAGCAGCTGATACTCAAACCGGTGCCCATATGGGATGCCAGCACCACAGGCCAATGCTTTAACCCACTGCGCCACAGCACTGGCGCCTGTGTTTATTTTTTGTTTTTGTTTTTTAAAGCCCAAGATGAGAGATGCTCACTAAACCCTCAAATGATTCTTCTCCATGCAATATTCCATTCCAAATATTTTATCCAAATATTCCATCTTTCTTAACTACAGAGCAGGAGTCATGTCTTGTAAGTGTTGCACAACTATAAGAACCTTTAAAACTCTCACTGATCTGTTGATTGCGTAAAATCAAGTTACATTAGAAAAGGGGGTCCTTTAGTATTCTCTTCAGCACAGATGACCAAAAATTACAGAAGGAGGCTGGCACTGCAGTGTAGTGCACTAAGCTGCCGCCTGTAGTGCTGGCATCCCATCTGGGCGCTGGTTTGCGTCCCGGCTTTTCCTCTTCTGATCCAGCAATCTGCCTATGGCCTGGGAAAGCAGTGGAAAAGGCCTAAGTCCTTGAGTCTCTGCACCCATGTGAGAGACCCATAAGAAGCTTCTGGCTCCTGGCTTCAGATCCACTCAGCTCTGGCCATTATAACCATTTTGGGGATGAAACAGTGGATGGAAGATCTCTCTTTCTGCCTCTCCCTCTCTCTGTCTGTAACTCTACCTCTCAAACAAGCTAATAAAAAGCTTAAAAGAATTAAAGAAGCAAAATACATTGTGACCTTTCATTTTTGGATGTCTGCTATTAGGACATTTAGTGCCCTCATTGCCAAAATGTAAATATCCTGTTTTTTTAAATTGCTTTACATTATTTGAAAGAGTTGCAGAGAGAGAGGGGGAGACAGGTGGAGAGAGGGGAGAAAGGGGATAGCGAAAGAGAGAGAGAGAGAGAGAGAGAATCTTCCATCTGCTAGTTTACTCACTAGGTTTGCTGCCATGGACTGGGGTGGGCAAGGCCAGGAGCCAGGAGCTTCTTTCAGGTCTCCCACATGAGTGACAGGAGCCCAAACACTTGGACCATCTTCCACTGCTTTCCCCAGGCTATTAACAGGGAGCTGGATCAGAAGTGGAGCAGCCAGAGACCATGTGGGATGCTGGCATCAGGATGCTGGTGTCAGAGGCAGCGGCTTTATCTGATGAGCTACAACACTGGCCCCAAAATGTAAATAGTTGTCATGGTATGTCTCATCTCTGGTTACTTGGAGAACTTCTGGAATGTGTGGCTTTATGGTGTAAAAGGATTATTTCCAGCATGTCTAATCAAATAGCTTATGAGAAAGTGAATTACCGATGGCTTGAAGTCTTTGGTGTAAATTTGTCCACATCTTCAAGCTGGCTATGATGAGTTTTTATATTTCAGATGTTCAGTCTCTTTCCTTTTGTGACAGCCCCATTTTTGTGTTTGAGGATGTGTCATCTTGGATTTCCTGAATCCCAGTTCTCTTTGGTTGGTGTAAACCATCATTAGTGTTTCTGACTTGGGTGTGGGGCATTTTCCTTTTTTAGGGGCAAAGAAATGCCAATTCTTAAAAAGTATAATAAACTTCTTTAGTTTCATTTCAAGTAACACAAATATTGCATCTAGATTTTCTTTTAGCAGAACTTATAAACCTTATGTGTGTGTGTGCATGTGTGTGTACCCTCACACATGAATGAGCTTTCTATGAGCCAGTAACAAACAATGTAAGAGATGTGGTCACAATGAATGGAATGTACATCCTTTTCTTGAGTGAGAGGTAATAAGTCATTCTTCTCAGGTGGAATCTTTTATTTATGCTTTGGGATTCCATCTTATCGAGAAAGCTTTGGTTTTCCTTTTTGGCTTTGTCTAAGCTGTGTTTTAGTAAGTAATTCAAATCAAGCTGACATTTATTAGTGAGGACATGGTCCACTCCGATCTCATACTCACAGTCCAGTTGTGTCCGTATGGATTGTACTATGGACTTTCCTGTTTGTGATGATGTGTCTGTAATGGCAGTGTTATGTGGCTGCATCGTCGCAGTTTAGAAGTCAGAGGACTGAAATTACCAACCATGCCATAAGAATTCATTATCAAGGGTTTGTATTTTGCCATTAAAAGAGTAATAACTTAAAATCTGAGCAACTATATAGGGTTACCATAGTCAGGAATGCAAGTAATGGGCCATATGCTGAGAATGTTCCTATTTCCCAAAGTATTTTCACACTTTTTTAAAAAAAGATTTATTTTATTTATTGGAAAGACAGAGTTAGAGAGGTAGAGCAAGAGAGAGAAAAGTCTTCCATTCCACTTGTTCATTCCCCAGATGGCCGCAACGACCAGAGCTGAGCTGATCCGAAGCCAGGAGCCAGGAGCTTCCTCCAGGCCTCCCACGCACGCAGGTAGGTGTAGGGGCCCAAGGACTTGGGCCATCCTCCACTGCTTTCCCCGGCCACAGCAGAGAGATGGATTGGAAGAGGAGCAGCTGGGACTAGAACCGGCACCCATATGGGATACAGGCGCCTCAGGCCAGGGCTTTAACTGACTGCGCCGCAGCGGCAGCCCCTTCACACTCTTTTTTTTTTTTTTTTTTTTGACAGGCAGAGTTAGATAGTGAGAGAGAGAGACAAAGAGAAAGGTCTTCCTTTTCTGTTGGTTCACCACTCAAATGGCCACTATGGCTGGTGCGTTGCGCCGATCCGAAGCCAGGAGCCAGGCGCCTTCTCCTGGTCTCCCATGCTGGTGCAGGGCCCAAGGACTTGGGCCATCCTCCACTGCACTCCCAGGCCACAGCAGAGAGCTGGACTGGAAGAGGAGCAACCGGCACAGAATTCGGCGCCCCGACCGGGACTAGAACCCGGTGTGCCAGTGCCACAGGTGGAGGATTAGCCTAGTGAGCTGCGGCGCCGGCCCACATTATTTTTATCCTCATAATAACCTGGGGGGAGGGGTCAGTGGAGCACTGCCCATTATCCCTGTTTTATAGTTGAAGAATAACTGTTTAAGGAAGCAAAGTTATGTTTCCCAAGGTTGCTAAGTTAGAAAGTGTCCAGATTTGGGCTCAAACTCAGTGCTTCTGTTTTCAGCTCTCTTTCCCACACAGGGAGAACCAAAGTTTGAAACCATGCTCTTGGATCATGTCCAAAATGTTGGCTCTATTGCGCTTGATGTTGACTCTGAAAGATAATGCATGGAGATTTTGAATAGTTCCCTTTATTGGAAAATGATACTGTTCATACCGGGTACCTGTGCTGGTGTGCCAGGTGAACCATTTCCGTATTGTCAGATCCTTCTCAGGACAAGAGTGGAAGTGTCTTCAGAAAGGCTTGGCATCACATCTCTCTGTGTCTTAGAGGCCCAGAAATTCTTATTCTGCATGCACAGAGCCTGTTATGGTTCAGGTGTTGAGACTGCCTTTCGGTTTTGTTGGCTCAGCAATGGAAGAGTTTAAAAAGTTTCAATGTTTCTGCATGCAAGAGATATTATTGTATCCTGATAACCATATCTCTTGGAATTCCCCCTTGTGGTTTCCAGAATTCATTCAGGTAACCATTTTTTAAGTGTCTATTATATCCCAGCAGTGCCCAGTACTCTCTAGTGATCTCACCATGTTTCTTGTTCACCACGACTTTGTGTGGGTGCCAGCAGTCGATTTTGCTGAGATAAGTGATAGACTGAGGAGACTGAAACATTGTTTTTCTACCTGAGCTACTGTGCACTCTTACAGAATATTCCATTGAGTGAATGTTGGAAACAGGTGGTTCCTTTTAAACCTGAATCAATATGTTCCAGAAGTTGTGCTATTAGCGTTTAAAATCCTCAAAGCAGAAAGCTTAAAATAAAGGTTGTTTCTTTAAATTGGCAAAGGGTATCTTTTGGTCCTAGGAGCCATTTTTTTTTTTTTAAACTCTAGGGAGCACCCTCATGGTGGTGAACTCTTCAGTCTTCTCAGTCACTGATAATCTCTGTCTCTCCATATCTCCTCCTCTCTCTGTCTTTGGATAACTGCCTTCCTTGTACCCTGATACTCTAGAGAGCTCTTCCTGAACCATGTAACTGGCTGCTCTTCTTGTTTCCCTCTGCCTCCTCGGCGTTCCCCACCCTTTCATCCCAGTGTCTTTGTCGTCCTGTCTCCTATATGTGGCTCACCTTGATGGTATCAGTAGTGGCTGCAGTTTATTAAGATAAGACCTCACATCATTGAGGTTCTCATATTTTAGTAATTGACCCTGCACTGCATAGCTAGAAGTGCTAGACTTTGAACCTAAATTATCACCTTTCCAGTTTTCCATGCTGCTCCTCAAGCTTCCTACTGCCTGTGTCCATTTCTGGTGGGTATCTAACAGGCTGCCTTGGGCATCTCTGTGGACAGGCCTAAAGTGGACTCTGTTCATTCACCATGGCACAGAAGATTGGATCCAAGCAGGGTGCGGGCTGGGAAACCTGATACATATGGGAAAGCTGGTGCAGGAGGTGGTTGGAAGGCTGCTGAGGTAAGGCAGCACGGCAGAGTGGAATGAACACAGGATTTCGTAGTAGTCCACATTTCAAGTCCAAACTGGTAACTAGCTGAGTGGTCTTGGCTAAGTCACTTTATCTCTTTGAGACTCAGATTTATGTGCTAGAAAACAAAGATCATAACACCTAGAAAATTATCTGTGTGCAATGCCTGTCTGAGGTAGGTTTTTTAAAATTTTTTTTAAAGATTTTATTTATTTATTTGAGAGGTACAGTTATAGACAGTGAGAGAGAGACAGAGAGAAAGGTCTTCCTTCTGTTGGTTCAACCCTCCCCCCTCAAATGGCTGCAGCAGCCGGAGCTGCGCCAATCCAAAAACCAGGAGCCAGGTGCTTCTTCTTGGTCTCCCATGTGGGTGCAGGGCCCAAGCACTTGGCCATCTTCTTCTGCTTTCCCAGGCTATAACAGAGAGCTGGATTGTAAGTGGGGCAGTGGGACTAGAACCAGTGCCCATATGGGATGCCAGTGCTGCAGGCGGAGGATTAACCTACTGTGCCATGGCGCCGGCCCCCTGAGGTAGGTTTTAATAATTGGTACCTATTATCATGATGACTGACCTGCTGGTCTCATAGACACCTTGCTTGGATATAGGAGAGATCCCGTTGAGTTGTGGGGCAGGGGCAGGAGATAGCTCTTGTACTCCCTTGTTCACTCTTCCACCTATCCTCCTGCCTAAGTGATCCTGTCCCATTCCAGTGGCTTGCTGCATTTGTAGAGAAACAGAAGGCACTCTAGGTATTAAAAGCCGTGACAGAAGGGCTGCGGGCTGAGGTCTGGGACATTCCCACTGCTGATCTTAATTGCCTGCAGCACTGAGATGGGTCACTCTCAAATTCTCACCCTGAAGTTGCTGAGAATTTCAAGAATCCCTAGGGAGCCAATGCCACTGGCCTACAGCTCTGGGATACGTGATGTACTGGGGCTTGCCTAGGGACTCCTGCATCTGCTCGCTGACCACAGGTCTGTCTGGAATCGAAGCCGGACAACATCGGCTTCTGAAACTCATGGCAGGGCTCTGAGAGGCTGACCATAAGCCACAAGCAGATGGGGCTGGTGTTTCCAGGTTTCTGCTCTGTGTGAAGAGAGACTGTAACAGCAATAATGTTGATCTTTAGTTCTTAGCCAACAACCATGGGCATGACTGGGATCCATGGAAAACATTGTGACAGTGTCAGAATACCTGAGACCTAGTCTCCATGCGGACAATAGATAGAACGATGACCACAAATTTGAATGGGGAGCGATGATGGGAATGTGGTTGTCTTTGTCCTCTTTAAAAATCACTCTTCTAAGCAAAAACCTAGGGCAATTAAGATGAAGCAAGAAGGAAGCCACAGAGTCCTCACTTTTACCCACCTTCCTGTCCCCAAAGCAAACAACTCCTTACCAGGGACAGTGATCGTTTTAATTCATATTAGTCATTCCGGTTCCTCTTGGAGTCTTTACCAAGTCTGAAATGAGTTTCAAAGACTGGCTAAGAGTAGAAGCTATCTTCTGATATAAATGGACAGCCTCCCAAATCAACAATTCCCCCAAATGTCTGAGCCAGGGCAGCACTTCTAGAGGATGAATAGAATGAAGAAGAATTTTCTTTGCTTTTCACAGTAAAAGAGGTATGACCAAAGCAACAGGAAAAAAAATCACTCTTACAGAGAACTGCGTCCTGATTCTCATTTCTTACCATTCCTTCTTTTTCACCCCCGTTCCATCATTTCTGAATTCTCTCCAGTTCCCCTCTGACTGACAATCCATTTCTTTCCTCACCCTATTTGTGACATTTACTCTTCTCTTTCCTTGCCATGGTCAGTGATGGCCACCCCCACCCTGTGAACACTGTACGACTATAACTCATTTCTAGATAACAAGATTAGCTGCATGATTAGGCCAGCAGGTTTCAGAGTATGTCCTCCTTCAGGAACCCTCCTCCATTTTCTGTATATCTTTATCGCTGGATTTCAACTGTAGATAATACACAGGAAGAGATAAGAGCCATTTCTCTTGAGTATCCCTTCCTCCCACCAAGACTCACCCTTGTATCCAACTGGAAAGAAATGAAATCCTTACATTCTTTTTTTCCTCTTAAAATTTGCAAGAGGAGGCCCAAGAGTTGGAGCATGCCAGATGTTGTGGAGAGCAAGACTGCTCAGTCCCTTCGGTCACACCTGCTGAAGTCATGCAGCCGGGAGACCTGACTCAGGAGCATGCCATGCAGCCCATGAGCTGACAAAGCACCAAATGCTCTGGGACAACTGGTAACCCAGCCATTCCTGGAGCACATCCCTGGCCCAGGGGTGTTCTCAGGTAGGGGTCAGTCAGAGGGGAACTGGAGAGAATTCAGAGAATTGAGACTATTTCTGGTACATTCTGGGAAGCCCTGACAGGCTTAGGGTTTGGAGTGAACTGTGGGCTTGGTATCTTGGCAGACCCATCCGTGCTGCAGAGTCTTCATGGGTGAATGGTGATAAATGCTTTGAATGTATATACCCAAGACGAATAAGATAGGGTGTCCAGGAGATTGAACTGCGAAGGTGAGAAACCACACATGTGCACACCTTGTCTGTTGCAGATACATCTGATTAAAATTATGATGTGAGTCAGCTCATTGCTTTCTACAACAGTAAATAAAGACAGAAGAGGGAATCCAGGTTATAAATATAGAATCTGGGCTCACCTTGTTCCTTTCTGTAACCTTGTTCCTTACTGTACTCCTGCTCTGAGGCTGTTCAAGGCTAACGTGGTACACTAACACTAGCTTGCTTTTTGTTTTGCTTTTTTTTTTCATTTTGAGTAGACTCAGAAGGCGTACACTCTCTGGTCATTTTCTCCAGTCTTGATGCAGCTTGGCAAAGCCAGCAGGATCTTCCTCCTTGGCTCTGCTCACCAGCTCTGGGACCTGCTCTAGGGTTCGTGTGTTCCCTGAGCTCTCATCCAGAGACACTCCCCACACATGGAATCTCGCAATCAGTTTCACCCCAGTGGCTGATTTCTCAAATGAGACTGGGTGGCGCTGGCCTGGGAAGCTTGTTATAGAAGCAGATTCCAGGCTATTAGCTCCAAAGGCCTGGGAAGAACACCCCCTCTCATCTCTAGTGAGTTTCCAGGTGAGTTCTGCAGTTGCTGAGAAACCCTGGCCGATCTGGGACTGCTGCCTTGGGAGCCGTTTTGCCGCGGGCCCCCCATCACTGCCTCCTGCGGCACCCCTGGCCAGCAGGTGCAGACGTTTGCTAACACCAGTTCTTTGCTGTATGTCACACGGTTTACAAACAGCTTTCTGCAGAATAATAAAAACATAAAACAAACAATCCCCCAAGGGTTCAACTTACACACAGCTAAGCAACTTTCACAGGAGCAGGAAAGTGATGTCTTCTTCACTTCTCTTGAGGGCAGATCTGCAGCTCTGTCCACACTGGACCCCTTTTGCAGATTGACCTTTGGCCCAGTTTTTGCAAGATTCACCCTTGCAGGAGGCGTGGCCTGCCAGGTGAGTTGGGGTCTCCATGGCTTATTTCAGACCTGCATCCCCAGGAGGGGCGGCATGGGGTGGTCAGGAGGAGGCTGCTGAGGCCTCAGGCCAGCTGGGTAGCAGAGCCTCGTGCCTGGCTGGCCCCCACACTGCCTGGTGGCCCTCCTCTGGCCCTCCTCAGAGCTCACGATGTGGGTGGTCTGTGTGCCTGCAGAGCGCAAGGCTTCAGAGTTCCCAGCCCCCTCAGGGGGACATGACGAATGGCCTCGCTGACAAAACCTGGTCTGCTTTCCATCTCTGAGCCATGAACAGTTTCATTTTCAAAGCAGGAAAACAAACCACGGGAAGCAGACACAACACAACGCAGGCCACAAGTGACTGCAGCCATCCTCTCCATCCCAAAGCAGGGATCTGCGAAGGTGAAAGAAATGTGCCTTTGTGAGATGGCCTTGATGAAAAGCACATACGGGAAACTGGCACAGGTTGTAAGGAGACCCCTCCACTTTCCCTAGCGGGCCCTCCCTGACCCCAGGGAGACTGCTTGATGGTGGGGCCAACAGGGTTCCAGCCCTGCAGCCGCCCAGAGGCCAATGGGATGTGGGCGGGGCAGGCGGGAGGAGGGGAGGGAGGAAGGAGGAGGGGTTCTCTCAGCCTCCCTGCAAAGCCAGTAGTGCCCCCTTTCTTTTGCATTCCTTTCCTGGCATCCCCCCAGCATCTCTTTCCAAGAAAAGGTACAGCCCCTTAAAGAACATCTGGAATATTCTGCTCTGCTGCATGCATTCTAATGTTCTAATATTGCCAAGAACAAAGGAGGAGGGTAGACCCCAATTTAGTAAGAAGTGCATTGATTTCTGTGCTGCTCCTCTCTCTGATGTAGCCCACCATATCCCTCTGTAACCCCCTCTTTCTTCCTTTCTGGGCGTGCACAATACCTTAAGGCTGACCTATCCATAGCCAGAATGAACTATCAGGAATAACGGAGTGACAGGTCTGGCTTGGGAGCTCAACACTACCATCAGTGAAGACCCCACCTCAGGCTCTCCCCATCTGCAGGGAGGTCTCTGGGACACCTGGCTCCACACACCCGCCTAGCTCATGGACATGGAGCCTATCCCCTCTGAGGACAATTAGCAAACAGAACAGATCATGTTGGATGGCTGCCTAATCATGGCTCCCCTTTCAAGGCCCACCTCAGATGAATACTGCTCTTTGGCCATGTGTACTGTACATGGCTTTGTTTCCCTGGTGATGGAGCCCAGCTGTGCCAGGACAGTGGTGAAGGGCATGGACTCCTGCTGAGGTAGCAGGTGTCGTAAGAGGTAGGGCAGTTACCTTGCAGGTGGAGGGGACACCTGTGAGCACAGGTAGGAGGCATGAAGGAATATGAGGGCATCCCCTGCTGCATTCTGTTGTGGTACTTGACTGTTCTTTTAACCTCAGAGGGGATGGACTTAAAAAGGAGAGTGACATGATTAAATCTAGAATTCTGATGTTAGCTCTGGCAGTCCAGCAAACCAGAATAGAAAATGAAAAGGTGGTATGCAGGATCTGTCTCAAAATGGTTGATTTGTTCACATTTGAAAAAACCTGTCTGTAATGAGTGCTCAGGGTGTATCAAAGGAGAGATGAGGGCCTCAGCTGCGATGGTCACTATGAGGAAGGAGGAAGAGGTTACAGTCCAGGCCCAGCTAGACTTGATGACTGTTCTGATGTGGGTGTTTAGGACAGGATACAGGGGTCAAGGATGACTTAGACCCCAGAGAAACTCTAGGACCTTTATTCCCATGGGGACTTGTAGACAAAGGAGGTCTTTGGGATGGTGGTGGGGATGTATGGAACTGGGATTTCTACTTAAGGAATAGGACCTTCAGAGAACTTCCAAGAGGCTCAGCATCAGCACAACTGATGTTAAAGCAACCAAGAATGTTAGGTGATTGTGTGAAACACTTGGAAAGCCAACCAAGAGATCAGCAAAGAGACAAGTGAGCAGATAGCAGTGTGACCCCAGTCCCTTTCAGGGACAGTTGGACTCCAGAGTGATTCAGAGCAGGGCCAGGAAACAAATGCCTTCAGTGCCCGTGGGCTGCTTTGGAGAGATCAGACGGGCTTTTGGGTCCATTGAAAAGTGCTGGCCAGATTCCTTTTGGGGAAAGGTGCTCAGAGCAGAAGGTCTTGTTTCCTTCTGTTTTCATCTCCTGCTCCTTATCTTTTAGAATTGTCCTCAAAGGTTGTTTCTCAAGTTGCAAGTTTCTGAAACCCACACTTCTGTCTCTCTCACTCTCATTTGAATATGGAAAACTCTGTGAGTTATTAAGTGGTTCTTTTGCATCCTCTACTTCCCATCAGAATTGGTAGAAAGTTGATGTGGTGAGGAATTGTAGAAAGAGCAGGGATCTGGTGCCAGGCAAACCTCTTATCAAATTCTGCACTGGACATGTGCCAGATGCTACCCTGGGAAAAATACTGAACTTCTCTGAGTCTCAATTTCTTGCAGACTTCTCAGGGCAATGTTGTAGGGAATATATCTATCTAATATCTAGTGCTTAGTAGGCCTTTGATGCATCTTATAATGAAACCAGCACTGCGTGCCCACCCCATGAAGGTTTTTTTGCTTCATTCTTCCTCATGGTAAATAGTGGTTCCAGCATGTCCTCCAGTAGGTAAAATTCTCTAGAAACAAAACTTTAGCAAATATCAGTGTGGAATTTATTCATGTTTTATTTAATTACTTGGGGGCATTTAATGAAAGAATGAATTATTAAATGAGAACATTGATTGTTCCCTGCGTATGGCAAGAAGATCTCCTGTGTATGCTTAAAATAACTCCATAAAGTGTGTAGTGGGCCACAGTAAATTAAAGAAGGAAGGAAAGCAGAATGAGGACCGAAAATGCCATTTAGCCTGTGAGTCTGTGGAAGATGACAGCCACCTCCCACTTGTCCCACACCTCCACACCCCCGGCAGCCAGCTGCCTGGACCCCCGAAGGGAAGAAAAGCTGCTGCAACCAGTTGCAGATGTGTGGCTGCCAGGCTTCTCTACCCTGCCTGACCCAACACTAACCCTGAAAGCCCAGCTCTTTGACACCTCATTTGGTTTGTCCCAAGAAAACTCTAGAAGGATAGAGAAGGGAGGGAAGGAGAAGGTTTGAGGAGTTTCTCTCCTGGTCCTCCCAGCTGAGATGACTGCTTCTCTCCAGTGGGGTCTCTCTCTGTCCACGACACCTTCCTTCCAGGGTCTAGAACCATTGTCTCTGCCCATTCCTGCGGGATGAGAGGTGGTAATAGTTGTCCTAATTTTAGTTTTTAAAGATTTATTTATTTATTTTGAAAGAATTTCAGGGACAGACACACACACACACACACAGAAAGAGAGAGAGATCTTTCATCTGATGGTTCACTCCCCAGCTGGCTGCAACAGCCAGTGCTGGTGCATGCCAAAGACCAGAGCCAGGAGCTTCATCCTGGTCTCCCATGTAGGTAGCAGGAGCCCAAGGATTTGGGCCTTTTTGTGCTGTTCTCCCAGGCTAGTAGTAGGGGAGCTGGATTTGAAATGGAGAAGCCAGGACTCGAACCGGCACCCACGTGGAATGCCATCATTGCAGGTGCAGCTTTACATAATGCCGTCACTTCTCCTATTTTTATTTTTTTAAAGATTTATTTTATATATTTGAAAGACAGAGTTACAGAGAGAGGTCTTCCATTTGCTAGTTCCCTCCCCAAATGACCACAACAGCCAGAGCTGAGCCAATCCGAAGCCAAGAGCCAGGAGTTTCTTTTGGGTCCCCCACATGGATGCAGGGTCCCAAGGACTTGGGCCATCTTCTACTGCTTTCCCAGGCCATAGCAGAGAGCTGGATCAGAAGTAGAGCATCCGGAACTCGAACCGGCACCCATATGGGATTCTGCCATTGCAGGCTGGGGCTTTAATCTGCTGTGCCACAGCGCTGGCCCCTTCCCCTATTTTTAGACCCAGAGTTCGGTACTTTTAGCTCATTCTGCTCTCACTTTGCAAATATTCCTTGTATTACATCCTTCTAGGGTCTTTCTAATGTGAGGGTGCCATCTTTTTCTGCTGAGACCTCAATTGCTACAGTTAGCACTGATGCATGGCACATCCCGCTGGTACCAAAGACTGAGAAAATTGGAGAAAGGGAGGCAAAAGGAGAAGACAGAGAACCAAGAGAAGAGAGGCTGTGAGGGTAGTAAGAGCATCTATTGGAAGACAGAGAAGCAGGGAAGCAGTGACACTAACCAAGCAGACAGGTGCTGTGTGGGGTAAGAGATGAGACACCAGCCCAGCAGGCTTGGCCCATCCATCGCACTGAGACCCACCAGCCCTTGAGGACATCCCACGTGTCAGGCAAAATCTCACAGATGGGTGGGAGGGTTTAGTGCAAAGGCTGATTGAGTTGCACTTAGAGACTTCTGTGCACCACGCTGTATTAAGACACAAATCTAGGAGTTGATGGTTACAATTTATGTAAGCTTGTGTCTTGGAAATCTACCTAAATTAAATTCCATATATTCCAAAAGATAAAGCAATGTTTGTTGAGGGCCTGCTCCTTATCAAAACAGGTGTTATGCCTCTAGCAGCCTGAAAAGGCAATAGCGTTAAGGTAGAAGGGTACTCAGCAGAGGAACCAGAACTATCGTGTTTCAGAGGCGGGGACAGAACACAGCTTTTCCAAGGTCACTGGATAACACTTCTCTGTCAAAACAGCATGAATCCTTACCCAGAGTGATCTGAGAACATTTCCAGTCATTGAGGCATGACAACACACTTCTATATTCTGATAGTGTTTCCTGGGCCAACCTTGCCAAGACTGCATTGTATAGAATGAGGCATTTAAAGTGAGGTCCACAGAAGTAAATAAGTGGATGTCTCTTAATGGATCTGACCTGTGTTACTGGTGAGAATCCAGAGGTGGGACAATATTGAGCTTCAAGTGGAGAGAAATAGAAATAGAGATGATAGAGACAGAATGATACAATAGGTGGATATATGATAGAGAAGAGAGAGGAGACAACAGAGAGTGAGGGAGTTGCATTTCCCTCCAACTTTGCATCCCGTGTGAAACACTCCAGATTGGGTCAGCTCCGTGTTGATATCAGTCAGTATCATGCTAGGAAATGTTGTGTGGGTCTAGCAGTTGGAAATGCCTACTGTAAGAAATAAGGAGATAGAAAGTCTAAGCTTTAAAGGGAAAGAGACATGAAGACAATCAACTTCACCCTTCTACCCAGTATTTTGTTCATTGCTGTCCAACGGTTGCTGAGAACACACACGCATAATCTAAATCAGAGCTCAGCCAGCTTTTAGCTGTGTGACTTTGGACTAGTTAATCAGCATCTCTGTGCCTTTCCCCTCAATGAACAAAATGGGGCTAATATTATTTTGCTAATTAACCAGGTCATTTAGAAGATTAAATTTCACTCAAGCAAAATTGAGGGCTTATCATCATCAAGGACATCTTAGCCTAGTTAAAAGGATATATAACAGCTGCTATTTAAACTTTTGAACAGTGTTTCTCAAATGGAGAACAAGACAAGTGTTGTGTCCATACCCTTGAGTTTTGGGGTAAGCCACCTTATTGCCCTGGGCCTCCCTTTTGGCACAAGTACAATGGGGCCAATAATATGTCAGCTCCCCAGCAAACCATATTAGTGAAGGAAACAGAGTAAAATCTAGTACCTTAGAACATGGAATTACAAGGTACTAAGAGTGCTTTTAACTTGTAACATCACCAATCAGCTTCTTGCCACCTTGGTTTGCCGTGTTAATGGTATGTGTTCCAGAACCAGCATTTGAAAGAGACCATTCAGTTTCCAACAGCAATTTCTTTACTCTTTGGAAGAAATAGGCTTAGATATGTTAGCCAGGAAAGTGTGTAAATTGGGACTGTGGGAGCACTAATGGCACGGTATGCCATGCACATATGTAGACGTGTTACGTTCCTAGCAAAACTGAGGCTTCTAGGGCTTCCTGCTCCTAGGGGCAGAGAGGACTCATTTTGTAGCTCTGACATGGGACTGTCACTAAGGATATAGTGATAAGCCCTTGTTTGGGGAGAATGCTTTCATTCGGGAAGTGTTTTGGGTAATAAAACAAAGCACCACCAGACTTCTGGCCACCTAGAATTCTTAGGAGCAGCTGTGTGTGCTGGTGGAGGTGCAGCCTGCTCCCCTAAGATTATTCTCCCAAGTTTCATTTGCAGAACAAAATCAAAAAATGGATAGAGCGGCCTCCAGGCAAAGAGTGTGGATGGGAAAAACCATAGCATGGACTCAGGGAAGGGTCTGGCGAGCACATGGGCTGCAGATGCAAGGGTGAAGATGTGATAGGTAAACAAGATGAAGGGCGAAAGGAGCAGGATTGGGCCTGAAGACAAATCAGCTGTTTCTGATTTACTATTGCAGACCAGTTTCTGAGCATTTCTGCTGTTGTCCTTTTCATAAGAAAAATCCCCATGGCTTCCCTGGTGACTTCTTCTGTAGCAAATTTTTGAGAAGCAAGTAGTGGAAGAGACTTTTGTATGAGGTGCATGAAGAGGCAAACTGATAGCAGCCTCCAAACCTCCCATAAATACAACCCAGCTGGCCATAGTAGCGGGCTTCAGCTGGGAGGCGCTAGTCAGTGCTGGTGTGGCAATGGGGTAGCACCAACAAAAAAAGAGATTGCACAACTCAGCTATTGAATGAGGAGGAGGAGGATGAAGACAAAGACTCAATGAGAGCCTCTTCTGCAAGCAGTTAGGAAACTTGGGATGGATGTGAGACAGCGGAGTGTATGGTGGCCAACTATGAAGATGCAAAGAAAAAATGACTGTAAAACCACCTATCCACCCTCCTGTGGCCATGCCTGGGCTGTGGAAAGAGGCCAGCTGACAACAAACTACAGACTCTTCGAGAAACCAGCCCAGTACACAGATAGCTTTCAGGTTAAAAAAGAAGTCTGACTAATCCATGCTTTGCAAAACATCCGCGAGTGCATGTAATACCAGCAAAACCCGAGCTTCCAATAAATCAGAAAACAATGGAGGCATTGTCTGGACTCGCCAACCAGCCCTTCGCTCCCACAGCGCAGAACTCTCTAATCTGTGTGCAGCCAAAACTCAGCCCAATCTTATCGAACTAAATTGATTTATGAGAGGAAAAGCCTAAAAAGGGAAGCAGCAAAATAATGATATTAATTCTAATAATGCATTGACTAGTGCTCGCATAAATCATCTCCCTGCTCAGATTGATTTCATAAGGAGTAAAAACTCCATGCATAAGCCCATCTCCAGCGGCCCAGACGGCTACCCAGGGCCTCCCCTCGAAGACAGAGCTCAGGACAAGCGGTGGGGGGGTCTGCTGGAAGGTCATAGGAATCTTGCCTGACAAAGGCCCGTGGGATCAGCCCCAGAGGTGCCGAGGTAATTGGCCACACACACAACTGTTGCCGCATCTGAATGTTTTTGGCAACTTATGAAAGCTGCTTTCCTAGAGGCCACTTGAGTGTCCAAATAAAAGGGGATTTTTGTTAGTGAAAACTGGAAAGAATAACCCATCCTAGGATCAGGCTAATAGGGCCTAGCCTGCTAAAATGTAACACTGGGTCGGCCAGAGTTGGAAGTGTTGCTGGCAAGGATTTGCAGCTGCCTTGAGGCAAGCCAAGCATTGCTCCCAACGAAGGCTCCTCTGGCGGTTCAGGGGAGCCTGCCACGGCCTGGGTGAGCCTTGTCCAGGGCCAGAGCTTCTGCTGGGGCACATCGGGGAGAGGCTGGCGTGGATTCTGCCTCCCCTCGCGCCCACGCTCCCCTCTCCAGATTCCCCACCCCACCCACCAGGCGCTGTGATGCTAGGTGGGGGGAGACCGGGGGGCTGACCTGTTCCTACACATGGCCTGGGAACAGCCATCGCTCTCTCCGAGTCTGCAGGGTGTTGACAGGCTGGGGCTGAGGGAGATGGGGAGGGAAACAGAGAACTCGATGCTGCATAAACAAGGCCACAGAGATGCCTTCTCTTATCTCTGGAGGGCCCCCAGCTGAAGAAAGTTCTATTGCTGCCTGCTTCACAAAGGAAATGCTTCTGCTACAGGCCAAAGGAGCAGAGGCCTGTAGGCTCTGCCCTAAGGCTGCCCAGTAACATCCAAGATGCTAGGTTACATCTGAATCTCAGATAAACTCTGGGACTAATAACACTGTGGTGTTTAATCTGAAATTAAGGTTTAACTGGGCATCCTGTGATTTTATTTGTTCTGTTAGGCAGAATTCTTTGCCCATGCCCTTGTGTCACCTCTTCCCGTGAAGTGTAGCTGAAGCCTGGGAATAAGATGTAGCATCACATTTTTGTAAATGTAATTAAAGTTACCAGTCAGGTGACTTTGTGTAAATCACAAAGGAGACTACATGGGTGGGCCTGACCTAAGCACATGAACCCTTTAGTTCTGGATCCAGAGGCGAGAAAGAGGAAGTCAGAGATTCTAAGCGATGGAGCATTGTTCTGTTGGCCTTGAAGAAAGTCTGTGTCATGGAGAAGGCCACAGCGCATGGATCCTCTAGGGGCTGACAACAGACCCAGTCAAATGGCCAGCAGGAAGACAGGGGAGCTCAGCTGCGCACCATGATGGACTGGATCCTGCCAGCGACCCAAATATCTGGGAAGAGGACCCTGGGCCCTTAGGTGAGCTAGCAGCCTGGCCAATATTTGGATCTCAGCTACCCAAGACCCTTAGCAGGGAACCCTTCCAGACCGTGAGGAATCCTGGAAGCTGTCAAATCTGTGGCAGTGTGTTCTGCAGTACTGGTAAATCTGGCAGCCCTGTCTGCCTCTTGTGTTTTCCAAGATACAGGGAATAGGGGTTCCTGGTATAGGCTGCAAGGACAGAAGATGAAATGAAGGGAAAAGAGAGAGTAGGGGCTGGCGCCGTGGCTCAATAGGCTAATCCTCCGCCTGTGGCGCCGGCACCCCAGGTTCTAGTCCCGGTTGGGGTGCCAGATTCTGTCCCGGTTGCCCCTCTTCCAGTCCAGCTCTCTGCTGTGGCCCGGGAGGGCAGTGGAGGATGGCCCAAGTGCTTGGGCTCTGCACCCGCATGGGAGACCAGGAGGAAGCACCTGACTCCTGGCTTCGGATCAGCGCAGCATGCCGGCCGTAGCGGCCATTTGAGGGATGAACCAACGGAAAAGGAAGACCTTTCTCTCTGTCTCTCTTTCTCATTGTCCACTCTGCCTGTCAAAAAAAAAAAAAAAAAAAAAAAAGAGAGAGAGAGAGAGTAGGAAAGACTGGATGAACTTTTGTTAGCAACCTCAACAGAAACACACCAAGAGCAGGAAGGCAAATATAACGTTGTCTGCTCTGGTGCCCCTGTCCTGGCCTCCTGTGCCCTACAGCCCCAGTGTTTCAGCTTATACTCATAGTCTCTCCCTCTCTCTCTGTCTCTCTCCCTCCCTCTCTCTCTCACATACACACCTTCCATTCCAGAGGCGTGCAGAGGAGGAGCTTGTCCCTTGGCTCAGAGACATGCGGTTGCTAGCTCACGAAGTAGACATATGCTGTGTCTGCAGAGCCCATTGCTGAAAGGAAGCCCAAAAACACCTGCCTCCATAGAAGGATAAGGTGTGTGTACCCATATGTGTGGAGGGGCAGGTCTTAATATCAACAGAGCAGGAGAATCTGCGTTGTTCTAGAACCTCCCTGTGTGTGAACTTGGGTTGTGATCCAACTGTGTACACAAGCCACCTAGACACATGGGTATCAGAAGAGCCTTAGTGATTTTTCAATTCTCCAGATGTTCTGTCTATGGGTTTTCCAAAATTCATGTTCCCACAGCTGCTTCTGTCCCTCTGGCCTCATGCTGACCTTGAGAGTGGCCAGAGGAAACTCTTCAGTGTCAGCCAGTGAGCGTGGAGAGATTCTCTTTCATCCCCAGAGTGTCTGGAGATGCGAGTTTAATGAGAAGCATCGACCTTTGAATTATACAAATGGACCTCTTTAGCAATCACTTCCCTCCCCAGTCCATACCCACCCTTAGCTTTTAATCTTCTCAATTATATTTCCTTTTCATTGATTCCTACTTTGCTAACTTTGAGATTGAACAGGCAGTAAAACCTCAGCCACACAGGTAATGCAATTGCCTTTCCAGCCTGACGCCTGCATCTCACCTCCTGAGGGGTCTCCAGGCACCCCCACCCTCCACCCCGCCCTTTTGGGTTTTGGCAGGTCCATCAGCCTTCCATTGATTGAGCAAGATGGACCCTTCCATGTAAATATCAGTTCAGTCCCAGGAAGGAAGATGGGGTTTTAGTTCTGAGCTGTAAGTTGCAACGATGAGGGGGTTGCACGCTGGCGGGGTGGGAAGGGTGCTTACACACACTAGCTGCTCACAGCCAGGCCTGGGAGCGAGCAGGGGATGGCTTGAGAGCAGACAGCCCTGGGTTCTTTTCCCACCTCTGTGCTGACTTTTGAGGCGACCCTTGTTGAACCACTTAACTCGCTGTGCTTTCTGCTTGGTGCCATCTGTGAGGGAGAAGACAGCGGCACTTGTCTGAAAAATGCTTTGAGGAGTACGGGCATAAAAGATGCAATGTCAAAGCCAGCGATGGGCACCAGTTCCCATAAAGGGCCCCTTGTTTGCTTCTGTCAGAGGCTCCATGTGACTGTAGGCTAAAAAGAAAAATTGAGAAATTTCCTTGATATCTGAGGCCCGGCAGAGGACGTGGCTCAGGCCCAGCGAGAAAGCCTGCCTGTGGCTTCTGTGGGGATGGGAGCTCTATGGCAGCGCACACAGATCGGAGGGCCCTGCACCCAGCCGCACCAAGGGACACATTAGGATTAGGAGTGGCCTGGCCAGCAGTGAGGGGCTGGGGTGGAGTGGAGGAGGGCTGCCTCCTAGTGATTTACGGGCATTGATGCAGGGACCCTGGTGGGGAGGGGGGAAGGAAGAGAAGTTTGGGGACATTGGCAGAACTGGAGGTCATTCAGAGGAAATTACTCAATAAAAACCAGGTTTCTCAAACTGAATAGATCAATTTACAGCTCATAAGGTGGAAAAAGTCTGTGCCTTCACAATTTGGCTTGGGTGGGTCTCCTCAAGTTTCCTCCCTGGGCTGTGGCTCTCCAACCCCTGGTACCCCTTCTTTAGTTTTCTGGGCCAGCATTTTTCTCTTCTTGATTCCCCTCTTGCATTTTTCTGCCTGACTCTCTCTCCTCCTGTTGCAAGCCTCCCACTTTGAACATTCACCTCCCTGCATTCCCATAAGCAAAGTTCCTATTGTTTTCTGTCTTCCTGATGGCACAGATGATTTTCCCTGATTTCCCTTCTCAGTACCCTCCCCACCGCTACTCTCAACATTCCTCTTCCCTTTGTTTTCCTTCAGGCCCCCAACTTTTCTACCATTTTTCTACAAAAAAAACTGCCCCTGGCCTGTTTTTCTGCAAAACTCACTCGTCTTCCTGTATCTCTCTCTTGGACTTTTATGTTCTCAGCCCTTCTGTTTGGTTCTGCTCTTGGCCTTTCTCAGCTGCTACTGACATCATTCGTCTTGAGCATCCAGTAATACCATCGCCTATTGACTGGGCTCCTTTAAGTTCTACTATAGTAACAGTGCTCGCAGGGAGGCAGGATCGAGGGCCCAGATGCAGTTAAATTGAAATTCCATCATCCATCCATCTATCCATGCATCTGTCCATCCAAGCCTTCATTTAACCAGTCGTTGATTTATTCATTCAGAAAACATTCATTGAGCATGTACCGTATGCCAAGCTTGGCTAGGCACTTAAGGGAAAAAAATGATCAGATGTAGAGTCTTAACCTATGGAGCTCAGTAGGAGAGGCAGACATAAATAATCACATAGGAAAATATAAAACTTCAGTAACAGTTAAGGAGAGGTATTTGGTAGCCAGAGACCATCTCACTGGGATCTGACCTACTTAGGAATGGAGAATTAAGCTGAGATGTGAAGGCTGAGAGGATGCAAGTTACAGACAGCAGGTACAGCTTTTTGATAAATCCTGCCTTTCCTTATACCTACTGAATCCTCTCCCATTTGCTGGCCATGGACTCTCCTCTCTCTCTCTTTCTCTCTCTCTCTTTTTTTTTCTTCAGTACAAAGCCATTTTTTTTCCCAAGTCAAAGCCATTAAGCCATAGATTTCAGTTGCAACATGTTATATGAGATGGTTACAATGTTTCAAATATATGCAGACTAAGTAGTAAATAAGGAGCATCAATCCTTCCCTGGGAACAGACCTTAGCAGGGGGTAGAAGGGACAGTTAACACCTGAAGGTGGGAGCTATATGGGGAGTCGCCATGCCTAGGAAGGTGTTGGGTTCCTGGGATGTAGGTGCTTTCTGTACACTGCCAGGAGGGCTCCGAGGTCTTGGGGTACAGGAGAGACACTCCCTGCACACTCCAGGCATTGCTCCAGGTGTCAGTGGGCCAGCCCTGCGAGCAGTTCCTCCATCTTCTGGGCCTCAATGCTTCCATAAACTTTGGAGATCAGGCGATTCCAGAAGGCCGACACCTCCCTTTTCCTTCTCACTGGCACTGGTCACAAATTCAAAGCAGCCATCAGGTTTCGTGGCTTGATGGCCTAGTAATGGTTATTGGAACTTGCCTTGGATGGATTTATGGTAATGAACTTGCCTAATAGCAAACCTGTCACAGGCCTCTGCAGACAGAATCTTTTCTGAGTGAAGATATTAGAAAACCATTCTGTAAAGGAAAAAGCAATACCAACCGATGACTTCAAGTTTAGGAAAGACACCACTGCTTGGGTTTTTCTTTTGGCTCCTAGCATTAAAAGCTACATTGGCCAGTTGCTAACCTACAGGGTTTTTGGCGGAAGCCCTGTTTATTTTGGCACCAAATGTATGTATCACAAGCAGTTTGTGTATTTCTGGGCATGTGTGTATGTGTGTGAGCCTGTATATATTATAAACTCCAAAACTCCAAAACTTCTGGCCAAGAAACTAGGCAGCTGGCAGGCGCGTACCCATGTGTATTAACGACTTGCTTTCAGGCCACCTCGCCCTATCACAGCCATCCTTAGGCCTGGCACTAAGTGCTCTAGCCTCTCTGGACCCCTGTCCTCTTGAGTTAGGAATGAGTAAGATGGCCTCTGCCCAGCGAAAGGTGCTGTGGGGACAGTGGGTGCTCTCTCTGTTACCTCAGTCTGCAGGCGAATCATCAAGAATGCTCAGGATAAGGAGTTTTCTCCTAGCTGGGGCCAGAAAGTCTCTGTTTTTTGTGGCTTGGCATTAAGCAAACAACTGCTTTTTTGTTCTCTCCTCAAATTATTTGCCCAAACAAAAGGCAGCTGTCACAGGGAGAGAAGTACAATTTTTCCAGCATTTGCCCCTTTCTGCGCCCCTCTGCACAGCATGAGTTCTGACTCCTTGCCTTTCCATGGCTCAGTGTCAGGTTTCCAGCAGGCAGAAATGCAGGCTTTGCTGCCTTGGAATGTGAAAGCCACCCTCTGCCTCTTCCGGGGCCTCTGCCCAATGCAACGTTGAAGGGAAAGGCAGAGTTTGCAGGACAGCGCCTTCCCTCTCCCAAGGCCCAAAGAGTTTCCCAAGCCTATCCACCAGGAATGGAGGAACAGTCCCACAGAGACCGAAAGTGTGGATCCATGGTGGATCCCTGAGAGAAGAGCTTGTTTTCCCGCAGACTTCTGTTTCTTCAGGAAGTTTAGAAGTCCAATCTTCTGCCTAACAAAGGGTTGTAATTTAATGGAGAGTCATCTTTTAGAAAAAAAAAATGTGGCTTATCGATTTGTATCTCATTAGAATATGGTAAAATATGCTAAACAATAAAATTAGATGATATAAAATTTAATCTTCCTCCCAGGCTTGCTGGGATTAGGCCGTGTCCTTATCTGCCCAGCACACTCCTGATTTTCCTGCAAGATCTGGGCCAAATGTCACCTTCCCAGTGAGGGCTTTCATGACACCCAACCTAGAACTGCCCCCTCCTACCCCTACAGAATTAGGGTCACCTCATCTGTGCTCCCATAGCTGTCCAGTGCTATCATGGCATTGTGTGTATACTTCTTGTTTTAAAATGACTTCAGACATACAAAAGTTGCAAAAAATATACAATGAATTCTTGTATGCCAGAGTTTCTCAAGCTTTTCCTTTTTTCTTTTCTTTCTTTTCGCGCGTGCAAGAGAGCAAGCAACAGAGAGAGAGAGATCTCCCTTCCACTAATTCATACTCCAAATGCCTGCAACAGCAAGAGCTTGGGCAGGCCAAAGCCAAGAGACAGGAACTCATCCAGGTCTCTCATGTCGGTAGAAAGGGCCCAAGTCCTTGAACTGTCTGTCATCCACTGCCTTCTAGGGTGCACATTTTCAGGAATCTAAATTGGAAACAGAGGCAGGATTGGAACCATACACTCTGATATGGGATGGAGACATCCCAGCGCCCACCCCTCTTAACTTTTTCTGATTATTGTCCCCTAAAGAGCTTTTGCAGACATTTTCTACTATGTTCCCTGACCTGAATTTTTTTTTCCCAAAGAAACCTTTTATTTAAGGAATACAAACTTCATGCATTTCATAAGTACAACTTTAGGAATATAGTGATTCTTTCCTCCTTACCCACCCTCTCACCCATAGTCCCAACTCGCCTTCTCCTCCCTCTCCCATTCTCAGTCCCATTCCCCACTAAGATCCATTTTTGATTAACTTTATACACAGAAGACCAACTCTATACTAAGTAAAGAGTTCAACAATTTGCACAACAAAAGAAAAAAAACAGAAAAAAAATGTTCTTCAAGACAAGGGCTGTGCAAAGTCATTGCATCTTGAAGTTAATTTCACTTTTTTTAAAAAGAAATTTAATTAGCTATAAAGAAGCACCCGAAAATGATACATCTTTTGCAAGCACTTGTACGTAATTATAATACAACTCTTTGAGGAAAGAGATCTTGCATGGGAAGTTAGTGCACAGTGATTCCTATTGTTAATTTAACAATTAACACCTATGTGCGATGTCAGTGGTCACCTGAGGCTCTTGACATGAGCTGCCTAGGCTGTGGAAGCCTTTTGAATCCACAGACTCCATCAGTATTTAGACAAGGCCAAAAGCAAAGTTGGAAGTTCTCTCCTCCATTCAGAGAAAGGTACCTCCTTCTTTGATGACCACTTCTTTCCACTGGGGTCTCACACACCAAGGTCCCTCATATAGGACATTTTTTGCCACAGTGTCTTGGCTTTCCATGCCTGAAATGCTCTCGAGGGCTTTTCTTTCTTTCTTTCTTTTTTTTTGGACAGGCAGAGTGGACAGTGTGAGAGAGAGACAGAGAGAAAGGTCTTCCTTTGCCATTGGTTCACCCTCCAATGGCCACTGCAGCTGGCGTGCTGTGGCCGGCACACCGCGCTGATCTGATGGCAGGAGCCAGGTGCTTCTCCTGGTCTCCCATGGGGTGCAGGGCCCAAGGACTTGGGCCATCCTCCACTGCACTCCCTGGCCACAGCAGAGAGCTGGCCTGGAAGAGGGGCAACCAGGACAGAATCCGGTGCCCTGACCGGGACTAGAACCCAGTGTGCCAGCGCCACAAGGCGGAGGATTAGCCTGTTGAGCCACAGCACCGGCTTCTTGAGGGCTTTTCAGCCAGACCAGTGCTGATTCTGAGGTCAGAGTGCTACTTAAAGTGATTGTCATTCTGAGTCTGCTGTATGGACTGCTTCCCATGTTGGAGCATTCCCTCCTTTTTAATTCTATCTATTATTATTACCAGATACTTAATCCTATCCATATGATCACTTTAATACTTAAGATGGTATTTTTACCACCCAACTTAAGGGGATTTGAGGTCCCATGGCAAGTTTTTGAACTGTACCCTTAGAAGTAAGTCCATAGGAATGCATGTAGAACTATACATCATTACAGTTACACACTTCATAATTACACATGTAGGAACATGGTGATTCTTTCCAATGTGCCCACCATGCTACCCATACTCCCACCCCTCTTCTTCCTCCCTCTCTTACTTCCACTCCTATTTTTTATTGAGATCTATTTTCAATTGACATATGTTTAACTCTATGTTAATAGTACAACAAATAGTATGAAAAAAAAAACTGTTCCTCAACAGTCAAGAAAAGGGCTGTTCAAGTCATTGCTTTTCAAGTCATTGCTTATCAAAGTATCAATTTTACTTCTAATAATTACCTTTTAGGTGCTGTATTAGTTATCGCAGGTCAGGGAGAACATATGGTATTTGTCCTTTTGAGACTGGCTTATTTCACTAAATATGATGCTTTCCAGATTTATCCATTTTGATGCAAATAACTGGATTTCTTTCTTTTTTTTTTTTTACAGCTGTGTAGTATTCCATAGAGTATATATCCCATAATTTCTTTATCCAGTCTTCAGTTGATGGGCATTTGGGTTGACTCCATGTCTTAGCTATTGTGAACTGAGCTGCAATAAACATGGGGGTGGCAGATAACTGTCTCATATGCTGATTTCATTTTCCTTGGGTACATTCCCAGGAGTGGGATGGCTGGGTGTTGAGGTAGATTCATTCTGAGTGGAGAAGCTTGGTGGGGGCAAGAGGCCCAGAATCACGACACAGACACCAGGAGTCAGCTGAAAGCGGGCTAGAGGCAAGCAGCTTGCAGACTCATTTATTTCAGTTGGTACAGCAGCTTATATAGCTGAGGCAGCCAATCCGGTCAAGGGGTGGTTTATGTTGTAACCAATCACTGCCTGTTGCCAGGCAGGCTCCTTTGCCAGGTGGGTTCCAAAGCCATTTCCTGAGTAACTGATGCTCGCTTGCCAGCACCATCTTGGCACGCCTTCTCATTCCACCACAGCTGGGTCATACGATAGGTCTATATACAGATTTCTGAGGTATCTCTATACTGTCTTCCATAGTGGCTTTACTACTTTACATTCCCATCAGCAGTGGGTTAGGGTATCTTTTCCCCCATATTCTTGCCAGTGTTTGTTGTTTGTTGATTTCTGTATAAAAGCCATTCTAATGGGGGTGAGGTGAAACCTCATTGTGGTTTGGATTTGCATTTCCCTCATGGCTCGTTATCCTGAGCATTTTTCATGTGTCTGTTGACCATTTAGATTTCCTCTTTTGAAAAATGTCTGTAAGTCCTTTGACTACTTTATAACTGGATTGTTTGTTTTGTTGTTGTGGAGTTTCTTGATTCTTTATATAATCTAGTTATTAATCCTCTATCAGTTATGTAGTTTGCAAATAATTTACCCCATTATGTTGGTTGCCTCTTCACTTTCCTGAGTATTTCTTTTACAGTACAGAAGCTTCTCAATTTGTTGTAATCCCATTTGTTAATTTTGGCTTCAATTTCTTGTGCCTCTGGGGTCTTTTCCAAGAACTTTGCATGTGCCAATGTCTTACAGGGTTTCCCCAATATTCACTAATAATTTGATAGTATCACGTTGTAGATTTAGGTATTTTACCCATTTTGAGTGAATTTTTGTGTAAGGTGTAAGGTAAGGGTCTTACTTCATACTTATGCATGTGGAAATCCAGTTTTCCCAGCACCATTTGTTGAAGTGACTGTCCTTGTACCAAGGATTGGTTTTAGTACCTTTTTCAAAGATAACTTGGTTGTAGATGCTTGGATTTATTTCTGGCATTGTTGGTCTATCCATTTGTTTTTGTACCAATAATAGGCTGTTTTGATTATAACTGCCAAGTAGTATGTCTTGAAATCTGGTATTGTGATACTCCTGGCTTTGAGACAAAAAAATTTAGAGCACTATGTAATGATTAAGGGATCAATTTACCACGAAGATGTGACTATTAGAAACATATATGCACCTGGTTACAGGGCACTTGGCTATTTAAAAGAAATGTAAGGTATCTAAAGGGAGACATAGACTCAAATGCAAAGTAATGGGGACTTTAATACCCCACTTTCAGCAATGGACAGATCAACCAGATAGAGAATCAGCATGGAAACAGCAGAGTTAATCGATATTATAGACCAAATGGACCTAGCAGATATCTACAGAATTTTTCATCCTACAGCCACAGAATACACATTCTTCTCACCAGGGCCTGGAACTTTCTCTAGAATTGACCACATGCTAGACCATAAAGCAAGTCTCAGAAAATTCAAAAAAATCAAAATCATACCATGCATCTTCTCAGAACACAATGCAATGAACCTAGAAATCAGCAACTCAGGAATCTCTAGAACATATGCAGACACATGGAGACTGAATAACATGCTCCTGAATGAACAGTGGGTCATTGAAAGAATCAAAAGAGAAATAAAAACAATTTCTGGAAACAAATGAAGAACACAATACAACATTTCAAAACTTATGGGATACAACAAAAACAGTTTTAAGAGGAAAGTTATAGCAATTGGTACCTGCATCAAGAAATTAAAAAGACACCAAATAAATGAGCTATCAATGCATCTCAAGGATCTAGAAAAACAACAGCAAACCAAACCCAAAACTAGTAAAAGAAAATAAATAATTAAAATTTGGAAAAAGTAAACATAATTGAAACAAAAAATACAAAAGATCAGCAAAATGAAGGGCTGGATTTTTTGAAAAATAAACAAAATTGACACACCATTGGCCCAACTAACCAAAAAAAGAAGAGAGAAGACCCAAATTAATAAAATTAGAGATGAAAAAGGAAATGTAACAACATACACCACAGAAATAAAGAATCATTAAAAATTACTACAAAGAGCTGTATTCCAACAAACTGGGAAACCTAGAAGAAATATATAGATTCCTGGACATATACAACCTTCTAAAATGAGCCATGAAGACATAGAAAACCTAAACCATAACCAAGACAGAAATTGAATCAGTAATAAAGATCCTCCCAACAAAGAAAAGCCCAGGACCAAATAGCTTCATTGCTGAATTCTAACAGACATTTAACTCCAATTCTTCTCAAACTATTCAAAACAATTGCAAGGGAGGGAATCCTCCCAAATTCTTTCTATGAAGCCAGCATCACCTTAATTCCTAAACCTAAAAAAGATGCAACAGAGAAAGAGAACTACAGGTGAATTTCCCTGATGAACATAAATGCAAGAATCCTCAACAGAATTCTAGCCAATCAAATCCAAAGACACATCAGTGATCATTCACCTGGACCCAGTGGGATTTATCCCTGGTATGCAGGGATAGTTCAACATTCGCAAATCGATCAATGTGATACATCCCATTAACAAACCGAAGAACAAAAACTATATGTTTATCTCAACAGGTGCAGAGAAAGCATTTGATAAAAATACAACACCCTTTCATGATGAAAACTCTAAGCAAATTGGGTGTAGAAGGAACATTCCTCTACATAATCAAGGCAGTCTATGACAAACCCATGGCCAGCGTCCTATTGATAGGGAAAAGTTGGAAGCATTCCCACTGAGATCTAGAACCAGACAGGGATGCCCACTCTCACCAGTGCTATTCAATATAATCCTGGAAGTTTTAGCCAGAGCCATTAGGCAATAAAAAGAAATCAAAGGGATACAAATTGGGAAGGAGGAAATCAAACTATCCCTATTTGCAGATGACATGATTGTATATATAGGGGATCCAGAAGATTCTACTATTGGAACTCATAGAAGAATTTGGTAAAGTAGCAGGATATAAAATCAACACACAAAAATAAATATCCTTTGTATACACAAACAGTGCCATGGTGGAGAAAGAACTTTTAAAATCAATCCCATTCACAATAGCTACAAAAAAAAAAAAATAAAATACCTTGGAGTAAATTTAACCAAGGATGTAAAAAATCTCTATGATGAGAATTACAAAACATTAAAAAATGAAATAGAAGAAGATACAAGAAATGGAAAAATCTTCCATGTTCATGTATTAGAAAAATCAGTATCATCAAAGTGTCCATTCTTCCAAAAGCAATTTACAGATTCAATGTGATACCAGTCAAAATACCAGGGACATTTTTCTCAGATGTAGAAAAAATGATGCTGAAATTCATATGGAAACACAGGAGACCCGAGTAGCTAAAGCAATCTTATACAACAAAAATAAATCCCTTACTTGAAATTTTAACACTTGGGTATACTGTGTATCTATCTGCTTATGGCCTTTATATTTAGCTGAGCTTGGATACAAAAAGAATATATTTTTCCTCCCCAAAGACAATTCACATTCCCTTGAGAGCAGTATTGACACCATGGAACATGTGGGCTCTGTGCTATTTACCCACAGTCTTCCACTGCAAGTATTTTGCCATGATTGCTTGATTTTTCTTTTTCTAAATGTGTGTGTCTAACACACTCACACATACGTATATATGCACACATGTCAATATATTAGGGGTCTTCAAAAAGTTCAAGGAAAGTACATATGACAAAATTGTTGCATCAAAATAAACGTTTTTTAATTCCATTTCCAATGAATTCTTTGAAATACACTTCATATATGCATATGTGTATATATATGTATGTCTGCGCATGTATATATATATTCATACAGCTAAATATAAAGGCCATAAGCAGATCAATACATAATAATATATATTTTACAGATAATCCATAATATATACATACAATAAAGTATATATATAATGTATATAATATGTATATATTCTGAATTTCCTGTGAATAACTTGCAAATACTTGATGTCTCTTTACCCCTAAATATTTTGTATAGAACTGCATAGGAGCAATAATTTTCTTTAAAAGTTTTTTAAGTGTTTGCATCTCTTCCATAGGGCTATGACTTTCTTAAGGTTAGGAACCTATGGCTTAGCCATCTTTGGAGACCAAATACAAGGATCAGGACTGGCATGTGGTTATAGCTATTACAAAATAATACATTTCATTGTAATGTAGCACTTGACATGCATTTATATATGGTTTATATGGTATAATATGATAAAAGTTTAACTTTAATGCAGCAAACAACATAAAATGTAGCATGCTATGCATGATAATACAGTATACATTGCTACTGATGAATGAAAATCTTAGGGCCAGCAGTAAAATTCAATCACAAAGTACTGTAGTTTCAAATTTTTGAAGTTGCTTCTAAAACAGTAAGTAGCAAAACTCACCTGATAGGAATTTCATAGGACAAGAGTGATTCTCCAAGTAAGTTCGTCCAGTTTTCTAGACATTTGCTGAAATCTGTCGTTCCAGTCTGCACAGTTATGCTGTCCTTTGGGAGGCAGTAGTATCTTCCAGTAATTCAGACATTTTCTTGTCCTCTTGCATTCACTCACAAATATTCATTGACATCTTTCTATTTGACAAATACAATTGGAGATTCATGAATTTTATTTCTCATTTTCTATGTGCTAAAAAAAGGTTATCTAACCCATAGTTTCTTTGATTGCAAAATGGAGATCAATATGTTATGTGCTGGTTCCTAATCCACCAGTTAATATGGTACTGGGTATGCTGAGAGGGGAATTTCTTATGGTTTTGCAATAAACAGACATGGAACAGGATGACCCAAGCAGGACTTCCGGGAATTGGGCATCATGTGCATGAATAGACTCAGTGTGAATAAATTGCTATTCCACAAAACACATCAGTGAAGTAGATGTCTATGTTCAAGGTTAATTGACTTTATGGTAAATAGTTTTTGCTAAAGTGATTTTCACAGGTTGCCATTTGAAAAACTTGAACATAAATGGACAAAAAAAAAAAAAGTGTGGTCCTTGGAATTTTGACCACAATCTGAAGATTTCCTTGACCTTACAGACTACTTAGTCCAGCTGTGTCCTTCAGGGTCTTCATCTCCGCTCAGACTTTGGAGTGGATAACTCTTTACCAGGTTATCCTGAACCCAGGAGGAGGAAGCAGAATGTAGGAGAAATGTCTGGAGTGGGGTTGAGAAGAGGAGTATGAAGCTCACTGATTACAGAGCAGGAGAATACTGAAGACTAATCATGTCTAAGTCACAGTGTTCACTAGTTACACAGGGAGCTTAAAAAAATTCACAAAAGGGAGAGCATTTGGTGCAGTGGTTAAGATTCTGCTCAGAGTGCTTGAGTTTGACTCACAGTTTTCCTGCCAATTCTAGCTTCCTGCTGATTTATTCCGGAAAGCAGCAAGTAATGGCTCAAGTAGTTGAGTCCCTGTCATTCATATGAGAGACCAACATTAAGTTCTAAGCTCCTCACTTCAGCCTGGCTCAGCCTTAGCTGTTGTGAACAGATAGATGGAAGATCTCTGTCTTTATCTTTGTCTCTTTCTGTCTTTCATATAAATAAAAATAAAACAATACATAAACTTTTTAAAAGTTCATGGAAAATCTGTGTTATCTTTTTGTTCATGAACTCTTTGAAGCCCCCTTGTATTTCCATATTCTGTGCATTGCATTTCCACTGCAACAAATGACCAGGGAGGCTGGTCATATTTCAGACTACGAGATAAGGGACAAACAACTGTGAGGGCTGAAACACATGGGTGCAAGGCCCAGCATCATGGAATCCATGGAAGGGACCATGGGGTTTATAACATCTTATTTTCCCACACAGTAATTTTACAGATAAAATAAAGTTCCTAGGAAGGAAGTGACTTGGTTAGAGACGCAGAGCAAGTCACTGATGCTAAAACTGAAATCTCCAAGTTTGGTTTCTAGTTTGGGAATTGGGACCCTTTTGGCTTTTAATGCCCTTGCTGGAAAATTTAAAGATTAATGAGATGAGAATGTTTTGTTTCCATGTCTATTTCTTCAAAAGAAATAGTTTGCATAAATTTAAATACTTTATATACCATTATTTGAGATGATTAAAAAGTCCAATTAAGTATCACACCAATCTCATGAGATGAGAAACAGAAGAGGTGTCCTCCATTTTTCATTTCCCCACTTTGCAGATGGGAACAATAGGGTCTGAATGAAGGCAGTGGTGTCACTTTGAGTTCTCCTGGAAGCTCTGGCAGAACTGGGACAAGGACCTCTTTTCCCGAGTTAGGGATCTGTGATGTTGCTATTGGAGTACACTGTTCCTTAATGGAGGAGCCAGGTGTTGTGAGCAAATGAAGTCTCGTTTTATCTCCCTCTTACGTCTCCTCTTGAGGGTCTTCTCTCCATGAATCCCCATGCCCACTACCACTGTGCCATGCCCTGGCTCCATTTTTCTTCCCTACAACTAGGATTTCCACCCTGCTAATAGCAGTCCCACACATCGGCTTCTTTCAAAGCCTTCTATACATCCTTGTCCCACTCTCTTAACAGCCCCACTCATCTACCATGGCAGGTTGAATCCCAATTGGTTCATCATAAAAATAATCTATATCAATGAATGAGATAGGAAATGTGTTAATCTGCTATCATAATGTAATGTCATTGGCAATTTAACGTGGCTGTGGTGCTGCAATTGGTTCCTCTTTGTGGTAAACACAAATTTCTTTGCAATTTTAAGTATGGTATCCAATCAGAATTATAAGATACAGCAAAAAGGATAAGCACATAGCTGATTAAAGACTCTTACATCATTTTTCCATTTTGAGGGAGACATTGGGGCAGATATTATTAGCCAGAGAGGGGGCATCCCTGAAATGTGTAAGTCCAGGGTTAGGGTTGGGGGCAGATTTACCTGGAGTAAATAGCAGCGTCCAGTGGATTGCAGGACCTACATGCTAGGTGACAATCTATACATCCAATTCCCTGGTAGGGGGAATCTCTTTCTTAGCATTATAACCTGTAAACTAGCAGGGTCCCAGGGATTAGAAGTGAGCATTGTAAAAGTAGAATAGTGGGGGCTCATCTCTCCAGTCCTGCTCATCTCCTCATCACCAAGTGTTTTTTTCTAATGTAAATTAGCCAAATCTTGCTTTTATACTGTAGTACATGAGTCCTGTTCTTCTGGAATTTAGTGATTGCCTACCTGGGCCACTGAGATTTTACTCCGGTTGTCATTCTGGAGGATGTAAAGAATGGTAGCAGAAAGCAGTAGGGAGCATTGGCTTCCCTGTTAGCCACAGCAGAGGGAGTCGTCAGGTAAGGAAACACTGCTTCCTCTGGGAAAGGGACATCATGGAGCATGCAGGAGCATCTAAATCATCCTAATGTTACCACTCAAACTTCTGATGCCCCATCATTTCCAGATCAGTACTGTAAGTTTTATAAAAGAGGTGTGATGAGGTTGATCATTAAAACTGTTTTGTTACTTATTGATCTGCACAATCAGATTATTCTTCTGATTTTCAGCTATCTCTGCTGGAAAAAAAAAAAGATAAGATTTTCCTGAGAGATAAGATATTCTTTTAAGGAATGTATAGAATGCTTCAGATCTATGACCATGTCTTGAACCAAGAATTTAAGACCCTAGGCATGTCGTATTTTTTTCTCCAATTTTCTGTAAAACTAAGGTTGTTATGTTAGACCATTTGCTACTGTCAAGTAGGGAAACCAAATGCCTCCATGGTCACACTTGCCAGAAGAGACTTCAGAAACAGCACAGGTGCCCCAATCCAAATATCCTGTGAGGACATCCCTGATGGTCATGCTGGGCTGGAGATATAAGGGAATCTGATAATGTAACCTTAATTTCCCAGTGTTCACAATGCAGCAATACTTACAAATCAGGATAATTCATATGAAAATATGAATGCTGGTGTTAATCAGAAAGTCTGACAACTTGGGTCCATAGACCTGGATGGTGACCATTGAGAAGGGCAGAGAGGCAGCCATACATTCAAGGGTGGGATACCTTTTTTTTTCCCAAGGGTCATTTAGGTATTTCTAATATCATACAAAATTATCAACTTAAAAATTATTATGCTATAGACTCATTGGATTTAAAGTCCTACCTACAGTTGCCTTGGCAGGGCCAGACCAAATGATTTTGATGACATTATTTGGGCTGTGAGCCAGACGTTCTCCACCATGAATAGACATATGCTTTCCAGTCCTCATCAACACTTAGTACTCCTGATTGTCTCTTACCCTGTTATCCCCCAACTGACCATCCCTTGTTGACCCTTGAGTTCATGATCCCTTACTCTAAACCCTTGCTGAATCCTTGTCAGAACCAAGGTGCAGGAGAAAGTAGGATTTATCCACATCAAGACAACAGGTGTCTGTATTAGTCATTTATTTCATTGCTTTAATTAAAATACTCAAGTGGAACTCTTGGGGAAGGAGAAAGTTTATTTCAGCTTCCAGCTGAGGGTCCACTGTTCAAGATGGATGGTTCCATTAGTCTGGGATCTTGTGGAGGCTGCCAGAGTGGGGCAGATGCCATGGAGGAAGGCTTACCTGGTGATCCAGAAGCAGAGAGTATCTAGGCTGAATTCTGCTTAAGTAACCAGCCATCTCATGAGGGCTACCTTCTGAGGACAAACCCCACTGACCTCAAGACCTTCCACCAGACCCACCTCTCAGACACCATAATTAAATCAGGACTCCACCCTTCGTCCGTCAATCCTTAGCATGCAACTTAAAGGTTGAAACCTCTGCATGAGTCAGGAAGCCAAGTTATGTTTAATCCCTAACATTGTGTTTTGAAGATGTAGATTTCACTTCTGCCTCCAAAACCAGCCAAAGCTTCCACCAGGGAGAATTTACTGGCTACATCATGTTAAAGCAACTCATCAAGAAGAAAGAGCAAGACACTGCTTTGAGATAAAAGCCTTGGGTCACTCTTTAGGTGCAATCAGGGCAACATCTTTCAAAGAAAATGTTCCACAGTTATGAAGACCTCTCCTTAAACCACATTATGACCTGCTAGCCCAGAGACCTCCCCCTGCAGGCCTTAGTGTGCCTCTCCTGACTTGGAACCTTGTCTCTGTCTCACCTCCTCCAGCTTGACTCAGCTGAACACTACCAGGAGAGGACAGAAAGTCTTCTTCCTAGATGATTGGTGAATTGTCATAGTGACTGGGATTGTTTCAAAATATTTGTACAATAGAAATGTTTTATAATAAACATATGAAAAATATGTGCGAAAATTCTTTGAGAATTCTCCCTTCAAAAAGTGGAGCCTAGTTCTCCTCCCCTTGACTATGGGCCAGAATTATCAACTCGTTTCTAAAAAGTTGAATCAGGTGGAAGTGATGGTTTCTGACCTACAAGCCCAGGTCATAAAAGGCACGGTGGCTCTCTCCTTGTTCTTTCTTTTGGGCTAGGGAAAACCAGGTACCACATCATGAGGACATTCAAGAAATCCATGAGAAGATCTAGCTGAAGTTTCCTGTGACAACCAGCACCATATGAGTAACTCATTTCAGAAGCAAATCTTCCAGTGCCAATGAAGTCTTTCAATGAATGCAGCTCTATTGAAAATCTTAACTGAGCCAAGTGGCTCTGAAGTCCTGACCCACCCAAACTGTAGAAAGTGATGCATGCATATTGCTGTTTTAAGGAACTGAGTTTTGGGCTACTTTGATACACAGCTATAGATAACTAATTCATCGACTAGAGGACAACACCACCTCTTTTGCTGTCCAGGATACTACACCTGCCATTCATGGGATTTATGAGCCAGAGGAGAGGGAGCCATCTAGGAAAATCAGTAGGGATATTGTTCTGGGAAACATGATCTTTTGTGCTTACATATATAATTTTTTAAGTTATGTATTTTAGTTATTTGAAAGAGAGAGAGAGAGAGAAAGAGAGAGAGAGTGTCCCATCTGCTGGTTCATTACTTAACTGTCTGCAATTAAGTATTTGGCAGAGACCCAAGTACTTCAGTCATCACCTGCTGCCTCCCAACATGGGAACCAGTAGGAAAGTGGGATTGGGGGTGGAGCTGGAACTTGAATCAAGGTTCTCAAATAAGCATCTTAACTGCTGCACCAGATGCCTTCCTCATCGTGACCTTTTCTAAACTATGATAGCCCCCACTGTGTCTGGCTAGGGATACTGCTAAGTCTACAGGGAACTTTAGAAGTTACAAAGCAACATTTCATAAATATTTCTTCACAGTTTCTTCTCAACTGTTTTATGAAGCAGACAGGGCAGGTCCTGTTTTCCTTGATTTAAGGATGAGAAAACCCAGGTTCAGAGTTCCAAATGTCGGATGGCTAATATGTGATAAAGCCAGGAGTTGAGCTGAGGCCCCACTGATTCTACATCTGGTAAATCACCAGGTCCCCTTAAAGTTGTATCATTCCCACTCGAGGGGTCAGTTAAATTCAGCTGAGCCTATTTAATCAAAATAGATCATATTTACAAGTGCTGGGTGCATGGTAAGGAACTCACTCAGTGATAGCTACTATTAGTTTTACTGTATGCCAACTGCTAGGAATACAGAGCTGAACTCAACCGGGCCCTTTTTGATAAGGAATCAAGTTGGAGTGATAAAGTAGATCTTGAAAGCCAGCAGCTCTGATTTAAACATTAAAAAAAAAGGACAAAAGTTCCTGACTGGAGTATAGGTGGGACAAGCAAGCTGAGACCAGAGGTGGAATGCCCAGGGCCATCCACGATCAAGGTTCTGTCCTCTCTGTTGTATGGCTAGCGCCCTTCCCCCTCAGTCAACCATGCTTGACGCACACAGCCCAGGCTTCTTGAGGTACAAGAAAGCAGTGATCATCAGGAGCCTCCTACTCTGCTGTTTAGGCAAACAACAGTCCACCTTTTTTTAAAATAATTTTTCTGTGAACTTAAAAAAATATTTATTTGTTTTTGTTCAGTCTTGGGCCAAACTGAAGGCAGGAGCCTGGAACTCCATCTGGGTCTCCCATGAGTCATGCTCTGTCTCCAGGTATATCGGCAGGAAGCTGAATTGGAGTTGGAGTAGCCAGGACTCAAACCGGGACTCTCATATGGGATGTGGGCATCTCAAGTGGCAGCCTGAGCAGCTGTGCCACAGCACCGGCCCTAGCGGTGCACCGTGACCTGTGGGAGCCACATCCAAGGCTCCCGAAGAATGCTGGAGACCGCAGATGGCACAGAGCCCTTTCTGTGTTGTTTCTAGATCTATGACAAAATTTAATTTATAAATCAGGAAAAGCAAGAGACTAATAGCATCTAGCAATAAAACAGAACAAATACGACAATATATTATAATGAAAAGTTACTTAAAACTTAAAATTGTTCATCTCTGGAATTTTCCATGTAATATTTTTGAGCCACTGTTGAGAGTCGGAAGTGAAATCTCAGATAAAGGGGAATACTGTAATCATTATCTGATTTACTTGGATCCAGTGTGACTTCCTGAGTGTGGGAATTGGCCAGGGTGGCTTGGGAGAAAGTCCCCTGGAATGAGATCCCACTTTATTGGGGGTTACTCAGGAAAGGGCTCCGTTAAGCCCACTTCCCAGAGTTCCTGAGACCGAGGAAAGGGGTTGGGTGGGGGCAGATGGAGGAGGCCTGTGGGAGAGGTGGAGTGAAGAGAGGAGAGGAGGGCCTCCAGCATCGGAGAATGATTTCTGTGGCACAAGATGCCTCTCCGCAGGGTGTTCTGAGGCCCCTTTGGTGCCCCCAAATGTGCTTCATGGAGAAGGTGGAGAACTGTGTGGCCAGACCCTGCACTAGCAGGGAGGATGGTCTGCTTTTGTTTGATTTCTTTTTCTTTTCTTTTTTTTATAAATGATCCCCAAATTCTTGTCATTCTTTGTATGCAACACCCATTAAACCTAACCGATTCTCCAAGAAAAAGAAAACACCACTTCTGGGGACAAGCGCCAATAAGAAGTGCATGACCTTCTCTCGCTGGGGCACTGGTATTTTTAAAGCAACAAGCCTGTGATATCAAATGTCCCATCAGGGCTCCCTAACTGAGCAGATTCAACAATGGTCCCACAGAAGAAACAAACTGGGAAATGCCCCCAAACGATGATGGGGTGCCCACAAAAACAGGTCATCAAATTTCTCTCCCTGGTGGGGAAAGCAGGGGGTCGGGTGTTCCTGGATGTGTGTCTTTGTGAGTGTGTATTGGGGGTGCGGGAGGGGCTGCTTATCACTGTCACACTGCTGGGACCCCATCATTGGGGTCCCCACCTTCAGGGGTTGGGAACGTCTGGCCCATGGACCATAAAAGGCTTGCAGAATCCTTTGATCTTGCCTTGCATGAGATGTGAAATTAATACATCTATAGCAGGCTAATTTCTAAGTTGATAGTTGTGTATGGCTCACGAATAATATAAATATCCAAATGGCCCCAACCCTGTAAGCCTAGGTAAAGACGGTCTGAAGTTTTGCTCACCTTTGTGAAAACACAAGACACAACACAACTTCTCTCTGTGGACACAGTCCTCTCAGAGGTCTTTGCCGCAAGGCAAAGCCTCTGGCTCTTGCTGGCAGGGTCTTGTGAATAACACTGCTGGGGCCCACCAGCAGAGGGAGCTCCTCAGTGCCTAGCAGTGCAGCTGCAGCCCTAGCTGGTGGAGTGGAAGCCTGCCCAGGTCCCCTTGGCCTCCTGAGGTTCCTCTGTGGGTGAGAGCTGCAGCCATCCTCACTTCTGATTCCTTGTCTTTCAGCAGCAAGGGAAAGGAAGGATGGAAGAAGGGGAGATGTGACCCCCAGTGCATTGCCATATTTTGCTTTCTCTAATCCTATTCAGGTGGTGACTGTAGCAAAAAAGGAAAACCAGGCCAGCAGGCAGGGTAGATGGAAACCCTGAGTATGAGCCTGATGTCCATGCGTTGACTGAACAGAATTCAAGTCCCAGGAGTCATTATTAATGGGCCTCAAGTTGCAACGTGGGGTTAGAGCTGGGCTTACATGAAGTGAAAGGGGGCAGCCGGGGCTGGGCTGAGGGACAGGCACACCTCGGAGCCTGACCCAGATCTCAGCTGGCCACAGGCTGCGCTTCCTCCCAGACTGCCTGCTGCACACCTGCGACTCTGCTCCTCTCCGCTCAGAGCTGAGCTACAGGTGATTGATGCTCCCCTGGAGCCTCCACGAGGCCGGCCTGGGGGGTGGCGGGGAGTGAGTGTGCAGAGAGGGTGGGAGGGGCCCCGCTCCATCATCTCTGTTCCCCAGTGAGGGACTCCCCGGTGCAGAGAGTGGAAAACACTGTCTTGCATGAATAATACGCCTTCTCCTTTACTCTTGCAAAGAGTTCAGAGCACCAAGGAGACCGGATGTGCTTCATCCCCAGCAGTTCCCCAAGGCTGAGTCAAGTTATGATTCCCCTTCCCATTTAAAACCATTCTTTATTTATTCGGGAGGCAGAGAGAGAGAAAGAGAGAGAGAGAGAGAAACCTCTCATCTACAGGCTCACTCTCCAAACACCCCACGCTGGGTGCCGAGAATGCTGTCCAGCTTGCCCACCTGAGTGGCACGGACCTAATGACTTGAGCAGTCACTGCTGCCTTGCAGGGTCTACGTTGGTGGGAAGCTGAGTCAGGACTGGAGTTGGGTTTGATGCTCACCTTGTCCCAGTAGGTATAGTGAACCAGTAGGTTTTGTGTCTGTCTTTGAGTTGGCAAGAGGATTCTCTTCTACGAGGAGGCTCCTAGGTCATGTTGGAATTGCACTGCAACTCCGTGCAAGCCATTGCAAAGCAGAGAAGCACTGCTGCTTCTTTCAGACTTAACTGCTATTGCGTTCAGGAAATGCGGGCGAAAATCTCAGGTCAGACGTCTCTGAAAGATGATTCCCAGTTTTTCTGCCAAATGAATGGGACAGGAAGAGAGATCCAGTTTTCTGGGTCTCCAGGGTTTTCCACGAGGTGGCCTCACTGCTGCTTATGGCTGCCAGCCCCGGAGCCCCTTTTGCTTTCATTTGTATGCAGATTCTTGCTAAGCTGTCTCACTGTCTCCAGTCCTTCTTTCACCATACTATGGCAAGAACGACCTTTTAAAAACCTAAATCTGATCATGCCACCCCTTTACTACTGAAAGCATGCAATGGTTTTCTATAGTCTTCAAAATAAAATTCAGGCTCCTTAGCCCTGGCTATCCCACCAGACATATCAAACTGCCTGCTGCGTCTTTCACTCCGTGGTCACTAATTCATTCATTTCTTCAAACATCCAGCTAGAATCTATTGAGGGGTTCCTATTTCCTAGCTCCTTAGCCAGGCGCTTACCCATGCTCAGAACATGATCTAAGACTCATGGTCTCCGCTTCTCTCCTTACAAGTCCTAGCTCTCTCTGCCTGAGTCCCCCTCCTCGCCTCTCTCACCAGCCAGCTTCACTAGTCCATGAGCCTTCTCCTTCCTCTACTCTCTTGTCCTTCCAAGATGCTGCTCTTGAGTGGCTCTGAGAACATCCAGTACAGCCATTAAGTATTATTTTCTGTTGCACCACTTCATCTGTGTGCTCTCTTAAGGACAGTGACTTTGCCTTATTGCTAGTATCTAGCACAAGGCTCAGCTCATGGTAGGTGGCTTTTGTGATCACGGTCCCACTGCTGTGGTGTCTTTGACCAAGGAGATGCAAGGAAAAGTCTTTTGGAGGCTTCTAGGACAGAAATCTAAAAGCAAATGCACCTTGTTTTCTCTAGGATGTCATATCTGGAAGTGATGCTTGGTACGGCTGCAGCCATCTTGCTGTACAAGAGAAACCAGCTTTAGAAGGAGGCCAGCAGTGAGGACAGCTGGGTACAGAGGTTGAGGGAAGCCAGCCTGGGAGTGTTCTTCTTCTGAACCTGAATTTATGTGGGTGACAGACTTCCGATGGCTGCAGCTATTCTGACTCAAGGTTTTCCAGAGGATTTTCTCCTCCCTTTGCTCTTCCTTCCCCTCCTCCTCCTCCTCTTTTCTTTTTTTCCATCCTCCCCAACTCTTCCTAATTCCAGTTGACAGCATCTGGTACTAATTGTCTTATCTGTCCTAATAAACTACAGGCTCTTTGAGGGGAGGAAATCTACTTTGTCCAAAACTTTCTACGGCTCTCCTCTCCCAAGAGTCTACTAAAGGCCTGCAACATTAAGGAGCTCCATAAATGTTTGTAGAATGAAACTGAAATATTCAACTACTTTTTCTCATTTGTCTTAATCTCAATTTACGACTTGTCTTTGGACCATATCTGCTAACTTCACGAAGAACTAACCTGCTGCAGCCCTGGGTAATGTGAAGTCTGTGTCTAGATTTGTAACCATGTACTTTCTACTTGTGCTGACCACCATTGCGTACATGTGTCTGGTCCTTAATAGTAGGTGTGCTCACATTTTTCCTCTCAATGCTGTATGATGCTAGGCACAGAGCTGACATCAATAAAGCCTTTATGATTAATGGGTGAGAATATTAAGCCATTGTCTCACCCACAGCCTATTTTGATAAAGTTAATCCTTTCAAGGACTGGTGTAGTGTGGGTGGAACTAGCACATTGAAGTATCTTTGGTGTGTCAGGGGGGTGACGTAGCATTTGGCCAAGTGAATAAGGTGCCTGTGTCCCACATTGAAGAGCCTGCATTTGATAGCCAGCTCTGGCTCCTCACTCTAGCTTTCTGCTAACGTAGATCCTGGGAGTCAGCAGTGAGGCTCAAGCACTTGGGTCCTAGCTCTCTGCTTCAGGCCAGCCTAGCTCCAGCCATTGCACTGGGGAGTGGACCAGTGCATGGGAGCTCATGCTGTCCATCTCTCCATCTGTCAAACTAAAAAGAAAATGATTTCACTGGAACTCCAGTTGAGGTGAGGGGGGTGGAAGGAAGAGGAAGAGGGGAAGGGGAAAGAGAAGGAGAAGGAAGAGGAGAAAAGAATCTTTGGGGTGGCCCTTGCTTTTGAAGTGAACCCGTGCACTGGTATTCTTGTTCACAGCCATGGAGAGCACACTTTCCTTTTTTTTTTTTTTTTTTTGTAAGGATTGATTTATTGATTTATATGAAAAGCAGAGAGAGAGAGTACTTGAGCTTCTGTCTGCTTGTTCACGCCCTCAAATGGTGGCAATGGCTGTGACTGGTCCAAGCTGAGGCCAGGAGCCAGGAATGCCATCCTAGCCTCACACGTGGGTGGCAGGGGCCCTAGCACTTGGGCCATCTTCCTCTGCTTTCTCAGGCACATTAGTAGGGAGCTGGATCGGAAGCAGGGCAGCTGGATGTTGAACTTTCACATTATCTGTGGGTAGTGACAGGGCCCAGTTTTCTTTGTCTACCAGGCATTTCTATCTTGGAAGCTCTGTTTCTTAGATATATTCATCTGGGTCTCCAAAGACACACACCCACAGCTACTGTTTGCTGAGAGGGCCCTTGGCACCCTGTGTTCTGTCCTTCAGAAAGGCCTCGCCTGGGAACTCCGCAGCCTGTTTCTCACACCTTGCCACACGACCGATTTTCGAGAACACAACTCAGCGCTTGCAGTTATTTACACCAGCTCCTCCCCACACCACCACACCAACCAGGGAGAGGTAAATGCAGGTGTCTGCGCTTTCCCATCCCTTCCCTGCCACTCTGAGTGATGTCTCCTATCATGGTCTTGGATTTTGACCCTGCTTATAACACCAGACCTCCTGGAGACAACATTATGAAACCTTAAAACCAAGAGAAATTAGGGATTGGCTGAGAGTCAACAAATCTATCCTCCTGTTTTTTTTCTCTTTACTTGTCTGAGTGGCCCAGCTCCTTTCTCCAAATCTTGGGAAGAGGTTTTGCTTTTAAAGAACACTGATGCATGCTCTGCCTTGCTTAGTTTCTCCCTGCGTTTGGAGGTGGTGCTGCTGAATGGGGCTGGTGAATCACGTGCATGTTTATGAGTCCAAAGCATCTACAGTGTATAGCAGGGAATGCCAGACAGCAGGGCTTAGCCCTTGAACCGCCAGTGTCAGTGCTCTATGCCCAGTAAAAATGTCCAATATAAGCTAGTCATTGACAAGTGGGTCACTATGCTCCGGCCTTGGGAAGGCACAAATGTGTGAGCCATGGTCTTGTCAGGTACGTACTGGTTATGAACAATTCAAAAGAGGAAAAAACCCTGATTTTTTTTAAAAAATAGAACTTTTTTATTACAAAGTCATTCACTGTCATAAACATTGATACAAAGTAGAAGCAAACAGTAAAATTTTCACTTCCGCATCTCCTAATTCCAGAGATAGTCTCTATTAAGAATTTTCTTGTAGCCTTTCACAATTTATACACATACAGGATCATGAATTCCTATGTCCCTGGGTCATATTATGCATACTGTCCTTGAACCTGTGTCATCCCATACAGATTTAGCTTGTCCCTGTTTTCCTTTGCACTGGCTGCATAATATTCCATTATACCTGAGCCACATAATGCATACTTCAGTTCTCTGGAGCTTTGTACTCTATTCAAAACAGTGTTGCCAAGAGCTTGTTTATTTTTGTTGAACCAGCTTCTGCTTAGGAAGATCAGGGAAGAGTTCAGAGAAAACATGGAATTGTAATAAAGCCCAGAGGAGGGAATGGCAAGAGCCAGGATGGAAACTATCAGGTTTATTTAGGGCTCTGTAAATAGATCTCTTTAGCTGATCTGTAAATTGTGTGGTCCCAGTTTGGGTAACTGATTCCAAATGAAGGAGCTAGGATGAAGGGCCCATTTGGAAGGGGACAGAAATTCAAGCATAGTCATTTTGAGTTTGCATGATACGCACACGTGTCTGGCAGTGGAGGATTGGGGTGGTTGGGAACTGCCAGAGAGTGGAAAGCATCAGACTTTTTTGAAAGCACTGGGGAATTTAACACATATGAAAGAGACACTGTGAAAAGATGACTCAACAGAGCTTGGAAGCTGACTACGTGAGGAAGTCAGCAGAGTGTACTTGCACAGTTTCAGCATCCATAAAATGGGGGCAATTCTCACACCCCAGAGCTTTTAGGAACACCTAGCAAAAGGATGGGCAGACTTCTAGTAAGTAGAAGTCTCTACTCTATTATCATTGAATTTGCCTGTGAACTTTCTCTGGTGTTCCCTAAGTAATGGTCCTCCTAATTTGGCTCTCAGAGCTGCTAGCTCTGGGTATGAAGAAGATGTATTACAATGACCTTTTCAGAGAGCAACTGAAGGGGTTGGCTATGTTTTCTCAGTGATTCAGTGGAAACTTTAGAGTTACCTCCAGAGATGTGTATCTGGACTAAATACTGCAGGGCACTTTCACATCTGTACTTACTGAGCTACATTTTTTTCCCTTTTATCTAATTCAATTCCCCCCATCAAATTGCAGAGACTTGTTTTTGCTTTTAGAGCAGAAAGGAAGGATGGGAAGACACACTCCAAATATTTAGTTAGTTTCAGAAGTGTGTGTTGTTCAAAGCACCATTAAGTACTAGGTTTCTTAAAATAAGAAACTCTACCACCTTGCTCTGCTGTGTTCCCTCTGGCAGGAGTCTCCACACTAAGCATGCACTGAAGTGCAGAACGTTCAGCTATTTTCAGGGAAAGAAAAACAGAGAGCCTGAGAGCAGAATTCTAGGCTCAGCATCCCTCAAGTGGGATGAGTGCTCTGGGCTTCCCTTTCTGCATGAATGAAATGAGAGGATTAGACAGGATGTCTCTATGCTCTTGTTTTGTAGGATGCCATAATGCTGGTCACAAACTCCTTGTGAGGTCGATGGGGCAGTTCATGAGGACTATTCTGCAGACTTGGAAATGAAAACTCAAAGAGGTGAGTGATTGGCGGAACTGAATGTGGTTCCCACCGATGAGAACAGAACCAGTGTCTCTTAGCTGATTTCTAATGCCTAACACCGTCTTTGGGAAGTGGCTGTCTGAGTTCATTTGGGAGAGAGAGAGAAGGCCTAGTGTTGTGTTTGACTTTCTTTCCCTAGACAAATGCCTCCCACTCCAAGGTGACCTCAGCCCCCAGACAGACCATCCAAATTACTTTGCCTCTCACTGCTTTGCCACACTCTTCTTTCAGCCACACTAAAGCGCTTTAAGTTCTTGTAGGCTCCTCTCCCTGTCGCCTCCTGATGTTTGTGCAAACTGGGTTAGGTTTTTTGGGCTTGGAAAACTCTTTTCCCCATTAATCCTTTCCCCTAGTGAACTCTTACTTCTCCTTCAGGGTTCCATTCTATCACTGTCTCCATTTCACATTGCTTTATTTGACTTTCTCCTTCAAGGTGGGTTAGAAACAATGACTTTGAACCCCATAGAACTCTGTTCCTCCCCACTCATGGTAAATGCCTGTTTGCTTGTGTCACAGATGAAAAACATACTTGATGGTCCCCAAATTTCAGTGGCTCAAACAAGATAAATGTTTAACTTTTATCTTGCATCATGAAGTTTGGAGATAGACTATTCAGAGCTGATGTATGAGCTTTATGTCAACAGGGACCAAGGTCCCCAAGACTTTTTGCTCTGATAGCCTTAGTGTTACCATGTGGATGCAGGATGGCTGTAGGAGTGCAAAAGGAAATGTCTGTCAGAGGAATTATCCCCTTTTAGGAAAGTTAGGGATCAACCCCTATGGCAATCAGGGAATGTCAGGAACCAGGACTGGGCATAAATGAAGAACAAGTTGGGTTGCAAAGTACTAATGCTCCAGAGTCCCAAGTCAGGCCTAAGCCGTCGTCCCTGTTGTGACCAGCTGAACAGCTTTGCTAAGGCTTGAGGGAATTGCAGTGCAGGAACTGGGTGCACCCCAGGCTGACTTCAGTCCTGGTCTCCTTTAAACTTCCATCTCATTTAGTCTTAGGGGGTCATGAGACAGAGTCTTCATACCTGAGGCCGAGACTGATAAGAGCAGATGTGGTTGGAGCACTTCCTTTCCTATCAGGGAAAAGAAAAATCTGCACATAGATTTAATGATCTTTAGTGGCTTCCTACTGGAAAAGAAATTGACAGGAGAATGACAGAATTTTCAGCATCATGTCCCTCTCTCAAAATTCTGTTTTGTGTTAGGGCCATGTTCCTCCCCCCTACCCCCCCACCCCCATTATCTCCAAATGCGCAGCCCTCTGCAGCCTGGCCTGCCTCTGGGAACGTTTGCTTTCAGAGAGCAAAGGCGCCTCTGCATTTTCACCTCAGAGGAGCACCCTGGGGAACCTACATTCTCCCAGTTGTTCAGACTGACCCAGCCCCTCTTGGGACTCTGTTGAATCCCACTGGCTTTGGAGAGATCAACCGCCTGGATGGCATGCAAGACCCCAGCCTTACCACCTCAGCTTGGGGGCTCTGGGAGGATAATTATGGCCCTGTCTGTCAAACTACAGTGTTTTATTGAAGGTTATTTTTTTTTAATTTGAGGAAGGAGCGCACTGTTTGAGAAACTTCCTCCCTCAGGGTGCATCTGAGGTCCGCTGGGCAGTTGTTCCTCCCTCATTCCGTACCAGGACCATCCCCCTTACTGTTAGCAAGTTCCCCAGGCCTATTCAGGACTGACTGAGCCTTCCCAGCTTGCTTTGCAATCAATAGCGCCATAAAAGGCAGATTTATTCACTGAAGTCACAGATCAATAAGACCAGATTTGCATAGAGCTCAGTATATAAATCCTGGAGTGAGGTCCTCCTTTGTCTTTCCTGCTATCTCCTGCTTTGTCCCCCTGCTCTATTTCCCCAGCTCAGCCTCTCTTCCGCCCTTTGCTTATTCTCTTCTCTAAAGTGTCCTTTTCTTGGGGGCTCCTCCTTTCCCTCATGTACTGAGAGCCCAAGCTGGGGGTGCACCGCCCTCCCCAACTCCTATCCCTACATGTGCCACCCACTGCATGGTAATTATTAGTTCACTTGCCTTCATGCAGTCAACCCTGTGACTCTAAGCAACCTGAGTGCAGAGAAGGTGCCTCCCTCTAGGCTCCGGACTCTGACAGCAGACCTGCCTTCTAGCAGGTGCTCAGTATAGTTCACTGAATGTGCGAATCAGTGCCACACTTCTGCTTCTCCCTCCTCCCCTCTCTTCACTTTTTTCTCCTACCTTCCTCTTATTATATTCACCTCCAAAAGGTGGCTGGGAGCTGTGGAGTGAATGTCTATCCCTACAGCTGGAGCTTGTCGTAGCCCATGTCCCACTGGCTAAGAAGCCACTCAGGGCAATAGGAATCTTTTGCTTGTATTGGCAATATCAGCTGCCACAGGTGTTCCCCAACATGCACCCCACCTGCTAGAGACCTCAGGAACATGGAAATAATGTGTGGCTTCCTCTTGTTTACTTAGTGGCAGAAGTGCTGGGTGGGTCTGCCTGGACCTTTCCAGGAGATAGTGCCTCTAGGCTTTCTCCATCTTGATTTTCCATCTTGATTCAAAATTTGTAATACTTGCACCATTTCAAGAACTGATATAGTTGTTGGTTGTGTTTTTGGCAGCACGATCGTGTTTCCGACTGTTCTAACTTTCTTTTCCTTCTACAATGTTGAACAAAAGTAATCCTGGCACATTTGGGGGCCTTGGCTCCATGCTACACTTATATTTAGAGATAGGTAATCTTTTCAAATAAAAATTGGCATGGATAACTGCCAAGACAACCTCCGACATTATTTGAGATCAGAAGGAAACCTCAGGGTCCTTCCCACACGCTGGCCAGGGGAGATCAGAGGCCCTGGGGCTTTGTCACTGTTACTTAGCATCACAGCAGCTGCTGCCATTCCTGCAGCAGGTTGCAGTGCACCTCCATGGAGAATCTAATTTGAGTCTGACGTCAACACTTGTGAGGTCATTTGTTGCACTGACATCCATCACAGGAAGTGTATTGAGGTGCTGAGATGTTACACAATTTGCCCACAGTTCCACAGCAAGGTTGCACCACCCCAAACTTCTGTTGCTGAGTTATTTGCTCTTCCCATTGTGCTGTGATGTCCTGAGATGAAAAACATTCAAAAGATGCTTGGCCAGAGTCACCTACCACCCTCCAGGCAGGTGCCACTGGCTTAGCTGGTCATGTGGGAACTATCCCTGAAGGGAGTCCACTTTTCCTGGAGCAGAAAGTCTGCTCTTGGATTTAGGATGTACAAAGAGCTGAGCTTTGTTGTTTGCAGCTTTACCAGAGTCCATGGATAGGATCTCCTTGAAACCTGTGCAGGTTGTTCCTCTTCCTGTGTATTTTCTCTTCCACCAGGCGTCCCACCTAGCACTCCTTCTCCCATCTGCCCTCTGACTGTTCCAAAGCCCATTATTAACTGTTGCCCTGGTCAAAAATATTGTGCACTTACTCTCCTATCCCAACCTTTGCTGAAAAAGAATCTGGTTAATTAACATTGATTAGCATCCACCAACTGTAAGTAAAAATCAATTGCTGGGGTCCCTAATTTGAATGCTCATCTTTCTCCTTATCTTGTGTGAGAATGAGAGAGACAGAGGGTAGGAGAAGTGGAAGAAGTGAGAAGAGAACAGATATTTTTAAGCAGCCCAATTTCCTGGGTCCCTGGTGAGGGACATTAGGGATGTGCCAGTCCTTAGATCTTGCCCACTCTTCCTTCTGCGTGGCCATTTTTCAGTGTGACGTCTAATTGCTGCAAATAGTCATTGTGCACATTTGGGCCCTGTTCATATCTCCCTCCTTCATTGAGAGACGAGTGATGGTATTGATTCCGGAGGGCCAGGGAGAATGCCAGAGAATATTAGTAAGGAGCAGAGAGAACACAGTACATAAACTTTTATGACATGATGTCAAGCTGAATCGTGAAGACATAAATGAAAAGGACAACACGGTCTGTAATTACCACAAGCCCACATCTTGCACCTGCTGGAGCCAGCAGCCTGAGCTAGCCAAGGCACAGTGCACAGGGGATGAATGGTATAGCTTGCAGGATTGGTGACCTGTAGTTGTTGCTCCTAGGTGTTCAGAAGGAAGATAGGGAACATAAAAAAAGCACTTTGTGGTAAGTCACTTTGTGGCCCAGAAGAAAGTACATGGGATCTAGTGTTAACATCATCACTGAAGGCTAACAGTGTGACATGAGGCCAGTGACTTGACCTCTCTGGGTTACTGTTCTCTCACTGCCAAAACAGAAAACAGTAAGTACTCTGAAGGGATGATGTTAGGATTAAATGAGATAACATATGCACACTCCTTGCATGGTCCCTGAAAAGCATGTGGCTTTCAGCAGATAGTATGTATTATAGTAATTATTCATTTTTATTCCATAATTCTTAAAGAATTTTTATTTGTTTATTTGTTTGAAAGGCAGAGAGACAAAGAGGCAGATTCAGACAGACAGAAAGAGAGCTCCCTTCTAGTGGTTCACTGCCAAATGCCCATGACAGCTGGGGCAGGCCAGGCTGAAGCCAGAAGCCAAGAACTCAATCTGGAACAGGAACACAACCACTTGAGCCATCACCTGCTGCCACGTAGGGTGCATATCCACAGGAAGCTGAAATTTGAAGCAGAGCTGGGACTAGAAACCAGAAATTCCAATGTGCAATGTGGGAGTCCCAAGTTGTGTCTTAACCAGTTAACCAAATGCCCACCTCTCCATAAATATTTATAGAATGCTTGTTAGATGCTGGGCATGGATTTGTGTCCCAGCTTAATACATCCTGTAGCTGATCCAAATAAACATGAAAATGCCCCTGTCTTAGACCTTAGAAAGAAAAGACACAATGCTGTATGAGTGACTCACCCAGAGATTTCCGTTGTTCCTGCTTTTTCAAATTCACATTTATTTGTTTGTTGTCTGTCTCTGCCACTATCACTATAATATCAGTTCTCTGAGGACGGGGACTTCAGTGTGTTTGATTCTCTGCTCTATCTCTAGTGTCTCAAATAGTGCAAGACAATATCAGGCACTCAGCAGATGTTTACCAAGCAAATGAATAGTTACATACTTAGATTATAGAGAAGAATTAAGGCCTGCCTCTAAGAGCACATAGCCCAATGGGGCACGAAAGAAATACACAGCATTTAATACTCAATGGGATCGTTAGCAGGTTGAGCTGCAAACTCAGATAGACTTTGAGCGTTTTACTGAGACACTAGCTTCACTTGCCAGCATGGGGACTGACACAGCATCGGAGCCTCATTGTGAGCAATGAAAGGAAGTGGAAAGATAAGGAAACTGCTCACACATCCCTAAATGGAGCTGCTTTGAATCGTGCAGCGTGAGTGTTAGTCAGGGGAGGCTAACTGGTCTGACAGCCAGTGCCCCAAAGTCCACAGTGAGGACCGCAGAGGGGCTCCTCTCTCCCTAGTATTCAGGACACCCAGCCCTTCCCAGGAGCCTCTGCCAGCAGGCAGGTGAGGAAAGAGAGACCTAGGAAGCGTGTCCTCTCCTTACTGGGATAGCCTGGAGGTGGCTTTCTTGCTGTGGCTCACATTGCAAGCCGAAGAGAAGTCATACGGCCTCATCTGGGTATGGGGAGCTGGGGAATACAGACAAATTGGGGGGTCCACCAGGAGCTGGTGGGCACTACGTATGTGTCTCAACCACAGTGGACTCAGCCAACACTTACGGAGATCCCACTGGGAATCAGCTTGGTGGATCCAAGTTGACTGGAGCTCAGAACCCTCCAATAGAATGCCACCTAGTGGGAAAAACACAGTTCAGAACACACGTGTGTAGGACAGAGACTGGAAGTGAGATGGGAGTACAGAGGAAGGAGGAATTAATGCCACACAGGTTACGGGAAGTGTTTGCTGGGCACAGTTGGTTTGGAAAAGAGGGTCAGGCTTTAACTGCCAGTGCGGCAGAGATGCTAACTGTAGACTAAAGATTGTGTCCCCTTCCCACCATTTGGACTTGTGGTTGTAGGCCGCTGTCTGGCTGAGAGCTCTGTTTCACAGCTTCCTTGAATCCGTGTGAGGGCTGTAACAAGTGCTCAACATGAAATATTGGCCAAGACGGTGATGGTTGTCCCTGAACCACCTTTGAACAAAAGTGTGTTCTTGGGATGAGCGCTGGGTGCGGTGGCAATGTTGCTGCCTGGGACACCCACATTCCATATTGGGCCTTGGTTTGAATCCTGCAGCCCTACTTCGGCTCCTGCACCCTGGTGATGAGCATTCTGGGAGCAGTGGGTGACGTTTCAAGTTCTTGTGTGACCCTGATAGGGTTCCTGGGCTCTTGGCTTTGGTCTGACCAGGCCCCAGCTATTGTGGGCATTTGGGGATGGACGATCTCTGTTTGTCTCTCTATCTCTGTTTTTCTCTCTTTCTGTCTTTTAAATAAAATTAAACTAAGTAATAAAAGCTTTTTAGAAATGAAAATAAATATAACAAATATTAAAAAAGAACAGGTGTTCTTTCTTCATTCTCTTATTCTCCACCAATTGGCTACATGCTGCTGCTCAGGCTGTCTTGTGGGCCTTACTTCGGCCTGGCACAGTGGCCAGCAGCAGAGTCTCCAAGTGTCTATAGGGAGCAACCCCACCCCCTCCCCAGCACCCTTTGGCCAGAACTTCCTGGGACACTACAGGAATGAGAAAGGATCTTCCCTTGGGTTTGAGGTGTCTTACACATTTTGATTGTATTTGTTACAAATATTAGGTAGCTAATGGGAGAAGAGAGAAGCAGTAGCCACAGAGCTTTCAAGGTGTGGGAAAGAGTGAGAACAAAGACTTAGAGGCAAGAAAATCAAGAGTATGTGCAACCTCTCACACAGTTGGGAGGAGTGTCCAAGGTACAAGCTCTGTGGAATGTAGGCTCACTGTTTCTTATTAAATTAAAAGTGAGCCTGTCCTATGTTCGACCAATTCCCTGCTAGGTACTTACATAAGAAAAATGAAAAAAAAAAAAAAGTCAATGCAAAGACTTGTGCTAGAGTGTTCACAGCAGCTTTACTGGCAGTAGTCAAAAACTAAAAAGAGTCCACTATCTACCAATGGCTGCACGGATAAAATTTCTATGGCATTATTTATATTCTGGAATACTATATAGCAATGAAAAAGAGTGAATTACCAGTATATGCAATGATGTATATCAACATCAAAAACATGTTGTATGAAAGGAGCCAGACACAATAGAATATACACTATGTGATTCCTTTGTATGAAGTACATGACAGCAAACGAGTCTCTGGTGACAGATGTCAGGATAGTGTTGGCTTGTTGGAGAGGAGATCGTCTGGAGAAGACGTGAGTGAAACACCAAGGGAGTGGTTATAGGGTTGGATATATATCTTAAAGCTCATTGTAGTGCATACTTAAGATCTGTGCTTTTCACTGTTTATAAATCTTCCTTTAGTGGAAGCTAAATAAAAACAAACCCAGTCAGGAAAATGAATGAATAATTTTTATGAGAGCATGGGGTTCTAGAGGGGCCACAGGTAGAGAATCCAACAGCGTAGATGACTGGCATAGAGGCTGAAGCATTTAATGCAAAGAGGATCGGAATTCGTGGCCTGAACAGGGCGCCAGCAGCACAGGAACAAGCTCACAGCCGAGTTTGCGGAACATGAGTGCTAGCAGCATGGAGGAGACAAGAGGGTGAGATGACAGGAATCATCAGGGCCAGGGGCCCCTGGGAGTGACGTGCAGACTGGAACTTCCCTGTCCGTGTATGCAAAGCCAGCCCAGGGAGATGGCTGCACATTCACCGGCTGTGTTTGCCAAAGGTCGAATGCTGAAACAAACAGTTTCTTTCATGGAGAGAATATTTTAATCCCTCTGACTCGGTGGTAAGATCAGGCCACGTGTTATTATTGGAAACGATGTCTATTATTAGTTACTATTACTACTCTTGGACCATGCAGAGCTGAGGCTAGGGAGGAACTGGGCAGGTCCCAGAGACAGAAATGGTCTGTGAAGTTTGCATTTTCCAGAGCTCGACAGACAGGCGCTCAGCCTTGCAGCTACTTGTTTTATATCCATCCACTCACACCTCGGGCTGGGCTCTTCAGTGTGCGTCAGCAGCTCCAGGAACCTGGCAGGCGTCGTGGACAGTGGGGATGTGGAGGGGGTGCGCCAGCAGGGGTGTGCCTGGGCCAGGAGGGCCCCGCTTCTTGGGAAAGCAGCGATGGTAGAACCGCAGGGCCCAGGCTCAGAGAGGGAGATGGTTCCTCGGGCCACAGCTGAGCCGCAGGGTGGGTCTCCACTGTTCTGGGCTGGGCTGCAACAGAGATGCCTCTGTGCTGTCCTCATGTAGTGTGGAGAGTAAGCTCACTGGTTTCTCCAGCACTCACCAAAGACATGCGGATTACTGAAGCAACTTGGGAAACTTCCTTAAGCTGCACGTGTGTGTCAGAAGGATTTTCTGAGCGTTCACTCTCCCTCAGTGCTGGCACACAGAAGTGGGAAGGCAGACGCGTCCCTGGTCTCCTCTGTTTCATTCATCTTGCCCAGCAGTTTTTCCGTGGCGGGTCTTTTCCGAGACAGCTCTGAATTTATGTATTTTTTTTTCCCTTTCGGCAGATGATTCATTAAATGTCAAGCCAAATATGGCCTTATTTGAATTCTTTGGTCTGATTTTTCTCTTAAGCATATCCAGAAACCAGAGCGGCAAACCCTTGAGCAGTCTTGGAACCAGGGTCTCCTAATTGTTGTTGTATATGTGTAGCAGACGCTCAGGAAGTGCTTAAAGGACAGCTAACCTAAGCTCCGTAGGACCCTCTGGCTACCCATAGGAGTACCACTCTGTGGGGTCTGCAGGTCTTGGCCGTCTCGTGGCGATGTCTTCTTACGGGGTTGTTGCCATGTCTGCCATTCCTTGGTGGAGGTGTCTCTCAGTGGCCCTAGAGGGCGCTGCTCAGCTAGAGGGCAGCCATCCTGATGTGAATTCTCGCGAGGCTGAGTTCCGAACAGGCCTGCCCTGCCCCAGATGGCAGTGACTTACCTGGACACGGAATCAATCTTGGAAGCTACAGGTGGTCAGACTTCTTTAGAGGGCAGGGCTGATCGCCAATGACAGCTGGAGCTCTCTGGTAGGGAGTCCTGTTTGTTGCTCTGGGCAAATATGAGGCCCCCAGAGCCCTGGTCACACACATCAGCCTTTTGTAGCAAAGCAGAGGCGAAATCTTTACAGGCAGATCCAGGCCTAGGTTTGAATCTGGCCCTGCCTTTTGCTCGCAATGACACCTAATCCATGCAGTGCAAGCCCCAGTGTCCTCACCGATAAGAGAAGGTGCTAATGGTGACACGTGTGTTAGTCACGGTAAGTAATGCAGGGTCCCATGACCAATAAACAGAAATTTCATTGTCTTACCGCAGTTCAGACTTGCTTGTCATTCACATAAAGTCTAATATAGGTGGGTTTTTTGGCTCTTCTGGTGGCTCCTCTATGGGAAAGGATGCTTCCATTGTGTGTATCTTCTGTCTTCTAGGGAGCTGGAGGCTATGTTTCCAGCCTTGGAAGAAGCAAGAGGGGCAGGGGAAAGAAGGAATTGGGGCAGGCAGAGAATATAAGATCCTTGATTTCCAGAACAACAGCTCTCATTCCTTCTGCTCAGGAGATGTACAGAAATGCATGAGACCAATGAAGACTTGTCCCCTAATAGTTGGTAGCTCGAAATTGGCCACAATGGGAGCATTTACAGCGCAGAAACTGGTCAGTGTTACACGTCAGGGGTTACCGCCAGGCAGCAGGCTGTTAAACATCTCCAGGAGCAGCAGTGCCCCTCTCTGGTTCCCATCCCTGGGGTTGCGCTCACACCTCAAACCCTTTGCGTGTCAAATGATGCTTGAGAAGGAAGCCATTTTTGTTCCTGAGTGCTTTCATAGAAGCAAGCCCTATAGCAGGTGGTTCTAGTATAGTCTCCTCTGCCAGGATTCCATCTCAATTCTGCCAGTCTCCGGGTGCTTTTCACTAAGTCCACATGGTCTCAGTTTGCCCATGGTGGGAAAAATCCTGTCTCAGATTTTCAACACAGAAAACAACATTTGGGTAGATCAGAGGCCCTCTTCCCGCCTCCCTAATCCTTCCACAAGCCCCCTGCTTCCCCTGACCCTACCCCGACCATTCTTGAACTGTCTCCCAGCAGTACTTCTTGCTGTCAGGGTTGAGAGATTTTGTGGGGCTGGGTAAGCCTGACTGAAAGAGGTTCTTCCCTGCAAGACCATACAGAAGAGTGGCCGGTCGCCTTCAAGCAATTACCAATTGTGCACAGCATGTGCCTAAGTACACGCCCTCTTTCCTAATATTCACATTTCCTACTTCCACCATTTTCTTTTCTGGGGCCTCTGGGAACCATTAACAAGGTTTTCTTGCTACTCAGGATTTGCAGGAAAATGCAGATGGGCCCAGAGCGGCCCAAGTGACATCTGGAAGGATGTGACAGAATTTGCTACTGGAACCTCTGCTTTTCTTACCTGCGTCGATCATTCGTCATCCTTTCCCCAGAATGGCTCAGGCAGAACAAAGGCTTCTCTGGGTCCATGACTGGCCTTGGCCTGGCTCTGTTTGCACTGGAGGAGTGGGCTGGGCAGAGGGTGGGGGTAGGCTCGCTCATCATTCCAGTGGAGGAAAAGCACGGTTCAGGGCCTTTTTGTTTGTTTTTACAAACTCGACGGGACCACCTCCACCCCCATCACCACCCAATTTGCAATCAGACCTTCCCCCAGACTCTGGAACACAGCCTCACACAGCCACAAGCTCCAAACAGCAGTGGATGCATGGTAAAACCTGAAATGATGTCAACGGCTTGTGCCGAAGCCAAGGAAAATATGTGGGGGCCCTCGGTGGCTTCATGCCTGCGCTTGCTGCAACGCAGCTGCGAGTCACAAGTTTTCCTTGCGAACAGACCAAGCACAGCCCCTGTGAATTAGATTCTGAGCCTAGCACACCCTTTGGACCTCTGGCATCCTCCCTCTCCTGGCTGCCTACCCTCCTTGAAGAACTGAGTTCTCTAAGAGGTCAGAGAGGGAACATGATGGGGTGGCCACATGGGTGGCCAGAACTGGTGGCATTTTGGAAGACTTTTGAGGAAGAGCTTCAAGTCCACAAGGCGTGGTGGTAGGGATGGAGAGGGAGCACTGAGCAGGCAGGGCAAGGGACAGGACGTCAGAGATGGGATCCCACAGCCAAAGTGACTCCGAGACCAGACACAGCTGTTTTGACAGTTCAAGTCCTTATGCCTACTTTCTCTTGATGTATTGAGATTTTTGCACTTTGTTTCTTGTTTTGAAGGGTGAGGGGCTTGAGTTGCCTAGAATGAGTGTTTCAATGTTTCTGTTGATTCTGTTCATGAAAAAAAATGAAATTATTTCAAAGTTTGTGGGAAAAAAATGGAATTCAAACAGAATTTTACTTTGGTGCAAAAAGTTTTTTGAAATCCATGCATATAGTTTTTTTTTAATCATACATCTTTTTTTTTGTCATGAACTTTTTGAAAACCCCTCATATTGCCAAGAGGGTCTCTCAAAATTTCTGCCCATGGAGAGATAGCCAGAGGGTCTCTGAGGGCCTGGGTCACCCTGTGGGCTACTTGATGGTGGGGCCATGGCCATGGTCAGTAATTCTGCTTTTGAATCTGAAACACACAGATGAAGCACCAGGGGAGTATCTTAAGTACCCAAGCAACGCATTTTGTGGATCAAATGACAAGTTGGTGAAAGTGGTATTATTTTTCTGAGTGCAGCAACGCAAGGGAGCCTGGGAGAGGGAGCAGTTAAGCATAACTCCCTGGCTGCCTCCTCCTCCTCCTCCTGCTGCCTCTCTCTCCCCTGGCCCTCTGTAAATTGCTCCAGCCAAGTGATGTTTGGAGAAAGTACGGTCTGAGTGCCTGACAACATGACGGGCTGCAGGGCCTCTCCTCCTCCACACTGACCGCTGGGGCCGGGCAGGGCGCGACTGGTCACCGCTGACACTTGGCTTCCATTTTACGATTGTGTTTACACAGCAAACATACTTTGGAAAGAGAAGAAGAACTCTCCCACGGCAGCCGGTCATTTCACCTTGTGATTACAGAAGCCGCGTGGGGCTGGGCCTGCTCATGGGTGCTGCAGGGTCCACACTAGGGGACACAGATGTGCGAAGGCAGTGGAATCAGCAGTGGACGTCCTGACACCTCCCCCTCCGGAGTCATTTGCCCCTGGGAGAAGGAGACAGGCTTCATGTCTCCCCAAGAAGGCAGAAAGCCGAGCCGTAAAGTCAGAGATTCAGCCCAGCCTCTAACAGCCTTTCTCTTGCACCAAGAAAAAAGTAAAATAATGCAGTAGCTATAGGCTTCCAAAAACACGATGAGTTCTCCCCACACTTCAGCTGTCATCACTACTGTTAACGTACTGCTAGGCACTGCCTTGGTGCCTTGTATATTTTTTTCTCTGTTACACCAGACAAGCAAGAAAGGTGAAGTTGGCCCATGTTAAGGATTTGGCTCAGAGAAGTTAAGTATCCCTCCCAGCATCACAGAGCTTGGCAGTGTCACGGCCGGCATGACTCTAAAGTTTCACCTTTGTAGGAAAACCCACAGCCTCCTAATGCATTTTCTCTATGCTCCTTTTCCTCTGACAGTGGACTGATCAGACACTGTCTACACAGTGCTAGAACCTCAGAATCCAGTGGGTCCTGGGTCTCTTCTGGGAGAGAAGCTTTCTCCTTGCTTCTCCTTCCCATCATCCAGTGCACTGGCCTCTGAGACTCTTCATAGATCCAGATGTAGTTGTGAGTGGCAGTTCTCTGAGGAACAGTGGACTTTGGGGCCAACTGCCCATCCCTGTGTTCCTGATGGTATTGTTGAAACATTACTCAGGGATGGGGTTGGCTTGGATCTCAGAGGGCTGCCTCCTGGGAGCGGCCTCTTTACTGTGTTGAGTGCATTGCCACATCCTCCCACCAACACTGGGTGCAGAGATCCATAAGACTCCAGGAGACTTGGCAGGTTGAGCTCTGCTAGCTATAGGGACAAGGAGTGATGGCCAGGGCAGATGAAGAGGCTGCTCACGCAGGCCCCGAGGAGTGGGTCTGAGCAGAGAGGACGCGTGGAGTATGGGTGCCCACCCACAGAGCCCAGCCAGGGTCCTCAAACCCATAGCTACTAGAGCTGATGGATTTCTAGGTTTCGTGGGCCACTGAGAAGAGGGGGGAGACCCTGAGGGGGAACCCAGGACTTAAGAGGAGCAGGCAGAAGCCCTCTTCTTCACATAGTGAGCTTTAGTTTGGCCAAGGCTGTGTGTGTGTCTGGTGGGGAGGGAGGAACAGAGCTGTTATTATTCCTGGGACTGAAACCCCTCCTGCCTGGAAGGTGGCAGCAGGAGGCCTTCAAAATAGAACCCATGGCATTGTCTGGTGAGAGCTAGATAGAGCAACCTCTAAAATCCATAGGGAAATAATAGGATGACTGAATGAATGAGCAGATGATATACAGGTGAGATGGCAGGTCTATGCTGGTCTCTTCTGGCATTCCTTCTCTTTTCCTTTTCTATATATATATGAACTCTACAAATTACTGAGATATCTTTGTCTCCTACTTTCTGATAGAGTAAAAATTGGGTCAACTTATCAACAACAGTCAGGTACAATACCCAGGGTTATTGGCAAGGTGAATGCCATCTCTGTGGCCTATTCCAGACAATCTGTGGGGAGTAATGAGGTAGATCCAGAAGACTCCTTTTTGAGAGCCAAGCTGGCTCCCAGTTACTGTGTGACCTTACTTAGTTCTCTCTCCTTTGCTAGGCCATTAGCCACCACTTCTGTCAAAGGAGGGTGTGGGCCTATGAGGATGATTAACAAAAAGATAAAAGGACAAGTCCTGGTACTAATGTGGAGAAAGGGGAACTCTATCTCATACACTGCTGGGGGGAAAGTAAATCAGTACAGTCACTATGGAAGACAGTATAGAGGTTCCTCAAAAACCTAAAACTACTGTATAATCCAGTGATTCTAATACTGGGTATGAAATTCAAGAATCTAAAGTCAGCGTATCAAACAGCCTGCCCAAAGACATAACATCACTGGTCAGAATGGGCAAGATATGAAAACCTAAATGTCTAGTAGATGCATGAACATAACGTGGGACCTCTATAAAACTAAATACTCTCCGACCTTCAAAAAGAAGAAAAAGGCCGGCGCCCGTGGCTCAATAGGCTAATCCTCCGCCTTGTGGCACCGGCACACCAGGTTCTAGTCCCGGTTGGGGCACCAGATTCTGTCCCGGTTGCCCCTCTTCCAGGCCAGCTCTCTGCTATGGCCCGGGAAGGCAGTGGAGGATGGCCCAAGTGCTTGGGCCCTGCACCCACATGGGAGACCAGGAGAAGCACCTGGCTCCTGGCTTCAGATCAGCATGATGCGCCGCCCGCAGCGACCATTGGAGGGTGAACCAACGGCAAAGGAAGACCTTTCTGTCTCTTTCTCTCTCACTATCCACTCTGCCTGTCCAAAAAAAAAAAAAAAAAGAAGAAGAAGAAGAAAAGCCTGTCATCAATGAACCTGGAGGATATGATGTTACCTGAAATAAACCAGGTACAGATGCCACATGATCTCACTTGAATATAGAATCTAAAACGTCAAACTCATAGAAGAATTGTGGTTTACAGGGCTTAGGGGAGGGTGTACAGCAGAGATGTTGGGCAACAAACACAAAACATGACTTAGACACCAGGAATAAGTTCCAGAGACATTGTTGTACTCCACAGTGACGGCAGTTAGTAAGGCATCATGCATTTGAAAAGTGCTAAGACAGCAGATTTTAAGTGTTTCCACCTAAAAAACAGAGTCTTTATGTATATGTTAATTAGCTTCATCTAGCCATTCTACACTGTACTCCTGAACATATATCAAAACATCATGTTGTAATGATAAACCTATTCAATTTTTACTTGTCAACTAAAGAAGTTTTTAAATCTGACTTCATTTTTCCTCTTTTTCATTTTAAGATTTAATATTTTTTCACATTTCAACATATTTACTTCATATGTAGATATTTATGTATATATGCACACATATTTTTTCTTAACAGGGATGTTAATATTACAAAATGTACATTCATAGCCATGAACATAAGGTGAAGAAAGAAGTGTAAATTGTGATTTACATGGTATAAGTCAGTGAAGACAATGTTTATAACCATATACCAGATAATGTTATATCCACACAATGTTTTATACTCTATATACTAGCTTCTACATATAAGAGGAAATGGGTGATATTTGTCTTTCTGTGTCTGGCTTATTTCACTTAGCAAAATGATCTCCAGTTTTATCAATTTTGTTGGAAATGTCAAGATTGCATTCTTTTTATGGCTCAGTAGTATTCCATCATGTTTATATACCACATTTTCCTTATTGGCTCATCATTTGTTAATTCCATGTCTTTGCTACTGTGGATTGAACTGCTATAAACTTGCGAATGCAGGTATCTATCTCACATGTTGATTTCACTTCCTTTGGATATATTCCCAGGAGTGGGATGGCTGGGTCATGTGGTGGATTCATTTTTTGTTTTCTGAGGAATCTCTATACCATTTTCCATAATGATAGTATCAATTTGCATTTCTACCAACCGTTTATGAGGGTACCATTTTCTCTACAGCCTCACCAGTGTTTGTTATTGTTTGAATTTTGGATAATACCCATTCTATCTAGGGTGAGATGATAACTCATTGTGGTTTTTAATTTATATTTCCCTGATGGCTACTGATCCTGAGCATTTTTCATGTGTCTGTTCATATCCTTTGCCCATTTCTTAACTGGACTGTTTGTTGTTGAGTTGCTTAAGCTCCTTATATATTCTGGATATCAGTTCTTGCTCTGATGCATAGCTTGCAAAACATACTTTTTTTTTTTTTAATTTTTGACAGGCAGAGTGGACAGTGAGAGAGAGAGAGACAGAGAGAAAGGTCTTCCTTTGCCATTGGTTCACCCTCCAATGGCCGCCGCGGCCGGCGCGCTGCGGCCGGCACACCGCACTGATCCGAAGGCAGGAGCCAGGTGCTTCTCCTGGTCTCCCATGGGGTGCAGGACCCAAGCACTTGGGCCATCCTCCACTGCACTCCCGGGCCACAGCAGAGAGCTGGCCTGGAAGAGGGGCAACCGGGATAGAATCCGGCACCCTGACCGGGACTAGAACCCGATGTGCTGGTGCCGCAGGCGGAGGATTAGCCTGTTGAGCCACGGCGCCGGCCAAAACATACTTTTAAAAAGGAGGACGTGGCCTAGGAGATCATCACAAATTTGGTGTCAGAGGCCTTGGAAGGCCCAAAGCCCTCACACACTCAGCCACTGAGAGCCACAGGCTCATGTCGGGGGTACGGCTGAGTTCTCAAGTGTCTTGATACTCACAAGGGACATATTTTGGTTCCTGGCATGAGATCCCAAGGGAGCCTGGCAGGGTGGTTTCTGGTTCTATCAGTGGTCCGTCCCCAGAGCCATAATCAGAGAGAGAAGGGAGATTGAGGATGCCAAATGCCCCAAGCTTGGGGTGAGTCACAGGGCAGGGATCCTCTCAGAGAGATGAGGAGAGCCTGGAGAGGGGGTGAGGAGGAAAAGGCAGCTTTTCTGGATCCTGGAACAGAGAGCAGCAGGTTCCCTCATGCGACAGGGTCCCCTCTCCCCTATTCAGGTACAGTAATGACTGGGAAGGATGGGTCTGAAGCAGGAGCTGGGTCTCTGTCCTGTGTCGGTGGCTCATCCTTAGCTAATGACTGTGATGATTTAGATGAGCGCAGAATCAAGGAGACTCTGGAAGGAAGACATGGACTCCCAAGAAAGGTGCCTGGGAGTTTGGGCCAGAGAAGAAAACCAGGTCTGAAAGGAGATAGGCCAGGAGAAAACATCTGCTGGCTGGGCGGCCACGTAGTGTAGAAGCCAGCATCCATGTACAGATGTGAGGGCCTGAGCCACCAATCAGCTCCTGGGGTGGGCCCAGGAGCTGTGAGGTCAGCAGGGAAGGGAGGCCTAGACAGGCTGGGAGCCTCCAAGGTGACTTTCTGCTTCCCACAATAGCAGGTTTCAGGCTGCTCCACTTGCAGAGCTGGTTCTACCTAAAGTACGTGCTGCAGGGCAGTGAGCAGGTCTCCTGACCTCTCTGTCATTGGCCCACTGGCAACCTTCCTACAGGTCCCTGGAATTGCGTTATTTAGTGAATAAAAGGTAAGAAGAGCAAACTTACTGAGCATGCACTGTGGTAGAAATTATACTCAAAATTGTGTTTATACTCTATTGAGGTTCTCCGGAGAAACAGAACCAATAGATGTGATCTAGAGATGCTCTAGAAGATAGATAGATAGATAGATAGATAGATAGATAGATAGATAGATATGAATGGATAGATAAATTGATGATTTATCTGATGATATGATAGACAACTGATAGATGATGGATAGACAAATAGGTGATTGATAGATGGTAGGTAGATTGGATAGTGTGAGTGAGAAAATGACATTTATTTTTAATACTTTACTCAGTTGACTGTGGGGGCAAAGTCCAAAACCCCAAGAGCAGGTCAGCAGGCTGGAGACCTAGGGGAGAGCTGGCAATGCAGGCTTGAGTCCAAAGGCTGTCTGGAGGCGAAAGTCCTCCCTGCTGTGGGGTCCTTTGTCTGAAGACCTGCAACCAAATAAGGCCCACCTATGTCATGGGTGACAATCTGCTTTACTCAAAGTCTCTGATTTCAGTGTTAATCACATCTAGAATATTCCCAACCACCTCTGAAATTGTCCCTCCAACAGCTAGACTGGTCTTTGACCAAAGCAGCGGGTCCCCTAGCCTAGCCAGGCTGACATGTGAAATTAGCCATTGTACATATTTCACCTCTTTGAATGGTCTCAACAGCCCTGTGAAGTGGCCCAAAGTATCTTCCCTGTTTGTGGCTAAGGAACTGGGACTGAAGAACATTAACGAATTGCCAGAAATAACACAGCCAGCAGGCAGCAGAGCCAGGGCTCGGATTCAGGGTCGTTGGGTTCTGGAGGCCACTCTCAGCCATTCCACAGCACGACTCGCCAGCTTCCATCCCAGGGACCCTGTTTACAAACACATGGGCTCGGGTGGGGTTCCATGCCAGGTGATGAGCAGTGGATCTCTTGCTCATGCCATCCTTCAGAAACATGGGGAGTGTCTATGATGAGTGAGTCAGCCTGGGCGCTCATCTTTGGCTACTTGGCTCAGCAGTTTTCAGTGCCTCCCATCCAGAGCGCCCACCTCTGACAGGCAGTAATGGGCGTGCCCAGCATGAGAGGCATTGCCCAGATGGCTCCTCTGCTCCTGCATGTTGCACTGCCAACCATTTTCACTCTCTGGCCTCTCTGAAATCCTTCATAGAAATTCATTTACTCAGGAATCCCTCAAAGGAAGGATGTCAAACTGGATTTGGGGCTTCTACTTTCCCAGACACATCATGGAGCTCTCTGTGAGACTGACACTCAGAGCTTGGGAGCCAGGTGCCCATCTGCCCCCAGGGGACCAGACCATCTGCTGCCTCCTGTCACTGCCTCGGACAGGACCCCATTCCCCTCCCACCTGCACTTGGGGGCCTGGACGTCCTTCTGATTCCAAGCAAAAGGGAAGCAGAGAAAAGAAAGAAAATTTTAAAATCCCAGGAAAGAAACTTGGAGAATGATAAGCTTGAATTAGAAAATAAAACAGTTTTTCAGCTTTCAGCTCACAAGATAAGGGTCAAGAACCCAAGAAAGTGGGGGTAAGAAAGAGCTGATGGCCCTGCCCCTCATCTGCCTCCAGCCCCACAGGGTTCCATTTCCCACACAGCTCTCAAGGCCTCTCCTCTCTCTACTTCCACCTTCTGTACTGAGCTGGACAAAAAGGGCCTGTAAATGACCATCCTAGTTCCCGTTAGCTGACCTCCCTCTGACTATATGTAAGCACGAGATAAATGTTCCAGCCATCACGAATCCTGATCCTGACAAGTTGCTGATCAAAAGTCAAGTGTGCACCATTTCTGAGAATCCTACACTTTGTCTTATGGAAGAAATTTGCCTAGTAAATTTCCTTCCCACTGTGTGACAGAGACAGGAATGAGCAGCCAGCCGGCTTGGGTAGAAAGCCCCACATGCTGAAGGTGCCGTGTTGGCTGCCTTGCTGTGTAAGTAAGGCACCGGGCCTTACTCAGCATTTGCTCCCTGGTAGTGCCACAGACTGGTTGCAGGAAGAGGAGAAAAGCAGACAGATGTTGCTTCTTAGGTTTCAGAGTTCTAGGAGCCACTGGCTCCACAAGACTCAAATACCACAGGTGTTTCTCAACTTGAGCCAAGATGGTCAAGTTACAAGGGAGATAGAACCTCATTATAGTCAGAAATGAAATCAGAGATGGTGCAGTGTGGGCTTCTTGAAGCTTCAGCTCAGGTCTGAATAAGTCAATCGATTGGTGTCATCATCTGCATAAAATCTTGGGCTTGCTTTCCACTTCCTGTTTCAGAGACTTGTTTAAATAACACTATGTCCCAATAATGATATCTCCAAGAGGATCCCTCTGCTCACCAGATCCACTCTTCTGGGAACACTAGTCCAGTTTAAGAAAAACAGAAATAGCTGGAGGGTTCCCCAGGGTGGCCAGCTGTCTCATATTGCTGTGAGTTGCTTACAACAAGAAAAAACATCTTGCCATGTCGAAGGCCCATTGTAGAGGTCAGTCACAGGCTCTATCCCCACCGGTATTAGAGGAGACCACAAGGGAGGAAGAAAGTGTCTTTTTCGTTTTTTTTAAAGATTTATTTATTCATTCAAAAGGCAGACTTACAGAGAGGCAGAGGCATAGAGAAAAGCCCAAAGCCTTGGGCCGTCTTCTACTGCTTTCCCAGGCCATAGCAGAGAGCTGGATCAGAAGTGGAGCAGCTGGGACTCGAACCTGGTGGCCACCTGGGATTCCGGCACTGCAGATGGTGGCTTTATCCACAATGCCACAGAGCTGGCCCCAGAAAGTGTCTTCTGAGACAAGGACTTTCTGGAGTTCATGGAGTAGGCAGAAAAGTTAATGCATGATCCAGGGCCACCAAACGTTGTAGCCCCATAATACACTGGATAACTTGAATGAAGCAGGAAACTTGTATTTCCACTGATACTGGAAAGGAAGGCTATTCTTTTTTTTTTTTAACTTTTATTTAATGAATATAAATTTCCAAAGTGCAGCTTATGGATTACAATGGCTCCCTCCCCCCACCCCCCATAACTTCCCTCCCACCCGCAACCCTCCCCTTTCCTGCTCCCTCTCCCAGGAAGGCTACTCTTTATCTAGCGGATATCAACTGCATTTTTTACCTCCCTCCTTTCCTTCAACACTTCCTGCCTTTCTTCTTCTTTTCTACCTTCATGTCCTTACTGAAAATAGCACAAAAACTGCAAAGAACTATGGAAGAACAAACAAAACCACTTAGGGTGAGTCTTAGGATACATACTTGCATCTCCTTGTTATAGGACTGGCTCACTGGTCCTGAATTCTTTGTGTGTAATTCCAAAAATCAGAATTTAAAGCTAAATGGACCATGGATAAGTCTTCTAGTCCAACCCCCTTTTCTTTTAACAAAGGAGGAAACCAAGATCAGAGAAACAAAGGTTCTTAAAAAATTATCACACAGGAAAGTTTTAGTTTGGAAAAGTGGTTCCAGCTGCAAGGTCAGACTGAGGAGAAAGCCTTCTTTTTCCTGGTGGAGCATGAAAGCCCTTTCTGAGGCCACCACCAGCCCCATGACCTCAACCTTCTTTTGCTGCTTTCTTTTCCCCCTCTCTTTCTCACTCCAGCTTCATGTTCCAAAAATACAGATCTGGAGGTCTTTTGTATTTTGCAAAAGGCTGCAAGAGCGTGCCTATGCTGAATAAACAATCCTATGAGGTTCTTAGTGGCAGAAGAAAAGCTTTAACTTGGAGGGGCCTCAGAAAGATCTTTTCCTCCTATTGAAAACTGTCTTGGCAGTTTTGAAATTAGGAAGGAGTCCAAAAATAAGAAAGCTCATCCTTGGTTAATGCTCAGAAGTGGAGCTGCTGTTGATGTGGATCTGATTTGTGTCTTTATCTTCCTTCCTTCCTTCCTTCCATCCTTCCTTCCTTCCTTCCTTCCTTCCTTCCTTTTTTTGCTTTCTTTCTGTCAGGCAAAGTTAGACAGTGAGAGAGAGAGAGACAGACAGAAAGGTCTTCCTTCTGTTGGTTCACCCTCCAAATGGCTGCTATGGCTGGCACGCTGCGCCAATCCAAAGCCAGGAGCCAGGTGCTTCCTCCTGGTCTCCCATGCAGGTGCAGGGCCCAAGCACTTGGGCCATCCTCCACTGTCTTCCCGGGCCACAACAGAGAGCTGGACTGGAAGAGGAGCAACTGGGACAGAATCCTGTCCCCCAACCAGGACTAGAACCCAGGGTACTAGCGCCGCAGGCAGAGGATTAGCCTAGTGAGCCACGGCGCCGGCCTGTGTCTTCATTTCTCAAAGCTGGGAATTATTGTATAGAAACTTGAGGGCTGGGAGGTAGCACAAATTCTACTGTTTTCTATTCCTATCTTCTAGAGCTCCAGAAATCCATCCATAAGTCCTCAAGTCTATGTGCAACAGTCTTTGGTGTTCTGATTGACTTTATTGCGCTGTACTTATGCTGAGATTTTGAGAGAAAAGAGTCACATAAAGGCAGAAATCCATTTGAAAAATCAAACATGCAGGACCCTGGTCATCACCCTGACTTGAAGTGGAAGTCTACTTTCAGTCTTAATCATGGGAATGGAACTCAGTGTACCCAGTGTAACTGGCTCCTATAACCTACAACCCATTCTCCATACTGCAGCAGGGGGCTATATATATATTTTAATTTAAATCAATCATATCATTCTCTTACTTAGAATCTTTCAGTAGTTTCCATTCTCTCTTAGAACAAAATTCAAAGTCTTTCCCATATCTTTTTCCTGCCTACCTTCAAAGCTTCGTTTCTTAACATTCGTTGTTCTTCATTTTGGCTCAACCTGGCATCTTTGTTTCTTTAATGCACAAAACAGCTCATGCTTCAGGACCTTTGAACTTGCTGGTTCATCTTCCTGGAATGCTTTCTGCACATATAACTACACATCTAACCCCTGATTCATTCAGATATCTGCTCAGAGAAGCTTCCTTCCCCCCTTTACCCCCCCATCCATCATTCTCCATTCATTCATATTACTCTTCTTCGTAAGATTTATGTGAGCATATTTGCTATCTCCTTCATTCAAATACAGAACTTGTTTCTCAAGACTAATAGCTAGCAGATGGCTGGCACTAAACAAATATTTGTAGAAAAAACAAATGAATGCTTATATATTTAGTGTTAACATATCTTTATCTCTCTTATATTTGTGCCATATGTGATTGTGTGTATGTGTGTGTAGGCATGTGTATATTTGGGTAAGTGTTCACATATCTTTATTGTGCTTAGTATTTGTGTTTTACATAATAAATGTGTGTGTAAAGGAGTATGTGTATGCTTGGATATACCCCCTAAGCACATACACACAAACGTACATTTTATCACACATCACACAAATACCTAAGCACAGACATTTAGGCATAAGGTCATATTCATCAAATTCAGACTCATTAAGCATCAGTTGAACACCAGCTTTATGCGAGCCCTCCACTGAGTGCCGAAGCAAAGGAAAGTCATAGAAAAAGGAATAAGAAAGGACTGTGTTCTCCAGCAAAGCCCCTTTTCTACTGAATCTTAGTGCTGTCTTTTTTACTTATTGTAATTGTAGCAGAAATTGCTTGTTCACACATACTAGGATCTGAAACTTTATTTTTCAGTATATCGCTAATTTACCAAATTTTTTTCTGTGTTTTATGTCATTGTATCTTTGGGATTATGATTACTCTTTTACACTGAGTTACAACTTTGGAATCCTTGATGTAGAAAAAAAACCAGTACTGTGGTGGCACAAATAATTCTTCAAAATAAAATTAAAAAGTGCACATTCTGGATGGAAGACCCTGTCTGGTGATTAGTTGCCTGGAAGAGCTTGTTACAGCCAAATAGAAGGAGCTGTCATCCTTTTGATGGTTTCCAGGGACTGAGGCTCCAGGACCTGCAGTAATTTCATTTGTCATCATTGCAAAACCAGATAGTCACGTGAGTTGCCAAAGCTTGCAGCAGAGGGGGTTCACTTGCCAACTGTCCTTAGGAATTGGAACATGAAGTAGAGGCAAATGCAGGAAATGAATTATTTCTAGCAGTTATAGTATCATTGTCATGAAAAATAGAGGCAGTGAATGTAGACATACTTGTAACAATTTCCCAAGTCGAAGCAAAAACTTCTAGTGATGAAGATAGCTCTAGAAATCACGAAGATAACTATCGCCCATGTCATTGTGCAAACAGACTCTGAGGAGGCTTGGATCAGACAGTGGCAATACTAGGCCAGGAGGAAGAGAAAGAAGTATGATCTTGGCAGAGCCTCCTTGCCAGGGTGTTAGCTATGAGCTGGAGGAACTTGCTTGGTTGGAGAGGCACAAGCCAGATTGGGACACCCTGTCCTTTGGGTTACAAACACAAATGGCACTAAGTCAAGAAGTGCAAGCAGAGGAGGGGAGAGTCATGAACCCAATGGACAGGGAGGGTGGCACTATTATTTTGTTCAGTCTGTCCATTTCATCAGTCCTAGAAGTTTCTCAGCCAGTAGCTTGGGAGAAAAAAAGAAGACCCAAGAACCAGAGAAGGGGATTAGCCAGAGTTGCAAAGAGCAAGAGGACTTACGTTACCAGGATAGACTGTTATGTTATGATGATAAACAAACTTCGAAGTTCAATGACTCAAAACCAGAAAGATTTGTTTCTTGCTTATGTGGAAGTGTTTGCACATCAGCAAAGTGCTCTTGGCTCATCATCATCACTTGGGGACAAGTGTTGATGCAACTGTCATATCTCAAGAATTGCCAGTCAATGTTGCCTGAGAGAAAGAGAGCTTTAGACAGTCTCATACCAGTAATAAAGGCTTTATCTCCCCAAATAACTCATAAGTCCAACTCACAACTCATTGACCAGAACTAGCTTTGCAGTCCTTCTACAAAAAGGGGTGCAGGAAATACAAGGTGAGAAGGAGAAGACACGCAAATATCCAGTGACATTAGTGACTGGCATGATCCCCTCCTGGTTCTATGGGACGCTCAGGCCTTAATGAGGAGTGCATGGTCCAAGTTAAGGCCCGAGATCCAGTAGAGTTTCAGAGAAAACAATAGGAAGGATGAGAAAGGGGAGACTTGGCAGCAGCCCCAAACTTAAGCCTACAAGGTGTAGGTGGGAAGCCCAAGGTGGCAGAGAGACATATTACAGCTCAGTGGTCATGCCTATCCCAGTGCTGCCCCTGGGGACCAGGTCAGGGTGGTGGATGACTTAACCCCAGATCTGGCTTTCCCAGTGCGGGGGCTCATGCCACATGCATACCCCTTTCTGCAGTCCTGATTGGCATAGGTGCTCCAGGAACCCAGGAGTTGCCCATCATAAGATAAACCCGAGAGAATACGAGGATGGGAAAGTTGGAGAGAGAAACAGGAGCTGACACCTGGCTCTTATTTTCCTCTGGCTGAAAGAAATGCATTTATTTTTGAGGAATGTCACTGTGCATCTCAAACATCCATGGAAACAGATACCTCAGGCAGAATTTTTGAAGCTTTTGAAATTCCCCAACAAGTTCCTAAGGGAAGCTTTGGACTTCTGTTTGCTTGAGACTCTAGGACAGAGGTTCACAGAGTGTAGTTCAAGACCACCTGTGTCTGCAACACAGGAAGCTTGTCAAACAAGCAGTTCTCTGGGCTTCTCCCCAGACTTGCTGAATCCCAACTTCTGGGGAAGGAGCCCAGAAATGCGTGTATTTGACAAGGTCCCCTGGTGCCAAGGTAAGTCGGAGAACCAATGCCTTGCAGAGGACTAAGATCGCCATTGGGGTGACACAGGCCGGTCCTCCCTGGAAACAGAAAAGGAAACCCTCCTACTCTCCTAGTCTCAGGGACGGCCTGTCCCAGGCAGCTGTTTGAAAGATCCCAGTGGCTATCACTAAATGGGCCTACATTTATTCTGGTTCATCACCTAGTTCTGGCTGCAGCCTCTAAAACTGTCTCCACTTTCCCCAGCATTCGCCAGAGTCTGAGCTACCGGTTGCTGTGATGGGAAAGGCAGGTGGCTGGGCCCACAGGAGAAGAGGGATCTGCTCACCCCAGGAGACAATTACATGCTCAGGAAAGGACGACCATGGCTTGTCCTAGGCAACAGAGGGGAACCCTTGTCAGCATTTTGAAAAGCTGGCGCCATGCTTGAAAGGGGCTGACGGAGCCACTGATGGGTCTGGCTGCAAAACAACTGCTTATGAGGAAGATCAGTGTCAACTTTGAAGTGAGCCATGCTCGAATTAGCACTGTCGGGGTAACAAGCAGAATGAGCAGGGCTGAACCAACACATTTAGCCAGGAAAGAGGCCTCTGTTTCGGGGAAGCACTCCTTCAGAAGCCAGCCACGCAGGAGCCTTGGACGAGAGGCCTGTGGCTGCCTGCTTGGCTGCTTGTAAAAACCCAGGGAAGTCGGCATGGATTGGATGGTCTCACTCCCTGTGCTAGTGACGCGTGCAGCTCCCACACTTCCCTGGCAGATGGAACCAGGCCTTTTGGGATTGCTGTGCAGATTCTACCGTCTCTTGCTGTGTGTCCCGCAAGAGTCAGGCAGCCTCAATTTGCTCCTGAGATCTTTAATCTATCTGCCTTCCTGCCTTCCTTCCTTCTTTCCTTCCTTCCTTCCTTCCTTCTTAGGTTTCTTTATTTATTTGAAAGGCAGAGTTACAGAGAAGGGGAAGAGAGAGCAAGCATGCGAGCTTCTGTCTGCTGGTTCACTCCCCAAATGGTCACAGTGGCCGAAGCTGAACCAGTCTGAAGCCAGGAGCCAGGAGCCTCCTCCGGGTCTCCAACGCGGGTGCAGGGGCCCAAAGACATGGGCCATCTTCCACTGCTGTCTCAGGCCATAGCTGAGAGCTGGATTGGAGTGGAGCAGCCAGGACTCAAACCAGTGCCCATATGGGGTGCTGACACTGTAGGTGGCTTTGCCTGCTACACTATAGCGCTGGCCCTATGCTCCCGAGATTTCAAGCATGGGCTGCCAATTTCCCTTTTCACTGAAGGGTCTCTGGGCAGCTCTAGGGCAAAATGAATCCCAGATGCTAAACTTTGGAATGTCAGGTCCATTTTCCCTTCTCTTTAGAAAGTCTCCTCTTACATATTTGCAGAGAGTGATGGTGGTGGCGGGGGTGGTGGGGATGTGATCACTTCATTGCTGCCCCTCCTTGCTTTTCTGTCACTTAACTTCCGGCATCAGCTGCCATCTCCCAGACTCCTGATGCCTTCTTCTGAGGTTTCTGTCTTCTCTTCGCAGAGATGATGGCCAAGTCAAGTCCTTGGGCCAGGTCTCCTCTTCCTCCATAGCTCTGGGTGGGTGGTGGGAAATAGGGGCAGGATCCTGGCTCTCCTTCCAATTAGACGCCCAGAAGTCTTCATTTACTCAACTTCCTCTTGTATAAAATGTGAGAATAACTCCCTTGAAGAATGAAATCGAGTCTCTACAAATCCTAGCTCAAAGCCTGGCCGAAAAAAAAGAGCACACAACATGTGTTTCTTGAATTTAGTTGGACTATTTTTATTAATACTGCAAATGATACTATTATGTTATTTGCCTTCTGTTTTGAAGTGGCATCCATTCAGGCGCCTCCATCAGTCACATTACAGATGTCACAACAGGCAGCATTTTTATTTTCTCTGTAGCATATAAAACCAACAGCTGTACTTGTCTTAATTTAGGAGCAAAGTGTTTTTGCTCTTCCCTCTTTAAATCATTCTTTAACACAGCCCAAGTACACAGTTGGCAGAGGTAGACCAGTGGGTATTGGAAGCAGGAATCCATTGCTGGGTTTCTGCACATGTGCAGACTGGTTACTTGACACTCCTTCACCTTGGCCATCCCTCCTGTAAACTGGGGATTGGTGTCCATCTGCCTGACTGTCATTTGTCAGCTGTGTGCTATAGAGGAATAACACAAGATCTTTCAAACACTTTCAAGTCTACAAAGGCAAAACTTGCCGTAGTAACTGAAAGCATGGGTCAAGGTCTCAGTTCATTGTTGGAAAATCTTGAAAAAAATAGTTCTAACCTGTGGGGGGAAAAAGACCCCCATATAAAAATCACCCACTCAGGAAATGCTTGGAACTTAAATGTAGATTGGGAATCACTTCCGGAAGGTTATGTGTTGTGTATGTTAGGAGAAACTTCCAGCAAAGCAAAAGCTGAGCACAGCTCCTCCTAGCTCAGCCATCCACTGAGTCCTCCCTCCATCACCCTGCTGTCACTCACCTGGTGGAGCGCCTGCCCAGGGACAGCAGGGGGTGGGTTTGCAGCTCTGCTGCAGCAAGTGTAGCAATCCAGCCATGAGACAGGAGAGCCCATTAATTGACTAATTTTGCTCATAATGTCTGGTCACTGCTTGGCAACCCCAGATGCCTCTCCAATGGTATTTGCCTGGACTCATTTGGAGAACTGGACTGGCTTGGGATGATTTTTTGAAAGACTTATCATGGCTCCACTAAGACAAACTCCATTCTTTGTCTTCTGTTTGCCCCACTCTGCAGTGTAGGTCAACTTTTCTGGCCGCAGTTTATCTAGGTTCAGATATGAGGCTCAGTTTCTCAAAATTTCTATTCCTCCCTAACCTCAGACTGTCCTTTCATGTGGAGGGAGATGGCTTGGGAGCTCTCAGTTTGCCACCCTGTGCCTTGGGGCACTCTTTACACTAGACCATTGCATCAAATATGTCACACGCTCTCCCTCCCAAGGGATGTCTGCAGGGTCACAACTCATCCTAGCTCTCTAACAACAAAGAAACTGACGTTCTTGGGTGTTTCCTGTAGCTGGGCCTGGGCATTTTCTATGGGTGTGTGTGTGTGCGTGCACGCGCGTGTATGTGTGTTTTCTTAAGGTATCTTTCTTTGGTTCTTTGTAAAAATTTGCTAGAAACTCTAGAAGTTACTGAACAAAAATGAGCTTCACTTCCCCACCCTTTATTTATTTATTTTTTTTTAGTTTAGTGGTTTAGTGCCAGCAGCCTCTAGGTATTATTTTTCCTTTTTTTTTTTTTTAAGATTCATTTATTTCTTCAAAACGCAGAGTTGCAAAAAAGAGAAGAAGAGACACAGACTGAGATCTTCCATCTGCTTGTTCACTCCCCAAATGGCTGCAATAGCCAGGGCTGGGCCAGGCCAAAGCCAGAAGCCAGGAGCCTCATCCAGGTCTCCCATGTGGGTGCAGGGGCCCAAGGACTTGGGCCACCTTCTGCTGCTCTCTCAGGCACATTAGCAGGGAGCTGGTTCAGAAGTGGAGCAGCTGAGACCCAAACCAGCACCCATATGGGATGTTGGTGTTGAAGTTGGCAGCTTAACCCTTTGCCACTACCCTGGCCCTTATTTTTCTATTTCTTTAGGGTTTTGTTTTCCAAACTTCTTGCAGGTTTTTGAAATGTGCTCGTACAGCTTCATCCCAACATCCCACCCCCAAATTCTTTCTCTTTTACACCGAGAGAGGGACCAAGTCCCCTGTTCTGTTTGAAGTCTTTAAGAACTTGCTAACCTGATCCTCCCCTTGTGTCCTCCAAGATAAGGTCATTACCACTTCTCACTCTTCTTCTACTCCTGTGCTGGAAATAGTTTTGTATTCATTCCTCACAGATTTTCCAGCTCCTTCTTCTTTTTGTCAGAGGTTTTCTGAAATCCCATTTCCTTCCCAACAGCAGCTCTGCCCACTGGAAGGGCATTGGTGACTTATCCTGACACCCACTGCTCAGAGGCCTTCTATGGCTCCAGCTCCCTCAGCTTTCACATACTGAAGATTCCTTACTTTCTTCTTTTGCCCAATACCTAAGACTTGGTGTGTGTGCCTCTTCATCCTGATGGGTCTTCAGGGTGCAAACTGCTCAGTGGCAGGCCTTAAAAACATGTTTTAAAAATTTATTTTCTCTTTTTTAAATTGGAAAGGGAGAGAAAGAGAGAGAGAGAGAGAGAGAGAGAGAGAGAGATCTTCCATCTGCTAGTTCACTCCCCAAATGGCCACAAGGGTCAGGGCTAGGCTAGATGGAAGCAGAAGCCTGGAACTGGATTCAGGTCTCTACATGGGTGGCAGAGACCCAAGGACTTGAGCTATTGTCTCCTGCATTCCAGAGTGTGCTTTATAAAACAGGAAGCTGGATGGGAAGTAGAAGAGCCAAGACCTGAACTAGTTTCTCTGATATGGAATACAGGCATCCCAAGTGACAGTTTAACCACTGCACCACATACCTGACCCCAAGACATTATTTTTTTAATAGACAGAGTGGACAGTGAGAGAGAGAGAGAGAGACAGGGAGCTGCAACCAGCGCGCAGCAGCAGGCGCACTGCGCTGATCCGAAGCCAGGAGCCAGGTGCTTCCTCCTGGTCTCCCATGCAGGTGCAGGGCCTAAGGACTTGGGCCATCCTCCATTGCACTCCCGGGCCATAGCAGAAAGCTGGACTGGAAGAGGGGGAACTGGGACAGAATCCGGCACCCCGACCAGGATTAGAACCCGATGTGCTGGTGCCGCAGGTGGAGGATTAGCCTATTGAGCCATGGCGCCAGCCCAAGACATTATTTTTAAGCTCACTTGGGGATTTTTGATTCTGTGCACAGAGAGCTCTGGGTTTACAAATGGCCAAATGCAGTACAGAGAGAGTCCTTAGGACAAATGCATGGCCTGATTAGATGTGGAGTGAATCTTGCAGTGCGTGAGTTATTTGGACACATTCTCTAGAGCCCTCATGTCTTTGGGCACCCAATGGGTGTGCACAAAGAGGAGGTCCTTCTACCAGTATGCATCCTGTTCCACTTTCCCTCCCACCTAGTGGACATCTCGTCAACACTATTTGATGAAAATGAAAACCTCACATCACAAAGAGTAAACACATTGGAGCTTGATCTTATTTTTCAATTTCTAATAAACTCACGGCATCTGACTTGTTTTTCTTACGGAAATAATTCAGTTACCAGTCAGTTACACTTCTTCTCCAGGAGAAGATGGAGTCACTGAAACCCAATTCCTTTTGAAGTTTTCCTTGTTAATGAAATCGTGATTCTAGGGCAGGTGTGCATGTGTGTGTGTGTGTGTGTATGGGGGCATGTCTTGGGGCCTTGGTAAAAATAACAAAATTATGAGCATCTTGGAGGAAATGTCCCTAACTGCATTTGAAGTGAAGGCTTGCCTCTGGGTTCAAGTTTCACTGAAAACCCAAGGCATGGGCCAAATTCAGCAAAGGCTGATTTGTGGTGTGACCCTTGAGGCCTGGGCAAATTTGAGAGTTCATCAAGATTGGTTTCTCGGGTACCTGGGGTCAGTTTGTGGGAGTCTGTGTCCAATTAGGACTTGGTGTATGAGCAGAGTTGACTTCTGATCCAAGGACAATTTGGGGTTCCTCTGAAGGGAAGCCACTCGCACGTGCACATCTGGGTTGTAGATGTCTATATGCAAGGGACTCTTCCAACTACATTCACTTGGATACGTTCAGGCTTAGGGAACTGCACTCAAAGGAAAAAAAATTGAGGAAATTTTCTGTGGTAAGGAATTTAGAAACCAGAATTGAAAACAGTGAGGACTCTACTACACGAGCCCCATTGGTCCCATTTTTATGCCTTTCACTGGGCTCCTCCTGGATGGACAATGATCAGCTCTCATCCTCACTATGGAATTCCAACTTTAAAAGAATGCTTCTGTCACATCAATAATTTGCCAACACTGGAGCTGGAACAGCCTTGTGCTGCGTCCCAATTATCCAGCTCAGATCGACACTCAGGCCTGCTTTACTCCCTAAGACTCTCTCTACATAAAACAATTATATCTGCCTGGGAAGCTTGTCACCAGTCAGATCATTGCATTGTGCTGAAGCAAGACAAATGCAAGCCTGCATGTTTTGGGCAGGGAAATAGCCTAAGTGAATTATTGTGAAAATTTAATTGTGAGATATGCCTGTTCAGTCCAAGAGAGAGAGAGAATGAAAGGGCAGAGTTGAATGGCTATCCTTGTCCTATGAAATTCCAGCTGTAGTAAAATAAGTTTCTAGTGTTTGCTAATAGAGGATGCAAGAAAACAGTTAAGGAGTTGCTGCTTTCTTGATGCATCATGAAAACTGATACGCAAACAAGACAAAAAAACCAGCAGGAGAGGAGAATGTGAAACTGCGTTCAGGTAGCACTTTGAAAAGAAATGCAAAAAGCAGTATTTTTTATCCCCCTCTGCCTAACAATGTTTTTGCTTTGTTTTTCTTGACCCTTAGTTTTCCACAACTAGTTTGACAGGGGCAAGAAGATGGAATTCTCAACATGGTTGACATCTTAAGGAAGTTTCCATTGCATGGCTCAAGTTTAGAAGATTTTTTGTTGCTATGCTGAAGGGAAGATAAGGGAAAAAAGATGTGTGTATGCCTTTTGCATGCCTACTTGTGCAGAATTTTTATTTAAAAGCAAAAATCCTGGATGTCTAGAAATAATTGAGACCCCCGCATTATATATAAATCAATGAAGGTGAATGCGTAAACAAGCCAGATTACAGCCAAGACAGCAATGTAAAATAATACAATCCTATGACACACTGTTTCTGCTTTCTTTTTTTGGGGGGTGGGGGTGGGGTGAAAACACACCCCCGTTTCCAGGACATTTCCTTTGAAACATCTTCATAAACATCTTGTCTCTGGCACACTCTAGCCTCAACCCTGAGTCTGATGTCTCCGGGATAATGACAGGGAATGCTCACGTGGTCCAGAAAGCAATATGTTAAGCATGCGGTGCTCAGACCTGTTCATCGGATGGAGACACTGGTCTGTGCATATTCTGTGGTGCAGTAGTAGAAAGGACGGAGCGCCTTTATGTTGTCTGATAATGCAGTTCTTTGAAACATTGCTGGCGGACTCTCTTCACATCATGTCACACAGGACAAGAAACGGGACAGGCCCTCTCTGCTTCTCGATTCATCGACCTGCCATACAATACAACACGCCAGCTTTTTCAAGGCCCCCTGAATGAGGCCCTGTGCCTGCAAGGGAAATTTAATTGGATTTCTTTATGGGTTGCAACAATCCAATGAAAAATTATATAAGAATAGCATGATTCACTTTCAGCATGCACTTGAATAATAATAATTTTTTTTTATTTATAACAAGAATTCTTTAAAAAATAATAAGAATCTTTAAATGAAAACACTCTGCAACAGCACTTTTCAGCACAACTAGACCAGGCAGCCCAACTTCATCCACGGCAGCTTGTGTTGTACGGATGTTTGTGTCATTGTCCCAGCTTAGAAAATGATTTTAAATGCATAGGTTGCAAAGCATTCAGAGCAGTCAGAGGCTTTCAAAAGCACTTGGTTTGGCTTTTGGGGAAGAATAATGTTGTCTTTAACAATGTCCCCTGCTTTGAGCCAAAGTGCATTTGTGCATCCTGGAGAGCAGGAAAATGTCCATCATCCCATCCATTCTTTGGAACATCTTTGTGACACGTGAAGATTAAGTCCTCTGTTGCATTTTGACATTTCCAAATTGGTTGAAAAAGCACTGAAGATTATTTCTTGCCCTGTTCTTGGAAGTGGGCAAGTGGCCAGCATCAGCCTAAAACTCCCTTCTTGACCTTCCTTTGTGAAGACCCATCCTCTTATCTCCAAGGGTCCCAGGGTCCTTCCTGGTGCCTGGAGTTGAAAGGAGCTCATTGCAGCCACCTCCTTCTGCAGATCCCCACGCAGCTGAAATACGAGGTGCAGGTAACGGAGCTTTATCTCCTGCATGACTTCAGCTGTCCTTTCACTCATCTGTCTTCCCTCCTTCATGAAATCATGCATTCTTGCCGAGACCCCAGGACAGATTTCGCATCTGGCTCTGCTGGAAAATCCAGACCCATCCTTCACAAAACTTTACAGAACTCTACCTCATTCCAAAGGGAATGCTCCCTCCTCTGTGGCCCCATTGGCCCTTGTGTGTATGTCCCTCTCCATTATAGTCCCCATCACATGGTTGTAGACAATGAACTGAATACATGGACCACTGGCCCTATTTATCATCGTGTCTTCAATACATAAAACAGTACCTGCCCACACAACAGACGTTTGATAGTTCTTAAGTATATAAATGAATTGGTGAACTTGCATGCTTATTTGTGCAGATGAAGATACAATACAAGTAGCCCTCACATATACATACATAACCAAAAAAATCCATTTTCCTAAGAAGCAATATTGGGCTCCATGCTGAATTTCTATAGAAATGACTAAAAGCACCATACTCATCCAGTAGAAATGAGATACCTAAAACCTGTATAGAGGAGAGTTTTTAAATACATTTTATAAATTGGTTGAACAGGGCAACCCAGTAACCAATCACTTGGTATTTACATGATGTCTTATAATAATAATGGTCTCTGACATTAGCAGTTGCAATTTTCAGAGTACTTTTATATTCTCATTCTTGTATTTATTCAGAAAATACTCACTGAATGCCTGCTATGTTCCAGTCTCTCTGTTAGGACGATTTGCATGGAGCTATAGTGGTGAGCAAAATAGGCCTTATGGAGCTTACAATTCAGTGGGGGAGGCAGGTTTTAAGTAAATCACTGCACAGACGAACAGAACTATAAACCCAAGTGTTGTGCATGAAAGCAGCAGAATCCTAGGAGAGTATCTGGGACATTTTATTTCACTTGAGTTGTACACCTTCATGAAGGCTGCAGACAAGTATCTGTCATCACATAGTTGAGCCAAAATGGACAAAGTTTATAGTGGCTAGCAAAAGCAGAAGCAAGGGGAGAATCCAGTTCTCTTAGTTTCAAGAGGGGTTGGGCATTGAGAATGGTGCAATGTTGAACTGCTTGAACTTCAGAATGGGCACTCCAGATACTCCACAATTAAAGTGGAGGCAAGATGTCTCAGTTTTGTGAGGCAGGATGACTGGAGGCCAGAAAACACACCCTGATCGGTGCACCATACCTGGGAGTAGTCTGTGACTGCCTGGGTGAGTTACATGTAGATGGGGGAAGGTTTAGTGTCAGTGTCTTCCAGCCTTCTGTTACTGCAATGAAAATTGCCACCATTTGGGCATTTTTGGTGTGTGATTAATATATTTGCAATATATTAATGTCAGTTTTATAGATGACTTCTACGGAAGTCAAGAGAGCTGGTGCTTAGGGGAATCAAGGAAATTGTCAATGCATGGAGCTTCAGGGTGACAAGGCTGGGAGCTGCACACGGGTGTGTGGCCTCAAAGCCTATGTTGCTGTCACCTCCTGTGCCTTCTGCCTTCTGCCCTGCAGATTTCATGGTTTCATAAATTTAATTATTGCTACAGGAAGAACTTTTCTATTCCCTTCACTCTTACACCAGAGCTCATACATTAAAAGATTCCCAGGACAATCAGATTGGCTGCTTCCAAGCCATGAAGGCTCAAAAGTGGGTTTTAGGTTTTGGGAGAAAGCTTCCACGTACACACACATGACACACACATTCACAGACATCCTCTCTTGGGGCTGTGCTTTCTTGACTCAGAGAAGAGACCCTCAAATGTGTTCAGGGCCTCTCTGACTTCAATGGGATCCACATGTGTGCATCTGGAGATGGTGTTTGGCTGGCGCAGGAGAAATGAATTGTCATTTTCAGTGACCAGAGTGAGAAAACTTGATCCAAGAGCCTCTTTTTGCCATGGGAAGTAGCTTTGTTGGTAATATTCCTAATCTTCCCTTTCAGCGGGTGAACAAGGGAATGATGCTTCTTGCCAGGGGTCATGGGGAAGGGTGGCGCATGGGGGAATAGCTGAACATTCATGGGAGGAAACACAATCGCAGCAGTTGTAAACCACGCCGTTCAATCCGTCTCCCAACAGCGCCCGCCCCTCACATTTCAGTCCCTCATAACTTTACGACAAATTCTCCTTTAGGGATAAAGCTTTCCAAGTTCAGTCTCCGCTCCCTGGAGGCCAGCTTTTTATGGGAAATTTTTACTGAATCAGCAAATCTCTGTTCGAGTGGGAGAAATATAAGACTCCTTGCACTCTCCTGCCAACTTGAAAGAGCCCGTCGGCAGAAGCATCCCCCGAGGTTGCCGTCATGGGGGTGTCAATTGTTTCCAAAAGTTCCAGGCTTGGTTTTGACCTTGGCAATGATGAGAAACAGCACTACTCGCTTCAGGGATGCCTGGATCAACAATAGAACCAATCAACTGGTAGTGTCAGTGAATGAATACAAATGTGAGAAGGACCGAACTTCAGAAACAAACAGATAGTAAAACACAGAATGGATTTATTGAAAGGGATTTCTTTGATTGGGTGTCAGGTGGTGGTGGGGGACTTGCAGGTTTAAATAGGCAAGCGTTTTACTAGAATGTTCTCTTTGGGGCACAGGTAGGAGATCTTGAGTAGTCTCTCACACTGTGTAGCTACTGTCTTGATCATCTACCAATGGCACACCCCGTATGAAGCCATCAGCCTTATGTTCCTCGTCCATGCCTCTGTGGTTAAAGTCATTATCTCCATTTTACAGGTGAGGAAACAGGAGCTTGCTCAGATGATAAATATTTTTGGAGGGTTTACCATGAGCAGAAATGCAATGTACCCTTCTTAGAAAGCTCACATTCCTGTGACAGGGCAGAAGCAGACAATAGACAAATAAGCAGACATATGGTAAGTAGTGATAAGAGAAACTAAATAAAAGAAAGCAGTGTGGGAAGTTATATCAGATGGTCCCTGAAGAGGCTGTATCTAAACTGAGGAGGTATGTTCTTGGTATGTTTGAGGACCAGTGAGCAGGCCAGGGGTACTAAAGCACAGAGAACAAGGGAGATGGGGATATGAATGAAATCAAAGAGTGAGTCAAGGGCAGGATCACATCAGGCCTTGTGGGCTTGGAAAAGTGTTAGATTTTATTCTTATTACAGCAAGGGCACATTTCAGCTGTTATAATTTAATGAGGTGGAAGTGTGGTTTTGTCTCATGGAACGTCCAGAAGTAGGCCATCCAGAGTTGTGATGGTAACCCTGCTCCACCTTTCCCCAGAACGCAATGGCAGGCAATGGCCAGCCAGGCAGAAGGGGAGAGAGAAAAAGTGGAGGAGCTTCTTCTCCCTGTAGTGCATGGCCTGGACATTGCTCATGTTATCTCTGGTCATGGCCTATGGGCTCCAATGCAGTCACATGGACACACAGCTGTAAGAGAGAGTGGACAATGAGTCATTAGTCATCACCCAGGTAAAAACTGTAGGAGAAGGTGTCTGTTATTAAAGGAAGAAAGAAGAATGGACACTGATGGGGAGGTAGGTGCTGCTGCAGGTTTTGGATGGATCAATGACATGATCTGACTTCTGTTTTAAAAAGACCATTCTAAATGTCAAATTGAAAACTAATCTGGGTTCTTCTTATTATTTTTATTTATTTATTTATTTTTTGAGAGGCAGAGTTGGACAGTGAGAGAGAGAGACAGAGAGAAAAGTCTTCCTTCCATTGGTTCACTCCCCAAATGGCCGCCACGGCCGGCGCGCTGCACCAATCTGAAGCCAGGAGCCAGGTGCTTCCTCCTGGTCTCCCATGCGGGTGCAGGGCCCAAGCACTTGGGCCATCCTCCACTGCTTTCCCGGGCCACAGCAGAGAGCTGGACTGGAAGTGGAGCAACTGGGACTAGAACCCGGCGCCCATATGGGATGCCAGCACCGCAGGTGGAGGATTAACCAAGTGAGCCACGGCGCCGGCCCCTAATCTGGGTTCTGAGAATGAAAGTAAAGAGACTAGTTAGGGAGTGATTTTTTTATAATCCTGGTAATGAAAAATAGCACAGATATGGATGACAAGGGTAGAGATGGTGAGAAAGGCACAAACTGTGGATGTAATTAAAGGTGCGATTAGAAAGATTTGGCAATGGCTAAAAAAAAAGTCAGGAATCAGACACTTACACAAAGAATAAACAGTGGCTCCTGAAATGTTTGGCTTGAGTCCTGAAGGAATGGACTTGCCATCTGCCAAGATGTAGAAGACAAGACAAAGGGCAGGTTTGGGATTGAAATTGAGAGTTTGGTTTTGGATATGTTGAGTTGAGAGGCTGATCAAACACTCAAATAGAAATATCTAGAAGTTGGAATTTTACTCTCTAATATAGGAGGAAGATCAAGACAGAAATTACAGATTAAAAAGTTGTTGATGTTGAGGTGATATAGAAGGCTACACACAGGGATGTAATGAACTTTCTCCAGGATGTGGCATAACCAAGATCCCCAAACCCATGTTGGTTTTTTGACAAAACCTATGCATTTTCCATAAGGCCATGTGAGAACTCTGGCTCCTCATCACCTCGGAACTACTGATCTGCCCTTTCAGGCCTACTGTTAATTGTTCTGCCTCCTTCCTCTTCCCCAACACTCTGTTTCAACTTTAATTATTGCCTTCACTAGAGAAATGAAACAAAGCATGCTTCCATCCAAGAAAGAGGCTATGCAAGAAAGGGACGTCCTGGGGCAAAAAACCCCAAAAGCTGAAAGAAAGGATTTGAGATGAAAACAGAACTGAGACCAAAACTGGGCAGAATGGGATTACCAGGAAGAGGAAATTGTGAGTCTCCAAAAGCACTGGTCATAGATGAAACAGGAGGGGGAGGTAGCGGCTCGGTGGGTAGTAGAAGTTATCAAGAGAGTGGAAGGAAGAAAACAGTACGAGCCCGTAAAGTTAGACAAGGGGCTTCTGGGACCCTATTGCTGATTGGTAGGCAAGAGGTAGAACTGGACTTCATTTTAGAGCTCTCTGCACCTGCCCAAGATGGCTGCCTGAGGGCTGTCTGAAGGGGCTGTTTGTGGAGCCACCAGTTTAGAGCAGCCTTTATGAAGGTGCCATGAGGGCTGGGGGAAGTGGAACAGGACTGTAGGACTTCCAATAAACTTCCTTTTACTTGTTAGTATTTTTGCAGTTGTTGGTTCTATCATGGTAATATTAACTGCAAAAGAGTGGTATTGGAAAAGAGTGGACCAAGTTGAGAATGTTATCATTAGCTTTGCTTCTACAGGCTTTCTTCATTAATTCATTGTTTTTGACTGACTCATGGAGACAAGGGACTTTCATCCTCCTGTCCTACAGGCTTTGGTTGAGTTGTGTCCCCCATGCAAATTCATATGTCAAAAGTCCCAGCTCCCTGCAACTCAAAATATGACCTTATTTGGAAATCAGACCATTTCAGTTGTAGTTGGTTAACTAAACATAAGGTTATTAGAGTGGCCCTAATCCAGTACGACTGGCATCCTTTATTAAAAGGGGAAACTTGGACGCAGAGACACCCTTTGAAGGAAGATGGTGTAAAAAAGACACAGGGAGAATGCAGTCATCTGAAAGCCAAGGGGAAAGGCCTGACACAGATCCTGCTATGGTATGGGTGTGGTTTGAGAGTCCCCACAACATTCCATTGGGATTGGAGTCTTGGTTCTCAGGGTGGTAGTCTTGGGAGGTGGCATCAAGCTTTCTTAGGTGGAGCCTAGCATGGGGTCCTCATGTTACTGGGGACACTGGTCTCAGACGGTGGTTCTCAAGTGACCTCTTGAGCAAGCCCACTGCCTCCCATCCTCCCTCTGCTTCCTGGCTCACAATGTGATCCAACCTCCACGGTACTTTACTCCCTACCGCAAGCCATGGAGCCCTTGCTAGAGCCTATGCCTTACCTTTTGGACTTCTAGCTTCTAAAACTGAGTTAAACTGTTTTCTTTTTAAGTAGCCTGTGTCAGGTATTTCATCATAGCAATGATGATCTGACAAACAACACATACTCGGCTGGCGCCATGGCTCACTAGGCTAATCCTCTGCCTGTGGTGCTAGCACCCTGGGTTCTAGTCCCAGTCGGGACACTGGTTCTGTCCCAGTTACTCCTCTTCCAGTCCAGCACTCTGCTGTGGCCCGGGAGTGCAGTGGAAGATGGCCCAAGTGCTTGGGCCCTGCACCCGCATGGGAGACCAGGAAGAAGCACCTGGCTCCTGGCTTCTGATCGGCGCAGTGTGCCGGCCATAGCAGCCATTGGGGGGTGAACCAACGGAAGGAAGACCTTTCTCTCTGTCTCTCTCTCTCACTGTCTAACTCTGCCTGTCAAAAAACAAAAAACAAAAAACAAACAAACAAACAAAAAAACATGCTTTCCTCTCAGTCCCCTGAAGGAGTCAACCCTGATGATAACTGGATTTTGGACTTGGAGCCTTCAGAACTATGAAACAGTACATTTCTGCTGTTAAAGCTGCCCAGTTTGTGGTCCTCTAGTATAGCAGTCCTAACAAACTAGCTTGGGCTTTGTGTGTGCAACTTCAACAAGGACACACAATAGGCTACTGGACTTGGCCTGGGGATGAGGCATTTATGCAACAAACAAACACATTTCCCTGCTTCTAATTTACTAGGTCCTCTGGATTCACTTTTACTGATGCTTTTGTTTTTCTGGCTGCAACGGTGGCTGTGGTGAAAATACAGTCAGGCCATGCTCATGCTCTTTAATGAAAGTCGAGAGCACCAATTCAAGGGAGAAGAGAACAGTTTAGAGGATGCTGGCGAGTTTTCCCACCATCTACTCAGTAGGCTTATGCTTCAGAGTGAGTGTAAACAGGGAGACAGGAACCTGCTGATGTAAGCTGCACTTTTTCCTAGTCTCAGCCTTGTCACGCCTTCCTGGGAGAGCGACTTTCCATAACAAATGTGATTTCTGTCTATACAGATACTTATTTTTGATACATCAAGGGTAGTTTAGGGTTTAAAATACTTTTGCATTAAAAGATGATCCTAAACCCCATTTCCATATAGGTGATGATCCCATGTGAAAGTGTCCTCGTTGATCCAGCTGACGTGGGGCACTTCCGGTGAGCACAGTGACATTAGTGATGGTTTCATGTAGGCATCCTGCTCCAAGGCATGGATGGACTGGAATGAGCACCACAGATGCTCTTTAGAAGATGCCGCATGAAGAGTGCTTATGAAATTGCTTGTTCTGTCACTTGAATCAAATATGACCATGAAAAGATAGGAGTGATGTGAAAGAACAGGAAGATCACCCAAGCCAAACCTGTTTCAACTTTTGTTTTTTAAGTGTCGGAGAGTTTTATTCAAAACTAATATATGTGGAATCCAAAGCAGAAAACAGATATAGGTAGAGTGTTCTCTAGGCAGGTGAGAGTCACCGTAGTCAAATATCCTTGGGGACCAAAGAGATAACATAACTGGGTGAAGTAGGGTGTGTGCAGCTCTGTTGAACTAGATACAACAACGGGCTGTCTAAACAGGCTGCCCCTAGTTATCTTCAGCCCTATAGGGATAGACCCCAGTATTCCCACTGTTCCCCTTTGTACAGCATAAAGAGAGTGAGAAAACAAGCCATAGGCCAAAAGGAAATATTTGCAGCAAACAGACCCAATAAAAAATTTGTACCCAAAGCATACAAAGAACTCAATAGGAAAACAAACAACCCAATTTAAACGTGGACTAAGATCTGAACAAATGCCTCACTGAAGATATTCAGATGGCAAATAAAGCATATGAACAGATGCTCCACATTATACCTCAAGGCACTTGCCCACCAAAATGACAATAGACACTGCCCTGTGCCTATTAGAAAGGCTTCAGTCCCAAACAAGCTGGCCGAGGTGTGGAGCCACAACAGCCTTCATTCACTGCTGGTGGGGATGTAAATCGGTGCCCTGTCTTCGGAAGACAACATCATGATTTCTTATCAAACTAAACATAGTCTTTAGGATACAGGAATTGTGTTCCTTGATATTTACTGAAATGAGTTGAAACCTTTGGTCCACACCAGAACCTGTACATGAATATGTACTGCAGCTTTATTCATAGTTGCCAAAACTTGTAAGCCACCAAGATGTCCTTTGGTACCTCATGAGATGTGATATATCCATACAGTGGAACATTATTCAGGGCTTAAAGGAAATGAGCTATACAGTCACGGGGAGATATGGAGGGACCATAAGTGCACTATGGAAACGCTACATACTTAAGGATTCCAACCATATGACATTCTGCAAAAGGCAAGACTATAAATACAGTAAGAAGATCAGTGGTGTCCAGGAGGTCGAGGAGAGGGAGGGATAAACAGGCAGAGCACAGGGGACTTCCCCAGGCAGTGAAACTACTCTGTAAGCTCCACTGTGATGTGAGCTTCACTGGGATGGTGGCTACCTGACCTTGTGCATTTGCAAAAGCCTTGAAAGGTACAATACAAGGAGTGAACCCTAATGTTATTTGTGGGCTTCAGTGGATAACAGTGTACAAACATTGCCTCATCCATCACAGCAAGCATACCATACTAATGCAAGTTGCCAAAAATAAAGGAAACTGGAGAAAGCGGAAGGTTGAAGGTGGGAGGGAATATGGGGAACTTGCTGTACCTTCTGCTCAATTTTTCTATAAACCTGAAACTGCTATAAAAAAAATCTACTAACCAACAAATCTTGGTTTTGAAATTTTAGTTACTCCTGCAATATTTAAGGGAAAAGAAACTACTATATAGGGAAATAAAAACTCATCTGTTGGCTGACCATGAAGTGCTTGATTTGGAGTTCTGCCCTAGAACCTGATGGCTGGCCTTCAGGGGCCCTAGGCTCCGTGGGACACAGTGAAGACCACAGAGCTGCTCTGGGCTCCCCTCTTTAGAGAGGAGGGGACAGAGGCCATGAAAGGTGAGCTGACCTGCCCAGCTGACCTGCCTCATTCGGGACAGTGTTCAGGTTGAGGTGCCAGGCTCTGCTTTCAGTTTCTTCCCCAGGATGCCTTTCCCAAGGCCTCAAGATCTTGGCCTCATTTTCCCTCCATTCTTCATAAATGAGAAGAGGCGAGCTAGACTTATTTTTATAGAGCAAATGCTGAATTGTTGAGGCTTGGACTTGGAAACAGAGGAGGAAAAATCTGGAGTGGAGACACCAGACAAGGGAAGGTATGGAAAAACACACCACGACTGTCATCACAGCTACTTAACTCCCTGTTCCTGGCTGCAGTCCCACCTGGGCAGCCCTCAGAGCAAGTCACTTCAGAGCTCATCTGCTGTTTGTCCCAGGCTGGTAAACAGTCTGTTCCATCCTAAAACTTGACCTGTTTACATGAGCCCCTTTCCGGCAAGGATTCTGAAGACTACCCTAAAATATCACTCCCAGTGAATTGTGATGCTGAAAATCCCATAATCGGGGTCACCCAAGGCAAGCCCTTACCTCTTCGAGGCTCCAGTTAGAGTGAAAAAGCTTTCCCAGCCTGGAAAGGGTACAGACCCTTTATCACCCATTAATTTTGCAGAGTGATGAGGAAAGCAGCCGACATCCGTTGGAGACTCAGCTTCAGCGTGCTCTCTTATTCAGTTCTCGCAATCCATGAGCTGAGATGGTGTGAACCCTAGATTACAGAGGAAGCTAAAACTCTGCACAGTGATGTGAATAACCTGAAGCCACACAGCTAATTTGTGTAGGGACATATCTCAAGCCATATCTGTCTCACTCCCACTCTTTCCGCTTCCGGTCCAGATTATGTCACCCGTGCACCAGGCAGCACCTTGCAGGACAGACTGCTGTCCTTCATTGAGTTGGACATGCATTGGCGATGGATGTTTAGACTTGAGATGAAAATATAAGGAGCCACCATAAAAGTTCCTGCATCCCACAAATCTTCAGCAGGGTGCTTCCTGCCAGGCCATGATGGTATTTAACTTCTTCTGATCCACATGTCACAGGAGAGGACTTCAAACAGTAGGCAGAAAATATGGATTTGTAAGTTTATTTTTGGTGCAGAAAATTTTTAAAATCATGCAACTTTTTCATAATACACATTTTCATGAACTTTTTGAAGACTCCTCATAGTCTGAGGCTGACTGTACACTGGAGACACAGGACTACAAAGGGCTTGGGGGAAGGGAAGTATGGCATTTATGGTGCCTATTAATAACCACAGTTGTTATTATTGAATTCTAACTGTATATAGACACTAAACCAAGCACTGCCCTTGCCACAAGCTATTTTATCCTTTCCTCCCCCTCCAGGGCAGGCTCCATGCCTGTCACTATTTTACAAGGAAGACTGAAGCACGCTGAGGTTAGTCATTTTCCCCAGCTTGGATAGGTACTAAATGACAAAGCTGGGATTTGAACTCAACTGGTCTGACTCCCAGCCCACTGCCGTAGTGCCTCCTTAGCACCAACTGAGAGTATAACTGACGTTTGGTATTTTCACAGTGGTGTCGGATCCCCATACAGCCCTACACGACAAGTACAAGTGGTTATCACATTTGTAGTCAGATTCTCTAACTGTTCTGTTTGGGCGCAAGTTTCTTGGCCTTTCTGTGCCTCAATCTTTCATCTGTAGAATGGGACTGATAACAGTACCAATCTTGGGGGCCTTAAAAAGTACCAATCTGGTGAGGTTTAAGAGAGGTAGTATGTGTAAGGTACTCGGCATACTCACCCCCGTTAATATGTTAGAATAATGAACTTCAGAGAGATTCAGTCACTTGACAAAGATCACACAGCTGGTCAGTGTATTGCCTTCTTGGACATGAGGGAGAAGGGAGCTGAGGGCTGCTTCTGAAATGAGTGTATTCACTCTAAAATGAATGTAATTTGGACACCAAATGCAGTGGAGAGCATCGGCCCCTAATAGAGAAAATATGATTTAGTGGTTGGGTTTTAAACTAAACAAATTTACTGTGGTCTCTAAATGAGTCTCATGACAAGACCAAAACATTTCTTTTCCCCAGATTACCAGTATCATATGTTAAGGAGAGAAAACCAGATGGCTCTTAAGCTGGTGCCGGTAGAAATATAGATAGGTGGGCTGTTTTTTTTTATAGCTGTTGGCATATAAAATAAGTCATTATTCTAAATAGAAAAATATTGATGATGTCATCGAGGCCATGGAAAGACACATCAGCCTGATCTGATGAACGGGAAAATCAATAGATACTTTCCAAACAAGATGACATGCCTTTTTAATTGGTTGTGTGAGTGTGATATACTACGTGCTGCAAAGGTTCAAAGTTAATTCCCGTTGGTTTGGGGTTTTGATCGTTTCGGCATGTGAGTACTGTTGCATCACTTTAATGTCTTATTAATAACAATCACAGTACCTGCTGTGTGCACTTTCATTTTAAGAGGGGACACATTTATTGGTTCTGCCTGCCAACATCACAGTAAGAGGGCTGGCATTCTTGCCTGTGTCCCAGGTAGTCGAGGGATGACTGGTGTGGGTTGGATCTACACTTAGCACTTGGGTCACTGACCTGAGGATATCCCATTTCCTGTGGGATATTAATTCATAGGTGGGTGACTTCTTAGATAAGCCCAATGAATTTTGGTTGTGGAATCTCTGAGCTATCGCGCCTCCATCAGAGGAAGCCAAGTTGGACTGCGGAAACACACTCTGTTGTTGAAACACCTTGTGGAAAAAAAGGTCTTGAGGTCAGAGTAAGAGAGTTTAAGAGGAAGGGAGGTGGTGACTTGCTGCTGCCCTGTGTGGCTTCCGTTTGAGAGCTGTGGAAAATGTCTCTACTATGCAACTTCCTAAGATGCAGGCCCCGCTAAGCATAACAGAGCTTGTCCCCCGAGGCCTTGCCATCCCTTTGTGTATTTCTTGGTGGCTTTTCTTGATTCCACATTGTTTGGGGGTGAATTTCCCTTCCAGAAAGTGACTACAAGTCCAGAGAGGCACACGTGAGTGAAAAGGAAGCAGTAGCTTGGGACGAGGGCCTGGGAAAGCACAGCTCACGGGAACTTCAGGTGCTGTTTGGGGCAGGCATTCAGCACACGGTGGTTAAGACGCCACTTGGGAAGTCTGTGTTCCATGTCGGAGTGCTTGGGTTCAAGTCCCAGCTTAGCTGCCAATTTCAGCTTCCCACTAATGTGCATCCTGGGAGGCCGTGGTGGTGATGGTTCAAGTACTTGCTTCTCTCTCACACACATGGGAGATCTGGATTGAATTTCAGGCTCCTGGCTTGACCTGGCCCAGTCCAGGCTAATGTGGGCATTTTGGAAGGGAATCAGAGGGTGAAAAATTTCTCTTCTCTGTTTCTCTCTCTTTCTCTCCCTCTCTCTCTCTCTCTCTCCTCTCAAATAAATACATAAGAAACATCATAGTCAGTTCCCCTCACTGTCAACAGGAGGCAATTCAGTTCACAGTGCAGCCTAACAAACATGAGCTGAGTATCGAGTTGGGATGCCTGCATCCCGTACTGAAGTGCCTGGGCTTGAGTCCCAGTTCCACTTCTGATCCGGTTTCCTGCTGATGTGCACCCTGGGAGGCAGCAGATGATGACTCAGGTACTTGGGTCCTTGCCACCCACATAGGAGTCCTGGATGAAGTTCCTGGCTCTGGCTTTTGGCCTGGCCCTGTCTTGGCTATTTTGTAGGCATTTGGAGGAGTGAACCAATGAGGCAAAATCTCTCTGTCTCTCTCTTCTTTTCAATAAGAAAATGAGTAATTAAAAATTTTAAAATATTTATTTAGAATGGTGTTGTTTGAGTAACAATAGAAAAGAAGGCAAAATACCTGGCAACCTGTGACTCTCCATTTGGAATACTCACATTTTGCAGAAGCTGGAGGGAGGAAAGGAAGGGAGGAAAACTCAAAGAGGATCAGAAGAGAGGACTAGGCAGAGGACAGGGACAAAGAGGCAGTGGTGTGGGGCCGGCGCTCTGGCGTAGCAGGTAAAGCCACAGCCTGCAGTGCCAGCAGCCCATATGGGTGCTGTTTTGAGTCCCAGCTACTCCACTTCTGATCCAGCTCTGTGCTATGGCCTGAGAAAGCAGTAGAAGATGGCCCAAGTCCTTGGGCCCCTGCACCCGCGTGGGAAGCCTGGAGGAGGCTCCTGGCTCCTGGCTTCAGACTGACACAGCTCCGGCCATTGCGGCCCATTGGGGAGTTAACCAGCAGATAGAAGACCTCTCTCTCTCTCTCTCTCTCTCCTTCTCTCTCTGTGTAACTCTGACTTTCGAATAAAATAAATAATTCTTTAGAAAAAAGAGAGAGAGGCAGTGATGTGAGTGATGGTAATGACAAGGACAGTCTCAGTCTGCCATCTGCAGCCTTCATACTGCCTGGCTCCCTAACACCTTGGCCTGGGCATGGAGAAGTATGGCCTAGGCACTTGTACGAACTTGAGGAATTTCTCCAACCTTGGCAAGGGATGCCTGAATATGGAGTGCTCATGTTAGAAGAGAAAGCAGCTGTCTTGCTCCAGTGCAACTCATATTTACAGCGACTGACAGCAACTGAGATTTAGAAGCCTGCCCCTTAGGAAGGAAACCCCCACAAACACAGGCTCACCTTGAGAAGGAGTTGCTTCTCAGGCACACCTTCACACCTCTCCATCAATCAGAGTGACACACTTTATGGTTGTCTTCCCAGTCTGGTCTCAGGGCTGGGGCAGCTGGGTTCCCCAGGCTTCCCTTCCCTCTGAGAATGTCAGGACCCCAGCTGCATTCTTTCCCACCAGCCCTACGGGAGGGTCTTGTCTGTTCCTGCCCAGTGGGGCTGCTCATTATCAAGGCCCACTCCTACCTGGGAAGGTGGCAAGTGACTCTGGCAGGTGTCGTGACTTACTCAAATTTGATTTCAACAAATCACTATTTCCAATCAGACTTGCTTCATATTTTCCCTATGGAATTGCGACCTTGAGATTTCCTAGAATTGAAATTCCTCCTCTTGAATGATGATGATGATGATGATGATGATGATGATGATGATGATAAGGAGGAGGAGGAGAAGCAGCAGCATTTACTGTGATCTTATTACCACCTAAGTCCGGTGCATGAATTAGCTCCTCTATCTCTCAAGAACCCTGCCATGCAGACACTGTTATCATCCCCAGTTCACAGCTGAGGAAGCTGAGGCCCGGGTTGTCTAAACGTTTCCCCGAAAGCTACTCAGTAGGTCAGCAGGACGGCTGAGTTTTGGAGCCAACTGTGACTTTTTTTGTTTACAGACTCAAAACTGTTGGCAAAGACTTTCACATAAGCTATTCCGTTGACTTCTCAATAAAAGAGCATCTCTGGGAAGCAGGATAAGAATTATGATTCCCGTTTTACAAACAAGAAAGCTGAATCTCAGAAATTCAGGTGTCCAAGGCTAGCTGGCCAGGGCAGAGTAGAGCCTTGTACCTAGGTTTCTTACTGAGCAACTCTGGATCCCTCAGCACTGGGCCTCTGGGAGTGACACCTTCGCCTCAGAGGTTCCTGAAGCTTCTTCCAGCCATCTCTTGTGATCCTAAGAACTCCCTTTCACAGTGGTTAGGACAGAGGAAAGAATTTCTGCTCATTGAGGCTAAGCAAGATGTCTTATTTAGAAAAACCCTGTTCACACTTCCTTAACAAAGACAATAATACGAACATTTGGTTGGATATTTTGTTTTTTAATGGAACTCTTTTACAGAAGCCTAATATTTACTCAGTACTGCCCCATCTAAAGAATATTAATTAGGAAATGATTAAAAGACATTGGAGTTCCTTCCGTTCTTTGCCTCAATATTTATGAGGAATGCATATTTATGGAAATGTTCATTTTGTAATCTTTGAATCTACTCTATTAGTTTGCATACTGAGCTTAATTTTGTCAGGTTTCTCCAAAATCCAGTTGCTAAATAGGACCTAAATCTATTAAATATTGACTCCAGCTTTGCCAGTCAGAAGCCTTATTCAATTAATAATGCGCTCTATTAAGGAAGGAGCATTGATAGTGAAAGCGAGAGAACTGCGCCAGGCAAGTGGCTGTGTTTACTCTCAGGCAAGAGAACACAGAAGGGATTTCAGACGTGATGTTAACCAGTTCCTTCTACCATGGGCTTGCTCATGAAGGAAAAAGTTGACCAAGTTAAAATTGGCCCACAGGCTATTTCCTGTAGCTAAAACTATAAATTGGACTACACTAAATAAAACACAATAATTTGTTCTCGAAATTAGTGAGCGCACGTTCCAGCCATAAAACCATTGCTCTGTGATGTGCAACTGGATTTCATTTCAGTTGTCTTGATTTATTGTTTGGTTTGTTTTATTTTGAGGGGGTAGGGATGAGGCCTGTGTGGGACAAATCTATTAAAATGCTCGACAAGAACAGATTTTTGAAGGTTTATTAATCTTAAAAAGTTTGAGTCAGTGAGTTGAAAAATTCTAAATGTTAAGAAGAATTTTAAAAGGCCTTAAAGATGTATGTGTGCAGTTTAAACCAAAATATTTGATGAGATCTTAGACAACTCCTTCTCTGTCTATTTCACTCTCTCTTTAAGGTCTTTCTGTATGCGCTTGCTTTTTGTGCTTACAGCAGAGATTTCTTGCCACACAGATTGGAACCATGAAGAATTAGGATACCTTGGCTGGCCTGGCAGGAGCATAGATACTGCTCCAGTGTCACCTTCTCTTCCAGTGCCCTGCTCGCCATGTCTGTGAGCATCATCTGATGTCATTCAGACAAGAAGGAAGGGGGACATTTTGGCTGGAAGTAGGTTTGGGGTGATAGAGAGATGGCATCTACTCTCTTGGGCTGATTTTAGTTTCTGTTTAGGGTTAATTCAAAAGCCATCAGAATAACTCAAGAGGGACTTGGTAAATATGGGGACATACACATCTTTATGAAGTAGCAATTTCATTTCCTTTGAATATACACTCAGAAAGGGATTGCTGGGTCCTATGGTAGTAGCACTGTTCACAATGGCTAAGATATGGAAGTAACCTAAGCAGCAGGTGGATGAATGAAGAAATTATGGTATATGTAGAGTAATGTCTCTTTCAAGAATGGGGACACATCCTAAGAAATTTATCAAAGTGGGAACATCACAGAGTGTTCAATACTGACACAACCCAAGATGGCTATGACATCACTTGGCAATACAATCTTATGGGGCCACTGTCACCTATGTGGTCCATTATTCACTAGAACTTTATGAAGTAGGGAGTGACCATAAGTACAAAGAAATAAGATTTGCCACTTGGGACAACATGGATGAACCCAGGGGGCACCATGCTAAGTAAAATAAGCCAAATGCAGAAAGACAATGCATGATTTCACTGATATGTGGACTCTTCAAAAGAGAGAAAGAAAACCCTGTTGGGTTAAACAGAGAAAGTGGAATGTAGTGGGAGCATGAGGAACAGGGAGTTGGAGGAGAAAGAATTCAGAGTTGCAGTTATGCAGGATGAATGAGGCCAGAGCACTAACATGGCACACGAAGACTAGCGTTCGTAATACTGTATTGTACACTGGAACTTTGCATGGTACTTTTACCATGCATACAACTATGTGAGGTGATTGATATGTTTATTAGCTTGACTGTAGTGGTCATTACACTATGCATGTCCATATCAAGGCATCATAGCAGGGACAGACATTTGGTATAGTGGTCAAGTTGCTCACAGGATGCTCACACCCCATATAGGAGTCCCTGAGTTCAGCTCCTGGCTCCACTTCTGAATAGCTTCCTGCTAATCTGTACTCTGTGTGTAGCAGTGTGTGGTGGCTCAAGTACTCAGATCCCTACCAACCACATGAAGACCCAGGTGGAGTTCTAAGCTCCTGGCTTCAACCTGGGTGTTGTAGTCATTTGGAGGATCAGCATATGGAAGATCTCTCTCTCTCTCTCAAACTTTCAAAGAGAAAAAATGTTGCATTCAATATCACAGACAGGATAAGTTATAAAGAAGAGTTTATCTTGGCCTACAGTTCTGAAGTTCCAAAGTTGAGGGGTCACATCTGGTGAGACCTTCATACTACAAGTCCTGAGGCAGTGCAAGGTATCACCCAGGGAGAGAAAGGGAGCGTGCTTGTGTATGTGGGCTCTCTTCCTCTTATGAAGTCAGCAGCATTTAATCCTGGGGCCCTGCCTTGATGACATAATGTAACCCTAGTCACTTCCCGAAAGCCCCATCTCTAAACATCACCCTCTGCATATCTCATGATGGAGTATTTGAAGCTCTATCATGAGTTTCAAATGAGACAAACCGTATTCAAACCTTAGCATATGCCTTGAATACATACAATAAATTTAAAAAATTAAAATGCACTAAGGGGAAAAAAGAGAAGAGAAACTTGGTAAATTGTTGTATATAAGCCCAACAACTTTGGGACCTAGAAAATCCCCAACACTGTTCTATCAGCCAAATAATTCCTTTAGAATTCTTAATTCTAGTCATAAATCAATTGGCTTAAGGAAAAGAAAGGAGTTTTTAGTTCATGTGACTGAAAAGCTTCAGCTCAAAAGTTGTCCTAGGGACCCAAATGATATCACCATTCCCTTCCTCTTGCCTCTGCTGTATATCTATTTGCTTCATGACCAAGGCTGCATGTCATATAAAGATGGCAGCCAACAGTTCAAGTCCAATGTAAAGAATGCTAGCCTCTTTCCCAGCATACCCTGCACAAAAGCCATTGTATCTTGTTGCCTCTGGTTGGGCCACCTGGCCATCCTGGAACTGATGCATGATCCAGAGGTACAAATGCACTGATTGGTGATTGGTCAGAGCTGAGTCACAGGCTCACCCTTGGGGCTAAGAGCACCATAGATATAGACCCAACATTTTACTCAGAAAGAGAGGATTTCAGAGTAAAAGAAGGTGGTTAAAAACTGGATGACAGAAACAACATAGAGCCTGTGTTCTCTGAGAAGCAAGATAACAGAGAGCAGGGAAGGGAAGAACAGGCCAACTCCATGGGTGGTAGCTGCTGTCACAGGTTAGCATGTGCAAGGCATCCCACTGGGGATTCCCAGAAATAACTATTGCTGACAACTCAGTGGGTGGGAGACTTAGACCATTGTGATTGGAGTGTAAAAAAAAAAAAAAAATTCATGTGCTGATTTGCCTTCCAAAGCAAAGCTCAAGTTGTTGTTTTACATTTTGAATTCTAGAAAAGGCATATGTCTTTTAAAACAGGAGCAGGAACATAGGAACATCCCCCACTACATGCTGTGTAAGGTCTTATTTTGGTTAGCTTTATTGCAGTTTTAAAATGACTCGTTCTGGTAGAAACAGAGATTCATTTTTAGACTGACTCCAAGGGACTGGAGACAGAGTAATCTTTACTTCTGGCAGTTATTATGTTGATTTTTTAAAGATTTATTTATTTACTTGAAAGTGCTGCTGGTTCACTCCCCAGATATTTGCAATGGCCGGAGCTGAGCCAAGCTGAAGCCAGGAGCCAGGAATTTCTTGCAGGTTTCCCACACAGACACATGGGCCCAAAGACTTGGGCCATCTTCTACTGCTTTCCCAGGCCATAGCAGAGAGCTGGATCGGAAGTGGAGCTGCTGGGACTTGAACCAGTGCCCATATGGGATGTCAGCACTGCAGGCAGTGTCTACCCACTACGCCACAGCGCCAGCCCCTATACTGACATTTTCTGAGGCTACGTCAATAGCTGAGAGATGTGCCTGCATTTGTCCTCTTAAGAATCTGCAACTGTACCCTTTATGTCTCATTCTTTACGTTGTATGTTCTTGCTTTCTGTGGCTTACCAGGTCTTGGTCAGTGTTATTTATCTTTTCAAATGACCTAATTTAGTGCTTTACGAGTCTCTTATACTTTGCTATTTAAAGTTTTTACATTAACCATTTTCTGCACTTACCTTTATACAGTACCTTCCCAATTTCATTTTAGTTGTGGAGTTTTTTTTGCTGTTAGTTTTCTATTTCCTTAAGTTGCCTTAGTTTACTTTTATTTTTTAATTTAAAAAACTATGCATTTTCTTTCAGATACCGCTTTAGACGCCACTCACAAATGTTTGATATAAAGTGTCATTTTCTGCTAATTTCTAGATAACATTCAATTTAATTTCTTCTTTAATTTAGGAATTGCTTAATATTTATGGTTTGGTTGGTTATATTTTTGCTACTGCCATTGTTGTTTTTTCCTAGCTTTATTTCACTATGATATGAGCATATGAGCTATATGAACTCAATGTTTTGGTTTTTTGGTAATTTAATTCTGGTCAAGCACACTTCAATCTTTTAAAAATGTATAGTGAGGCTGGCGCCATGGCTCAATAGGCTAATCCTCTTCCTTGCGGCGCTGGCACACCGGGTTTTAGTCCCGGTTGGGGTGTCAGATTCTGTCCCGGTTGCCCCTCTTCCAGGCCAGCTCTCTGCTATGACTAGGGTGTGCAGTGGAGGATGGCCCAAGTGCTTGGGCCCTGCACCCCATGGGAGACCAGGAGAAGCACCTGGCTCGTGCCTTCGGATCAGCGCGATGCGCCGGCTGCAGCACGCTGGCCGCGGCGGCCATTGGAGGGTGAACCAACGGCAAAAGGAAGACCTTTCTCTCTGTCTCTCTCTCTCACTGTCCACTCTGTCTGTCCAAAAAAAAGAAAAAAAATGTATAGTGAACAGAAGAAGAAAAATTAATTCTTTGCATAAATAAGGCATTGTGTGTATATAAATTCTTTCACAAACATGAAAATATTTGCACATATATAATATATGAAACTTATTCTGCCGCCTCTCTTTTTCTAGCCAAAACTGATCTGTTGGAATCTCAGGGAACTAAAGTCCCTGTGATTATGTTTTTTTTTTTTTAATTTATTTTATTTAGTTGAAAAACAGAGTTACAGAGAGAGAGTTCTTCCATCTGCTGGTTCAGTCCCCAGATGGCTGAAATGGCTGGAGCTGCGCCAATCTGAAGTCAGGAGCCAAGAGCTTCTTCTAGGTCTTCCCACATGAGTGCAGGGGCCCAAGGACTTGGACCATCTTTTACTGCCTTCCCAGGCCATAGGAGAGAGCTGAATCGGAAGAGGAGCAGCCGGGACTCAAATCGGCGCCCATATGGGATGTCGGTGCTTCAGGCCAGGGCTTTAACCCGCTGCGCCACAGCACCAGCCCCCCAGTTTCTTGTTAATGCACCTAGGAGGCATCACTTGATGGTCCTAGTACTTGAGCCCCTTCCAACCACATGGGAGACCTAGATGCAGTTCTTGGCTCCAGACTTAATCTGTCCATCTTTATTAATGAGAAAAGTCAAGTCATTTTTCTAAGTTGTGGTATCTGGTATGGTTGTTCTGATGCTTTCAATATTATTCTGCATTTTATTTTTAAATTCTTTTTTCCCTAATCTGAATATTTTTAAAAAGTTATTTTCCCTTTATGTAATGTAAAATACTGCTTTGCATCATTTTGTTCATAAAGATACTCATATTTTTAAAAGTCATTTAAACATACCTATACCAAAAATGAAATAATTATAGCCTACTCCCTCTCCCTAAAAGTATGGCGACTTTATCAGCCTTTTGCTTTCTCACTCTTAATTCCTATAACTAGTCCCTCTATTTCTGGGTTTTTAAACCAATATGGGATTTTAATCATAACTGATTAATGTGTTTTATTATAGTAAATCTCTTACTTTTGAAATTTTCTTTCTTAATATTTGTATTACAATGTATATCTGTATTACTTTGAAGATATTTATGGTATTACAGTATAGAGGGTAAGTGTCCTGGATGTATGAGCCTGGACAAATTGTCAATAGAAAAGTAATAGTAAAATGTGATGTTTTCCCCTACAGTGTGGAGAAGGCAGTAGTAAGGAAGACATATAAAGTACTTAGAAAAATGCTTGGCAGTTGATAGGTGTTCAAAAACTGTAAGGTGATATTATCATTATGCGATTTACAGACTTAACTGTAAACTCCATTGCATTGCTGGGTCTTATCTCCCTTGATTCTTATACTCCCTTATCTACTACACTGAGATTTGTATTTTGACTTTATTTTTATCTATCACTTTTGTTAATTAATTCCATTAGAAAAAGTGCAAGATCTTTGCATGGCTGAAAATGTAGCCTCCGAAGGAGCCCAAGCTGAGGCCAGGAGTCAGCGATGCCTGTTGAGACTGAAGGACTGGCTGGCTGGCTGGCTGCAAGTGTGGAAATGTCTTTCTTTGACGTTCAGTATCTTGGTCAGGTGGATAATTTTGAAGTTACAGTCTTTTTCTTATAGGTAAGAAAACTAATGCCTGTCTCACACTGTTTTCTGTGTAACTCATTCTCTTTTTGTTATCTGATTTCAGAAGCTTTATCTGTATATGTCAAAGTTTGTTTCAAAAGAAAACTTTTTTTTTTAATTTTTTTTATTTTTGACAGGCAGAGTGGACAGTGAGAGAGAGAGAGACAGAGAGAAAGGTCTTCCTTTGCCGTTGGTTCACCCTCCAATGGCCGCCGCGGTAGCGCGCTGCAGCCGGCGCACCGCGCTGTTCCGATGGCAGGAGCCAGGTGCTTATCCTGGTCTCCCATGGGGTGCAGAGCCCAAACACTTGGGCCATCCTCCACTGCACTCCCTGGCCACAGCAGAGAGCTGGCCTGGAAGAGGGGCAACCGGGACAGGATCGGTGCCCCGACCGGGACTAGAACCCGGTGTGCCGGCGCCGCAAGGCGGAGGATTAGCCTGTTGAGCCACGGCGCCGGCCAAAAGAAAACTTTTAATTTGCCAGACACTGAGCAAGACTTTTAGATCTGAAAATGCTAGTTATTTCTTGGGTCAAGAAATTTTCTCCTAAAATGCACTAGATTATTCTCTTCAAAATGTTCCTTTATCTTCTTCCAAACTAGTATTTTCACATAAGATTTCCTGGATCCATCTTCCACATATTTTTCCACTCATCATTACCATTTCTTCATATCTCTGCTTTGTCTTGTGGCATGGTTTACCCGTGGATCTTCCAGATCACTAGCTGAATGCTAATGATGGGCCAGTCTGTTCTTCATTTTTCCTGTTTTCACATTATGAAATCATATTACTTCTTTCAGAAATGTTTAGATTCTTGGGTTGTTCCATTACAACATCTTTTATCTTTTGAGTTCTCAATTTCATTTTCTTTCCTATTGTATTAGTTTCCTTTTTATTTTTTTTTTTTAAAGATTTATTTATTTGAAAGGCAGAGTTACAGAGAGGCAGAGGCAGAGAGAGAGAAAGAGAGGTCTTTCATCTACTGGTTCACTCCCCAAATGGCCTCAATGGGCAGAACTGGGCCAATCTGAAGCCAGGAGCCAGGAGCTTCTTTTGGACTTGGGCCATCTTCTACTGCTATCCCAGGCCGTAGCAGAGAGCAGGTTAGGAAGTGGAGCAGCCAGGACTTGAACCGGTGCCCATATGGGATGCTGGAACTGCAAGTAGAGGCTTACCCACTACGGCACAGTGCTGGCATCTGTATTCGTTTGTTTTTTTTTTTTTAATTATTTAATTTGACAGTAGAGTTTTAGACAGAGAGAGAGACAGAGAGAAAGTCCTTCTTTCCTTTGGTTCACTCCCCAAATGGCCGTCATGTCCGGCGCGCTGCGCTGATCCGAAGCCAGGAGCCAGGTGCTTCTTCCTGGTCTCACATGGGTGCAGGGGCCCAAGCACCTGGACCATCCTCCACTGCCTTCCCGGGCCACAGCAGAGAGTTGGACTGGAAGAGGAGCAACTGGGTCTAGAACCTGGCACGCATATGGGATGCTGGTGCTGCAGGCGGAGGATTAACCAAGTGAGCCACGGTGCTGGCCCCTCCCTGTATTAGTTTCTGTCCTTCAGGCAGCCTCGACAGGCTCCTGGTTTCAGCTTGGGCTTCTTTATTGGACCCTCTGATGTCATTTACAGTGGTTCTTTGCTCGCTTGTCTGAGTGTGTGTGAGTTGTCTGGGGCTCCTGCCTAGGTAAGGCTGCCATGTCCTGAGCATGCACACACGGTGCACGATCGGCAGGCGACCAAGAGGAAGGGGGAGTAGTATTCCCAGCTTTAGGTACCAACAGATTAGCACACTGAGTCATGGTGTCCAGGGCCTGGGGGGACCCCTCTAGGATCTTACTCTTCTCTGTGAGTGACAGCGAACTCCTGTCCCCAAGAGTAGTAGGGAAAGGCATGTCTCCAAGTTTTGTTCATTCCCAAACTGTCGCTGCCCTTGACGGTGGCCAGGACCAGTGGGATCTGCAGGGTTGTGCCTTTTCCACGGTTGCACATGCAAGCAGCAGGAGAATTTCCCACACCTCTGCTGAAGACATCCCTGGGCTCAGCTGCCTGGCGGCGCTCAGGCGGCCCCGGGGAGAGGTGGTCTGTGCCATGGAGTCCTTCCGAGGTAGGCACCCTCTTCCGGCCTCCTGCCCACCACTGCCAGCGTCTACTGCAGTGTGCCACCCTTCCCTGGCCCCGCGTACGCACCCCTTCTCAAGGACGCGCTTCTGATGCTGTGTCTCCTCCAGACTCCACAGTAGCCTCTCTCAGTGTATACAGGTGGTGTTCCTCAAGCAGGGAACGTATTTGAGTCTTAAGAACTCCTGTGACACCATTTAGTGCTGGACATTGCTTCTGGGGAAATAGTTTTATTTCTATTTTAAGAAAAGTACAGGGGCTGGCGCTGTGGCACAGCGGGTTAAGCACGGCCTGCGGCGCCGGCATCCCACATGGGTGCTGGTTTGAGTCCTGGCTGCTCCACTTCCCATCCAACTCTCTGCTATGGCCTGGGAAAGCAGTGGAAGATAGCCCAAGTGCTTGGGCCCCTGCACCCACTGGGAGAACCAGAAGAAGCTCTTGGCTCCTGGCTTCTAACCGGCACAACCCCAGCTGTTGTAGCCATCTGGGGAGTGAGCCAGCAGATGGAAGATCTCTTTCTCGCTCTCCCTCCTTCTCTGTTACTCTCTGTAATTCTACCTTTCAAATAAATGAATAAATCTTTTTAAAAATAAAAAGATACAGCATTATTTCTTAAAAAAAATCTTTTTTCTAATTTGGCAAGAGGGAGAAAGGGTGGGGGCTGGAGAAGAGGAGAGAGAGAGAGAGAGAGAGAGAGAGAGAGGTTGTATAGACCTCCTGGGACAAAGCTACCCCAGTAGGTCAAGCTTCTGACCTGTTTCCCAGACTGAAGGTGCAGACACCCTTACCCTCTTTTTCCCAGCTAGCCAAGTTCCAAGGGAGGAAGTGTGATTAGTCTATACCACAGAACCTCCCTTCCACTCTGCCAGGACCTGCATCCCAGCCTCTCTCACAGTTAGGGAGGGTCATAATGTATTCTGGCCAAAGACATTCAAGTCTGGGTACTTCAGAGAGCTTCTTCCTTCCCTTTCATTCTTCTTGGAATGATAGCGTGATAAGTGATGCCTGGAGCCACGGCAGTCATTTTGTGACTAAAAAAAAATTCAAGACGATCATGGAAGATGATGGGTTAAGTTAGAATGGAAAGAGTCAGTCCCTGCTGGTGGAGCTGACCCACGTACACATGTGAAGCAATAATACAGTAGCAGGAATTTATCCATGATGTTGAGAATATACCAGTTCTGACTGATAGCTGTAGCTTTGGGTTGGTATGCTGGTGTTATGCAAAGGTAGAAGATAAACTGTATTTTGTTTCTAAAATGAACATCAATATATGATAAAGTAGAATTCAAAACTCACATGGATGTGAAAAATAAATCAGAAAGCAGCTTAGTAAATTTCTGCTTGCGTGGGACTTCTGTGACTCCGGCCTCCCGATGACCACTGCCCTCTGCCCTTAGGGATTCTTGGGGAGAGAGTTTCAGAAGGAGACCAGAAATACAAACCAGCATCCTCCCTGTCATGAGGGTCAATAGTCAAGCAGGTTGGTGCTGCCGTCGCTGTTGGGACACCATTACTCTCCCACCAGTAGCCGAAGAACTCAGTGCCAACAACCGCAAGGCATGTCAATGCCAAATTTGCCGGCCTGGGAAACAGCTGATTATACTTCTAAGATTCCGGGAAAATTGGAAATATATTTTTCACCTGAATTAAAGCTAAATGGGGTTGTAATTGCTAGCAGTTAGGAGTTTGTGTTATTTATGATATTTTGAATTTTCATCTCTAAGCTTTAAGTATTTCTTTTCTTTTCCAGAAGGAAAGCTGGGTAAAATGGTCACGAATGCTGCCGGCCATTGGTGTCTCATACTGTGCTGGGCACCACGCTAAGCACTTCATAGGCATCAACTTATCCAGTCCTTCTAAGAACTCTGCAGTGAGCCGTCTCAACCACTGCTCCACGGAGTGGCCAAACAGGGCTTCAGGAGCATCCCATAACGGATGGAGGAAATGTTAACTGTCCAGCCCACCTTCTTCACGTACCACCACATTGTCTCCCAAAAGAAGTTTCCCACCACTGCTGGCCCATCGGATTGCAGTTCACATGGTGATCTGGAGCGTCTAACCAAGGTACCTGTTTAATGGTGATCGAGTGTCAACTTCAGATTCAGTTTTTTCATCTTTGCCTGCATGTTTGAAGTTGAATTGACAGAATGAGACCAATTGATTATCAGCAGACTGGTATGATTTGTTTTCTCGTTGTCAGCCAGGGCACTGTTTCTTTCAGAGTCACCGATATAATTCCATTGTATTAGTTTCTTTAAGCAACAACAACAACAAATTCAGCACAATTCTGATGGCCCTTGAGCCACAGGTTAAATGTGGGGAAAAAATCAAGGGTGTAGTGGAGCATGTCACAGATAATTTGGACATAGTACAGTAGTTTTCTTCATAAGACAGTGCATATAGTCTTTGCCTTTTTTTTTCTATATTGACGAAAAATAATTCCAATTTTCACACTGTCACAGAGCAAATGGAAGTGTGACTTACGTCTCGCAATTTGCATAGCTGATTTCCTGTCCTTTTGACCATCCCGTCATCAGTCTGACAGTTACAAAATTGTTTTTCTTTGGGACGTCATTGGTGCATGCTTATGCTTCAGGGGGTTTCCAGATTAAACCGTGAGTTTGCTATATGACACGCAGGGAACCTGATCCCAAGGAGTGTGATAATCAGACCCAGCACATCAGTCCTCACTGACACGCAGACCGGCAGCTCCAGTCTCAGCAGGAACTTGAACTTGCTCCGAGTGCTGGGCACTGAGATGACCAGCGGTGAATGGGGAGCAGCCTGCACTCTCGAGCTCTGGGGTTAACCAGCTCAGGATCCTGTTTGCCTGTGTTCAGTCCCGATAAACATTTAGTAAGAACACTGCGAACCTGCAAGAGGTGCCTGGTGTGAAGCCAAGTTCAGGATAGTTTTAAGCATCTTTACTTTTTAATATGGGGATAATGAAGGGAACTTGAATGCCTGGCTTGTGGGCAGTCACCCTGCCTTGGTCACCTGTCTCACTGTGATTACACTGATACAGCACTGAGAATGCTGTCATGCCCATGTCCCCTGCTTAGAAAAATTTCCCTGCCTACAACTTCTGCTCAAGAATCATCCCCAGGCAATCATCTCTTATGCCATATGACTTGTCCCTGGTACGGCTCACCGCACCAAGGATGGGCAGTAATCCAAGGAAGCCATGCTGAAGCTTGTTAAAGAAACAAGATGTGGCCCGCCCCCAGAAAGTGAACTGGGTTAACCAAGATCTCTGCTGGAACTAAGAGGAGAAGGAACTGAAGCCAAAGCGGTGTCATAGAGCGAAACAGAAGTGGATGAGATTCTGGAGAAACAAACTCTGAGTGAGATAAGGAAGCAAATGTGTCAGGGAAATAGACGCTAAGGCAGGGAAAAGATGCGGTGGATAGGGGAGACCCAGGCTTCTGAGAGGTAGAAAAAGAAGATGCATAGGAGAAGGAGGGAGAGAGAGAGAAATTAGTCCCTATAACTCTCCTTTTTGTCACTAGTTTTCCAATTCCTGTCCATAACCTGTGTGTTGTCACCATAAAGGCTCTTTTACAATTTATTTATTTATTTATTTGAGAGGTAGAGAGAAAAAAAAAATTCCCAACCATTGGTTCACTCCCCAAATGCCTGCAACAAGCAGAGCTGGGTCAAGTGGAAGCCAGAAAACAGGAACTCAATCCAGGTCACCCATGCAGATGGCAGAGACCCAACTGCTTGAGCCATCCTGTGCTGCCTCCCAGGGTGCTCATTAGTGGGAAGCTGGAATTGGAATCCCAGCAGGGACTTGAGCCCAGGCCCTCCAATGTGACATGCAGGCTTCCCAAGCCATGTCAGTCACTGTGCCAAATGCCTCTTTGCCTTGGAGTTCGTCTCCTCCCTGCAGTCAACAGGGACTGCGTCATAGAGTGTACAAACAGGAAGGGGAAGACTCAGATCTGGTGCTTCTTGAGGACAAATCCAGCAAACACAAACACAAACACGAGGGGGAACATTCTCTCATCCTTCTCTGTGGAACCCACAGCTGCATGGTCCACTCCCAGCTTGCATGCAGCCCTCCGACGCTCTGAGACTAGCGCTGAATGCTTAGTTCTGAGAGGGCATTTGTAGGGGCAGAGACCTTGAAAGATTCTCTGCTGTCTCAGCAGCCTGGAAACTGAACGTAGCCCCACTTGACCTTGACTGTGAGCTGAGAACAGTTGAGACGGGACATTATCTGGGAACCTTAAAGGAAAAACCTAACTCAGTTGGCCAAGGGTTTGGATTTTATAGTTCTTTAAGGAGAAACCCACAGTTTGCTTGGGCGGAAGTATATGGTTGAGCAAGGTCTCTGTTCACTTATATAAAGCCCCAAATGCTGGCAGCTCACTGCTTTGACAAGTGGGAAAGGACAAGTGAAATGATCTAAATGGCTCCGGCTATTTATCTATCCGGTATAAGTGCTATATTTCCTGGAAAGAAGCGGTGAGTTAAGAAAATAGTTTTAACTTGTTCTCTCAACTTCCTGGCTGCTGGGATACTCAAACCACATTTCAATATTTCTGTGTTTGATCTGACAAAGTAGAAGCATGTGGAGATGGAGGTAGGGAGGAGGAGTAGTGAGGACAAAATTATGGAAAGGGAAAGAATTTCAAAGGTCAGGTGCTGCAGCCCCCCTTTGCACATGGACTGCGCTAAATCCCAGGGCTGGGAGTGCTTCCTGTTTCAAGCTGGCACTAAGGGCATTTAGTATGTTGAGTCCACCCCCTTCACTCCCTCCTCTCCACCTTTCTCATGCCACCAAAATCCTGACTTGCCAAGGAGACTTGACCTTGTGTGCAGTCTTCTGAAGGAGCACCAGGTGGTTGTCCATCTGAAGTGCCATCTAGAACCTCATCTGTGAGAAGTCATTTGTCAGAGCTATGTATCTCCAGGCATTCTCGTTCGATGGTGATATAAACTCATCAAATAGCATTTCTCTAGGGCAGTAGGGGATAACTGAGCAAAAGTGAGACTATTGGACATCAGGGTGATCTGTGGCAGGAAACAAAACAAACTTGACTTCTGTAATGCCATAAATCTGTGGTTTATGAAGTCCTGCACGTCAGGTGTTCCCTCACCTTCTCCTTCCAATGACATAAAAGGTGGATTTTTAAATTATTCCCATCTCACAGATGAGAAAATAGAGGCTTTGAGAGTCCATGACATGGCCCAGATCTGGCGATAAGAGGCAGAGTCTAGGTGTGACTTGGGTCCTGGGTTGAGTGGTTTGTTTCCTGCCTGCGGTGGACTCTCCAGGGGATGGATGGAAGATATTCACAAGCCCTTGGCTCTGCCTTCTAGCTAGGGAGCAGCAGCCCCATGAGCAAACCAAGCCCTCTCCGTGAGGGGAGCCTCCAGGAGGCATGGCGCCGCAAGATGAGCAGCAGCCTGATCAGCCGTAGAGAGAGTGGCACGGGCTGCCTCTGTGCCCAAGACTTCAAGTTTGGCCAGAAATGATTGCCTCTATCCTCTGCCTTCTCATTTTCTGCCCAACCACAAGTCACTCTTAGAAAGAAGTCTGACCCAAAAGGTAGTGTTGATTTAGTCACCATCTGTTTCAGTTTTCTGTTAGTATATATAAATTATCCCAACAATTAGCTGTTTAAAACAACCAACGTTTGTCATCTTCATTTCTTTGTGAGAGGAGTTAGGAGCAGCTTGGGGGTTCAGGCTCAGGGCTTCCTGGCTGCTGCAGTCACTTGAGGGCTGGAGGGGTTAGGGGACCCCTCAGCTGCATGCGTGGCAAGAGAATTCCTTGCCAACTGTGGGCACAAAGCCTCATTTCCTTGCCATGTGGCCCTCCCATGAGGCTCCTTGAATCCCCATGGCACGGCAGGTGGCTTCCCCAGAGAAGGCAATCCCAGGGAGAGCTGAGGATGTCTCCATGCCTCTTGTGGTCTAGTCTCGGAATTGCTCCTGTTCTGCCTGGCATTCTCCCTCCTGAGAAGTGAGTCATGAAGTACAGCTCCCATTTCAGGGAGGGAAGTGAGCATCGACCTCACAAAGGAGAAAGTGTCCAACCTGAATACAGGACTGCTGGAGCATTGGGTACTCTCAGTGGCATTCAAGGACATTCCAGCAACTCTGTTAATGAAGCCGGGAGGATGAAGCCGTCTCTGAATCATACACCTGGCTAGAGGGGCATCATAGGACAGCTTTAATGGAGCGCTGAAAAAGATAGTAGAAAACACCCACAATCCCCAGTACTGCCTACTGCTAGAATGCATTACACACCATGCTGCGACAGCCATGGCCAAGACGCACTGAGCACTTACTGTGTGCCCAACATTATCACACAGGCTGTACTTGGCCTAGCCCACTTAACACTGACAGTGACACTCACATTGGTGTTGATACTATGCCCATTTTACTTACTAGTAATTGGTAAAGATGGGATGCAAGAGACAACAACAGAACAGCCCAGAGAGGAGGAGCCACTTCCTGTCTGGGGGCTGGTAAGATGGAGCTACTTCCTGTCTGGGGGCTGGTAAGATGGAGCCACTTCCTGTCTGGGGGCTGGTAAGATGGATGAAAGCCCTCCTTGAAGAGGAGACACTTGAGTTGGGCTGTACAGTATGAGTAGCAGTGTGTTGGGCAGACAAGGGGAGAGATGGAAGGATACAGCATGGGCAGGGATTCATGAACATGTGGCTCGGATAAGGAGAGCTGCTGGAATTTTCCCACAAGCCTCTCATAGGTTCTGGCAGATGTGGACAAGCATTTTTGTGGTACTCACGGCTGAGTTTTGTACAAACCACACCTGCTGGCTGCTTCTGGTCCATCCCCAAATGGAAAGGATTCCTGTCCTTGAGGAGACAGGGGTAGGTACGAGGAAGAGGAACATGTCTACTTCCTGTCTGTATCTAATTGACCACATGGCTCTGAGTGGACTTGGAAGACAACACCCTCTTGATTTTATTTCCCACATGGTCTGGTTTGCTTTCTTGGGTACCATGGTGACCACCACCAGCCACCTGTCCTACTGATGTGCCTGGCTGGCTCTCTCTAGCTGGACAAGCTCCATCTCCCTTACACACAGTAGATGAGAGGCCTGAAGGCTCGTGTCTTAATGACAGGAACCATCCTTCCATGTGACTACCACATCACAGCCATAGTAAATTCCTATTTAGCCCAACGAGATCAATGTGGATGTGGTAGTAACTGAATATTTCGGTTTACCAAGGGTTGCTATGGAGGTCATCCATACATTACTCGTTTCCTAATAACTAGATTCCAGCAAAGTACTAGCACTGCTTTGTTCTAAGATCATCGTACATGATTTAATATTTCTATGAGGACTCAGAAGGCACTACAGATTTTGTGGGTTCTTTTTTTCAAAAGGATGGAGAGAGCGGTCTTCCATCTGCTGCTTCATTCCTTCACATGGGTACAACAGCCAGGTCTGTGCCAGGTTGAATCCAGGAGCCAGGAACGCATTCCTGACTCCCATAGCAGTGTCAGGGGCCCACATGCTTGGGTCATCATCTGCTGCATTCCCAGGTGCTTGAGCTGGAAGCTGAGTAGCCAGGACTTGAAGGGAATGTTTTTGAATGCCACAGGCAGTGGCTTAACCCACTGTGCCACAATGGCGGCCCAAATTTGGTGGGTTCTTAAAGTCCACATTTTAAAGGTAGGTTAGGTACACAGAGCTAAGAAAGGAGAGAGGGCAAGGGGTGCTTTCCCATGGAAGTCACTGAACTTGCCCTAGTGGTTGAGTGTGGATCAGTTTAGGAAGTCTTCCATAGCCCAGGTTATCCCTCGGATAAGCACATATTCAAAAAGCATCATAGGTCCATGCTAGAGGACAGATGCCACTGCAGCTGTTTCTGACCCATGGCTAGAAAGGTATCTGTTGGAAACATACCTGCTGATAATCAAAGGGAAGGTTTCCAGGGGTGTTGCTTCCTAAGGGGCACTAACCCATCATGCCAATGTTAATCCTTACTAGAAAGGTGACACGAGGGGAAAAGTTGTGCTTATCAGAAGTATATGTGTAGGCCGGCACCGTGGCTCACTTGGCTAATCCTCCGCCGGTGGTGCCGGCATCCCATATGGGCGCCAGGTTCTAGTCCAGGTTGGGGCGCCGGATTCTGTCCCGGTTGCTCCACTTCCAGTCCAGCTCTTTGCTGTGGCCTGGGAAGGCAGTGGAGGATGGCCCAAGTGCTTGAGCCCTGCACCTACATGGGAGACCAGGAGGGAGCACCTGGCTCCTGGCTTTGAATAGGCACAGCGGGCCAGCTGTAGCGGCCATTTGGGGGGTGAACCGGCGGAGGGAAGACCTTTCTCTCTGTCTCTGTCTCTCCCTGTCTAACTCTGCCTGTCAAAAAAAAAAAAAAAGTATATGTGTAGTTGGAATATTTTAAACGGATATTCTTTGCAGTGGGCTGAGGTTCTTCACAGTCTTTGCAGGAAGGCGGGCCTGGTTGCCTGCAGAGCTTTCATTTCTGTGCGTGAGGGTGTGCAAATCTGGGGCAGAGCAGAATTGTTTGGAGAGCAGAGGTAAGGCTGTCCCTGTCACCTGCTGTCCTCCTCTTCTTTCTTCCATTACTCCACAAAATCGTAAAGCAGATATTCAAAGGAAAAAAAAATGTAGAGAGATGCTAAATTCTTCGACCTCCCACTGAGGACATCATGTCTTTGTCCAGCTTTGTCCCCAAAGCATCAATTGTTTAATATACTCTGGCCAACTTGTCTTATGCCCCCTAATCATTCTACCCTTTACCATTGGGCTGTTGGAATGGAGGAAGAGGGAAGGATAAGAAAGAAGGGAGGGAATCGAAAGCATCATGGGTACAAACTCTCAACAACTCTGGTTTTATCAACCAGGGTGACAATCAAAGGAGGAAGCTAAAATCGCTGTTGTTAGAGTGAGGTTTAAAAGTTGCCTGTATCTGACTTGTAAAACAACACCCACTAAGTAAGATCTCAGAAATTACCTAGGGGCTTGTGTAGATGAGGAACCGCCGTCAAAACAGACCTACTGCCCGTCTAGTCCACATACATGAGAGCGCTTCAGAAAGTTCATGGAAATGCGTATTACGAAAAAAGTATGCACTGGTTTCAGAATTTTGTACCCCCAAAATTTAGCTTTTACATCCATTGCCAGTAATGTTCTGAATTACGCTGTGCGCATTACAACCTACAATAAGAGATACTCGATAAGGTCCAGGAAGGGAAACCCTTGGGTTGAACGAGCAGAAAGGATACCTATTGTCATTTCTTTGTGTTTTCTCTTGCTTTTACCCAGAGAGAGAGGGAGAAAGAGAAAGAGAGAGCAAGACAGCGAGAGAGAGAAAGCGCAGAAAAGGTTCTTGGGATAACTGCTGCAAACTACACAACCAGCCTCCATTGTGTACTTCTGCTTGACAAATACGTCGTGGTTATGACGCATCCGGCACTATGCCAGCAGATTCTGGATATAAACCCATTTCAACCACATGAGGCACGTACTTTTGCTATGCCCAGTGTCACAGATAGGGAAGCTGAGGTACACCGCTAGCACATGACAGCATTGGGGTCCACATAAGGTGGCTCAGAGACTGTGCTGCTAACCACTGAGCCCACCTCACCGCGGAGCTCCTCTGCACCTTACGTTTTCTCAGCAGGTCTGATTATAATTGCAGAGATCTGCCTACACTGGCGAGACCTGGGATGGTGAGAGGCTGCGGGCTCTGCCGGCTGAGAAGTGGTCTCTAGACAGGCTCGCAGGACAGAACATCAGAGGTACAGGAAGATGCCTGGAGCAGATTTCCCAAGTTGCACAGTAATATCAGATTTGTTGGGAGCAAAGGGAGGAAGGCAGGGGAGGCTGCAGCTGCGGCTGTGAGGCCCGTGACAGTAAGACAGCAGCACTTTGGACTGACGTGTGTCCCTGTGGCCCCTGGCTGGGAGTCCGCGTGTGTGAAAGTGGCTGCGCCTTGATGTTCTTACGCCCGGTGTGCTGAGCAAGTGTGTGTGTGTGTACACATCCACGGGCTTGTTAATGTACAGGGGCTAAAATAAACTCCTTCTGAAGTGACTTGGTTTCTGCCTGCTTAGGGAGTTAGATTGGTATCCAAGAATTCTAAAACCAACACTTTTTTTTTTCTGTCCTGAAAGGGCCCTTATTTGCTCAGAGGTACATCGGATAAGCAACACACTTGGCATTTTCGCTTCTCTTGAATGACACTGCAGGATGCCAGCCCCCCAGACAGGGGCCAGCCCTGTGGGTGGCCCGGCCCTGCCCCTGGGGCAGTAGGCATTAATCATTAATCGTCTAGCCACGAAGTGGAGACCTGGGACGGCCCCGCAGCTGCCATTTCCCCTAACCCTTAAAAATTTAAGACTGCAAAGCCAACCCTGCTGTCCCCAGAAACACTGCCTAGGCAAGGGCTTTCTTGAAAAGCCGCTGCCTGCCAGCAGCAAGGCAAGGCGACCTAGAAGCTGCTGGCACTGTGGTTGCTGCAGTGGGTGCACAAGCTCAGACCGGGAGCTCGTCTGTGCGCGTTGGTCTGTCTGCACAGGGGCCAGTCCGGCCTGTGCTCCCTGGAAGGTGATGGCTGGCAGAATGTTAAGAGCAGCAAGGAAGAGACAGGGATGCCCAGACTGGCTGGACTTAGGCTTGGTGCTTACGTGCGGCTGGGAGCACGCGCAAGCCCAGCAGAGGGCGCCACCGCGCCGGCGCTCACCGCGCTGTGCAAGGCGGCTGGGGGGGGCCAGGCTCAGGAAGGCCAGAGAGGGATCGATTCCATACTGTCCTTCTACCCTGACTCCCTCCCTCTCCTCTCCCTCTGTCGTCTCTGCCCCTCCCCCCAGCCCTCACCCAGTCTGTCTTTCTCTCTGTCTCTGGCCCCCACCCCCTCCCCAACCTGAGCAGCTCACCCCAGGGAAGCTTGAGTCTAGTTACTGAGTGTTAATTATGTCTGAGTGGGTTCTGGAGGAGAGCAAGCCCTACACTGTATCAGCAGAGAAATGGTTTCACTATGAGGAAACTAATGATGCTTTTATCAGGAACAATATAAAGATTGCTTTTTTACTAGTGTGCGTCCCCTAGGGTTCAGGGCTATGAGATATTTCTGTATCTGGCTTTAGGTTCCTCTGAGCTTTTACATAATCAAATCAATATAGCCATGATTCAGCCTCTGGCAACAACTGCTCCCTGCAAGATCGCTGTTGCTTCTTTAGTGGCTAAAGAGAAAATAAATAAATAAATAAATGTACAGAAAGGAACTTATTATGAATCTGTAAGCATTGATTTGTTCCGTCTTCAGTCTTCCTTTTTAATTGCTCTGCATGTACATGTACACACACACACGAGTGTGTAAGTTCACGGTCGGCCACGAAATGAGGCAGCCGCGGAGGGCCCAAGCCTTGGCCATTGTCCGTCTGGGGCAGACGGGTGCTGGGGTCAGCAGAGGGCAAAACGTGGGCAGAGGAGCGCTTGCGTCCTTGTCCTCCTATGGCCTCTTCATTCCTTGCATTCCTCTTGCTTTGCTTCCCGGTAAAGTCCCCACGTGCTGGCCATGATTTTGGTTCTTGCCCTGGTCTTTGGAGAATTATCTTGTGTGTGGAGAGGAGTTTTCCTCCTCTCCACCTGGCAGGAATGATCTGCCTGGGACCCATACCTGTCCCCACTGTGCCTCAGTGAGGCCTCGGCCTCCGCTCCCACCTCCACTCCCGTCCTGAGGGCAGCAGTCTGGACCCCAGAGAGAACAAAATGTGGGAGCCGGCAGGAGGAGACTGACAGCCATGTGAAAGAGCATCTCCTCACTTCCCCCCGCGACACACTTACCTTCCTCCCTCCCGGGGACCAGCTCCAGCCATTGCGCCTCACCCAAGGACAGGGCCAGCAACAGCTCCTGGAGTTTTCAGAACATATCCAGGTCGCCACTCAGTCCGCCTCCCTCGCTTCTTCCTTGAAGTAAATACACAAACCACACCATGGGGGAGGATTCAACGTCACACCCCTGTGTCGTAGTCTTGTCACAGGTTGGGATGACCACGAAATACAGCTCTTGAAGTGTCCCTTGTTGCTTCACATCAACTGGTAAGATAGGTGTGTTCATGCAGCTGGCTTGGCAGCGGTCAAGGGGGGCCTTCCAGCTGCTGTGGCCGATCCCCGGCCAGGCAGAGGTTGTGGCTTTGATTCTGGTCCCCAGCTTCTTGTGGATGAGTCGGTTTGATTTGTCCCACCTTCCAGAAGGAAAACCTTAAAAGTCACAACAGAGATGAGGCAGGGAAGAAAAGTCACCTGTGTGTTTGGTGTGTGAACCCAGGGATGATGGGATTGCAAAAGAGAGTGGCTCCCTAACAACCAGGAGTCTTACCGTTCAGGCGTGTTTCCCAATAGGCCACACTCCTCTGGCGAGATAGCGTGAACAGAATTCTAGAAGGATCGCCCCTTTCCGGGGGAAATATTTGTCCCTGAAGGATATCAGCTTGCAGTGTTCTCTAGTGCTGCTGTATTCTGGGACTTCCAGGCATGGGGACAGATAAGATCTAGCAGGGACTATCAAACAGCCTTGGTATGGTGACACACACACGGAGAGTCATGTGACAGCTCTCACTGAACAGTCTGTATGCCGAAGACTGCACTAGGAGCTCTGTATGCATATGGCATCAAATTGGCATCAATACTCCAGACAAGGCAGTAGGGGAAGTCCTGTTGTCCTTGTTTTACAGAAAAGAAGAAATTGAGATTCAAAAAGGTTGCCGGCGCTGCGGCTCACTAGGCTAATCCTCTGCCTGCGGCGCCGGCACACCGGGTTCTAGTCCCGGTCAGGGCGCAGGATTCTGTCCCGGTTGCCCCTCTTCCAGGCCAGCTCTCTGCTATGGCCCGGGAAGGCAGTGGAGGATGGCCCAAGTCCTTGGGCCCTGCACCCCATGGGAGACCAGGAGAAGCACCTGGCTCCTGGCTTCGGATCAGCACGGTGCGCCAGCCACAGCAGCCATTGGAGGGTGAACCAACGGTAAAGGAAGACCTTTCTCCCTGTCTCTCTCTCTCTCTCACTGTCCACTCTGCCTCTCCAAAAAAATTAAAAGAGAGAGAGAGAGATTCAAAAAAATTGCACAGGGGCCAGCACTGTGGCACAGCCAGTTAAGCTGCAGCTTGCAATGCTGGCGTCCCATGTTGGAGCACTTGTTTGAGTCCTAGCTGCTCTGCTTCTGATGTAGCTCCCTGCTTTTGTGCCTGGGAAGGCAGCAGAGGATGGCCCAAGTACCCGCATAGGAGACCCAAATAGGGTTCCTGGCTCCTGGCTTTGGCCTGGCCCAGACCTGGCTGTTGTAACCATTTGAGAGTGAACTAGGGGATGGAGGACCTCCTCTCTGCTTCTCTGTTCTCTCTTCTCTCCTCTCTTTCCTCTCTCTCTCTCTCTCTCCTCCCACACATACTCACTCTGCCTTCAAATAAATGAATAAATCTTTTTTTTATAAAGTTTGCATAATTGACCTAAGGCCACAGAATTGAACAGGGCTTCCAACTGAGTCTCTTTGATCCTCAAATCTCTGGTTTTCCTATCATGCTAGCATCACAGAAAGGATGGGAAATGTACCGAGGAGACTCCTGGACAAATTTACCAAAAATTCTATCATTAAATAATGACATTTAAAAGAAAAATATTTTTAAATAAACATTCAAAACCTTGATACTACATTAAACTTATTTCATAAATTTTATTCTTAAAAGGGCTGTTTTTTGGCTTAAAAGTAAGGGAATTGGTGTGAAGCCATTGAGTAGAATGCAGTGAGCTGGTAGAGAAGGAAGATATGATAAAATCATAAAGGAGGGAAAGAAATGACTGGTGGTTGGGGATTGCATCATCAGCCAGGGTACCTTGAAGAGCAGAAGAGCGAGAGTGTGGAGCAGGATTCTGAGGCCCCGTGGGTCATCCCTTAGTGATGTCTGCCATGGAGCTCTAGGCAGGTTTGCAAGTGGAAAGCAACTTTTGGGATCTCCTTGCTCTCTTTTAGCAGAAGAGAAAGCCCAGAGAAATCCACCAAACTAGCATCAAGTCAGTGATTCTACAACTGTCTCTTGCAAACAGTGGCAAACTCTTGCCCTTGGTGCCCAGGCGTCATCCTTTGGCTCAGGGGGCAGAGGGTCACGGTGATGCACACTTTCACCCAGTTCAATGATTTCCAGGGGAAAGACAGAACTGGGTTAGATCCAGTAGGTAAAACCCGGTGTGTTTTCATGCCTCATCCATGTAATGGATGCTTGAACGCATCTGCCTTTAAGCAGGAGGGCTTCCCTGCAGTGCAAATGACGGGCAGTTCCTCTGCCAAGGGGCCTCTTCCCGAGGCCTTGTGGACATCATGGCTTTGGCACACAGCTCTCCAGCCTCACCGACACACACACGCACAGACCCTGACCACACGCCCTCACACCAGAAAAATCAGAAAACACACTAAGAAAAATCTCATAATACTTACTTGAGGTTTTTAAACTCCTTGGGGGTAGATAGATACAAGGCAGTAAACCAGCATAGGGAAAGAAAAACAGTTAAAAAAAAAAACTAATAAAAAAAATCCCATAGGAAGGAAATGGAAACTCCCCACCCCCACAATGGAGCGAAATTGTGCGGCTGCTGTTAGCTGCTTTCCTGGAAGGGAGGCCAGGAGCTGAGGGCATGGAGCACTTAGACTGGAATTGTTGTCTAAACAGATTTTCTTAGCCTGTATTTTTCACATATTTTAACCTTTCTCAAAACAACCTGGCCAAAAGCAGTAAAAATGCTGTACTATTAAACTTAAATTAGGGGCCTGTGTCGGCTGAGGGACCCAGCTGGGTTCTTCTGGCAGCAGAAGGAGGGAGGAGAAGGCCACCTGGTCATCCTGGCCTCAGGTGCATGCTCAATGCCCCCTGGGGAGTGCGCTGCTGAACTTGACCTCTGGCTAATAACAGTGGGGGCAGGGGTGGGGAGAGAAATTCTTAAAAATAAGGCACATATGTATGTTGAGAATCAGGAAAAAAAAAAACAAACTACATCTGTGTGTTTTCAGGACCAGCAAGACAGGTTATGATTACCATTTCGTGTTCCTCGTTAGAAAAAAAGAGGGGGCGTCTTAGGACTTGCAAGGGGTGCCTGGAGAGGGGCTTGAAGGGGGTGGAGGGCAGCTCCGGCTGATACAGGGCAGCAGGTTTCAGCTGGAGCCAAGCTGGAGAACAGAGACGTGTTCACAAGTCATCGCCAGTTGTGGCCCAAGAAAATTTGCTTTGCATCTTGTGATTTCCCACAGTGCTTGGGGACCAAATGGGTAGCTTTAGGGCTTTTCCCGGGGGAATGCACATTCAGGGTGACACGCAGGTCCTGGGAGGTAGGGTCCCCTACCACGACGAGAGTCCAACACGCCCTGACTTGTCACAGGTACTTGAGGAAAGTTCTATATTCCGCAATGAGTGGGTTCATTGATCTGATTGGAAAATGGGCATTTCAGCTTCTCTCCGAGGGCTCAGGTTCATGTGTCAGCAAGGAGTCGCTTCGGACACATCGACCCAAACTGAGCCATGCGCTTCCACCGTTTCCCATCTGCTGAGTCTGATGCTGCTGCCTGTGCTGTCTGGGGGTCTGTCCAGGGAGAAAGGGAGGGCGGGGGGCAAGCTGCCCTCTCTGCCGAGCAACCCCGTGGACAGGCCTAGGTGTGGTTAGGGAAGCTGGCAAGGACCCCGCAGCGTTGGCATCGGGACTGCTGCAGTCAGGAGCACCTTCAGCTCCTGCATGTGGGTGGTTCCTGAAGCGCACCTGCTGGTGCCACCAGGCCTGTAGTTGAGACGGGTGCTTGGGCTGCTAAGACACAGCCAACGGAAACGAGTGTCTGAACCGACATCTGAGAACATCTGTTTTGTCCTGCTTGTGTCGGTGCAGTCTGCCAGGCCCGAGGTATCTGCTTTTGGCCAACATGCAAAACAGAGGCCCATCACAAACATGGGCAGTGCCCAACACCGGCAAAGCCAGCCTGGGCGATTGCACAGCTCTCTGTGGAAATCCTAGACTTTGAGTGGGTGAGGGAACGGGGCAAAAAAGGTTCTGGACTTTGAGCCGTTGCTTTTCACTCCTCTTTTCCCAACTTGGGATAGGAACCCAGTGCTGCTTGGGCCACCCCACAGCTGCCCACTTCTTCCCTGCCCTAGATGAGAAAGGTTGTATAGAGGGAGAGGGTGTCTAATGTACCTGTTAGGGAGTAGCCTGGAGTCCCGAAATAAAAGGAAGAGAAAGAAATAGAGAAAGGAGGAAGGGGAGGAGGGAGGGAGGAGGGAAGGAAGGAAAGCAGGAAAGAAGGAAGGAAAGAAGGAAACGCAGTCTCCTGGTGGTGTTTTGAGGGCTTTTTAAGAATGCCCAGGCTCCCGTCCAGCCGCGGCTGCTGGTTCTCGGTGGCAGAAAGAATGCCTGGTTTATTCTTAGCAAAGTGCTTGGGCAGTCTGAGCCCGAGGGGTTCTGGAATGGAAAAGCAACAACAAAACAAAACAAAATGAGCCTTGCTCTGCCTGTCTTCTAGAGATATGCAAAGCTGGGGAGAGAAAAGTAGATGGAGGCAGGGACCGAGCCGCCGCCAGTGCATTGTCAGTGCCCCCCGCCCCCACCTTCTGCCCCCCAAATCATGATTGTTTCATGCGGTTCCTTTTCCCTTTGGTGAGGAAAATGGGATGTGGTGTCAATTACTGGGAAAAATATCCAAAGTCCTAATGGCTAATCTATTCTTCTAAGTATGAGGAGGGCTACTGCACCTAAGAGACTTGATCTAATTGTATAATAAAACTCGAATCATTTCCAGCCGGCTTGGACATGCCAGGTCTGCTCCGAAGGCTCAGGCTGCTGCCGTCACCGCCGCCGCCGCCGCTGTTGCTGCTGCCCTGGGCAGGAGAGTGGTGAGCTGACCCTGGAAATTGCTTGTGGGCAAATCCAAGGAGGATCTGAAGGGAGTCAGGAATATGGCTGCAGGGAGCACTGAGAACTGTAAAGATGCTGCACTGTAAATAGTAACTTCTTGTTTTATGTGTCTCTGTGGTGGCAGCTGTTTTCTGAGCTCCGATGTCTGTGTCAAGAGCCTAACCTTGGAAAGAAATCCACCACCCGGCTCCCGGCTCCACGAGGTCCTCTGCCTTCTCCCCCGGCCCTAGACTCAGCATTCACACAGTTCCAGGTGTTGTCACATAGTTTATCTTGTTTCATTTCATCCTCCCCACAATCCTCAGAAAAGCAAATCCCATTATCATCTTACAGATGGAAAATCTGAGAGAGGCTACGTTGTCCAAAGTTACATTGCGGAAAAATTTGGTGGTACCAGGACACAAACTCAGGCTTTCTCACTCATCTCTGGCCCTCGCTGCTCTCCCACGGCTATCAATGGAAGCCAGCAGGTCCTCTTTGCTGACTGATCTTGATGTAAGGGCCTGGTGGGGACCTGGGGCTCGTGCAGGGAGAAGCTGGTGGCAACATGCATCCTAAAATTAGCTCTCTCCTCTCAACTCCTTCTGATCTGATCCCAAAACATGAAAAGACTTGCAATCCCCTTGCATGTAACGCCAACGACAGCTCCTAACGCCACCACAAAAGGCAAAGCCTCTGTTTATTGAAGCATTGGAAATTTTTTTTTAAAAAAGAAACATACATCTGGGAGTAGAAGTCACTGGGTTATAAATGAGCTCTCACCCCACCAAAGGAAAAAAAATAATAATTATAATAAAAATAATGGCACCATATTCTCTGATAAACCAGTGCCAGAAAAGCTCTTGGGGATCAAGTTTTGTCAGTCCCCAGCTTTTACCAATTTAAATTCTTGGCAGAGTATTAAAAAAAAAGTATAAGGTATTTGAAACTCCAGTCCCTCAGGTACTAAATCTAGTGTTTCCTGGCAATAGATGAATGTTGCTGGAGTGAAAAGCTAGCACCACAGGGCCGAATCTCCATGACTGTTCGTATTTATACTTAACAGACAAATATGTCATTCTTTTGGGATCCTTTTACAGGGCCAATTTTTTTTTTCACATGTTACCCACTCTTTTGTGATAAAAATGGAGGTTGACCTAGCCTAGGACATGAGTTAGTATGATTTTCTTGGGTACCAGGAAGTATACTTCCCCAAAGATGCCTAATTTCCTAAGCCATGGGTGTCATGAAGAAGTGGGAATAGCACTGTGGACACACAGAAGTCTATGACAATGGCAAGAGGTGACATTCATCCCATGGACACTTAGCATTGCTCCTGTTCTTCCTAGAGTGATTGTGATCCATGGAGAGTTGGACCTCAGTAGTCCTTCAGATGGTTTTCAGAACTTGAACCTGGTTTGGCAAAGGCTGTTCAACTGTCTGCCCAACTGGGGAAAGAATTCCCCAATGTAGACATTGTGGGGTCAAGGTCTACACTCCGCTCATGAACTGTGGCTGTTGCTTTTTATCCTGCAGTGTCCCTCTATCAGAGAGGTCTCTAATCACCTTGCAGAACATCTTTCCTGCTCTGCTGCATCTGGTTGAGTTTCTTTTCTGTCCTCACTACTACCCTCTGCTAATGGATTTAAGCAGAAATATCCCAGATGACTCATCTGCCAGTCTGTAGACCTCATTTCGATCTTCATCCTATAAGAGGACACTCTTTTTTTTTTTTTTTTTTTTGCTTCCTATTGTGTTTTGGGTGCTGTGCTTAGTCCTTACCCAATTTTAAACTTGGATAATGAGCCTCATACACTTGTGGAGAGAGGGATTAGTATTAATATTTTAAGTACTTTGAAACCCCAAGAAGCATTGGATAAAATATTGCAGTGTGCCACTTCCATTCCTTTGTCCAATCTAGAGTTTCATATTTTTACAAATGGAAAGTACATTTTAACTTTCAGGAAAATGAGTTTTCAGTTAAAGTGTTAAGATATCTCAACCCTCTGTACTTCATAAAATATTTATATCATAACCTGAGGGACATAAGGATGTCTCAGCAGGAATGGAAAATAACTGGGGTGAGGATTTTTCAATAAGAAGTTGCCACAGGAACTTTCTATATCTTCTGTGAGCACTGCTTAAGCTTGAACTCACATGGCAGCCTTTTCCTGGCCCAACTGATAAGATGTTACTGAGCTGGCTAAGGCAACCTGAGAATCACACCTTCCTCTCCTTACAGAAATGACTTCTCTTGTCACTACTGCTCCCCAGATAAACCAGCTACCCACGGCAGCCCCTTGCTGTTGTCCCATTCTTTCTATTCCATTTCTTAAGTCATTCACCTAGTCTTATAATTTCAGCTACAATTTCTCAGCTAACCCCTATATTCCATGCTGACCTGTGCTTAGGGTTAGTCCTGTGTGTCCAGCTGCCGATGGGACATTTAAATATGATGGCCTCACCTCAACATCAGTGTACCCTCTCACACCTCTTCCTCTCAGAGTGCCATATTCTAGCTGGTGACCCTAATGTCCCAGTTACTCATGTCTGAAACATCAGAACCATTCTCACTTTCCCATCTTTTTAAATCATTTATTAATCATAGGAATTCACTTTCATTGGATTCTTCCTACATGCCCTGTGCCTTGTAACATTTGGGTTCGTAGTCTCCTCATCACAATTATATGAAATAGAAACCATAATATCCATTTTATAGATGAGGAGCAAGCTCAGAGATGGGACATGACTGGCCCAAGATCATCCTCCTGGGTGTGAAGATACAAGAGACAGCTTTTAATTCTGATCTTGCCCGGTCCTTCTGCAGAGCCCATGTACCTCACCTCTCCACACGATATGGCAAGGCGTAACCAATTCTCCCTGAGAAATGTCTCCTGAAGTCGTGAGCCCTCCACCACCTTTCTCTTAATTCTCCTTGCTTCAGCCATTTTCCATGTGTTATGTCATCAAGAACACACCTTGTAAAGATGCTGTGTTTACCAGACTGAGCCAGAGCCACCCTGATGATAGCAGTCATCCCCACAGCTCTTCTGAAATATTCCAACACCTTCCCTCACTGAGGGGATGGAGTCTGTGGTTCCAGGAAGGGGACAAGGCAGATGAATGGCACTTTCGTTCCAACAGAAAGTAGATGGATAAATGTCCATGGGTGATGAAGGCTTAGAAGAGACGTGCAGGCTGCTGAGGGGAGCTCCTGAGAGGTGGTCTGATCTCATCTGGCTCGTCAGGGAGGCTCAGTGAGGAAGATCCAAAAGCTGTCTGGAGGACCACATTGAGTTGAACACAATCAAATAGGTTTCTTTCCCTAATGGCTTGCTAAGGAATAATGTGACTTTTTGAGGGAATGACTTGGTACAGAGAATTGCCTCTCTATTTTGTGAAGTGCATCACGGAGCACGTGTTTCTCAAAGCACACTAGATTGGAAAAGGCTACCCTGGAGGATGAAGTGCAGATTCCTCTCCCGGTCTTAGTGTTTCAAGCAAAATTGCCAACTTGACTCCAATAATGCTGCTGTCCCTACCTATTCACCTCATCTCCTCTCTGTGTAGCCCCCTCTTCATCTGCCCAGCCACTTGGTCTTTTTTTAAAATATTTATTTATTTATCTTGAAAGATTGAGAGAGAGAGAGAGAGATACACACAGAGAGCTCCATCTGCTGATTCACTCCTCATATGGCCACAAAGGCTAGCACTGGGCCAGGGTGAAGCCAGGAACTAGGATCTTCATCTGGGTCTCCCACACGGGTGACAGGAGCCCAAACCCTTGGGCCATCTTCTGCTGCCTTCCCAGGCCATTAGCAGGGAGCTGGATCAGAAATAGAGCAGTCAGGACATGGACCAGTGCCCACATGGAATACCGGTGTTGCAGGCAGCAGCTTTACCCATTATACCATGATGCCGGCCCCAAGCCACTTGCTCTTGACATTGTTTCAGGCTGCTCATTAGACACACAGGATCCCTCCCTCAGAGAATGCCACCTCTCTACCACCACTTGTCATGTTATCCTCCACTCTGAAAGGTTCGATTTTAAATGCCAGTGACAACAAGAAGACATGGCTTTCCTTCCACTTTTGTAGTTCATGTGGCTCTCACTTTATGCACCTCTAACCCTTGCCTCAGTCAGATTAGGTTGATATTGGAATCTGAGCTGGGTTCAAGTTCCACATTTGAATCCACTATCGGTGAATGTTTGGCCTTCCTAAGTCTTAGAGATCTCCTCTGTAGTGTTCCCTCAGAAGCTGACTTGAGTTTTCCTTTAAGAAGTGATAAAAAAAGATGCCGGCGCCGCGGCTCACTAGGCTAATCCTCCGCCTTGTGGCACCGGCACACCAGGTTCTAGTCCCGGTCGGGGCACCGATCCTGTCCCGGTTGCCCCTCTTCCAGGCCAGCTCTCTGCTGTGGCCAGGGAGTGCAGTGGAGGATGGCCCAAGTCTTTGGGCCCTGCACCCCATGGGAGACCAGGATAAGCACCTGGCTCCTGCCATCAGATCAGCGCGGTGCGCCGGCCGCAGCGCGCCTACCGCGGCGGCCATTGGAGGGTGAACCAACGGCAAAAGGAAGACCTTTCTCTCTGTCTCTCTTTCTCACTGTCCACTCTGCCTGTCAAAAAAAAAAAAAAAAAAAAAAGAAGTGGTAAAAAAGAGCATGGATGTAGAAAGGAGGCATCCTTGCAGACTTCCTGTCTTTGTCTCTGAGGATATCTATCCAGACTCCTTCCACAACTCTCCGCGGCATTGATCAGAAGCAGTCCTCTCTTGGCTCTGGGGCTGTATCTGGGGCCTGTGTTCACCACCCATCCTCCTCCCCTCCTCAGTTGCAATGCTCAGCCCCGGGTTTTGGCTGTAACCCTGGATCACCTCTCACCTCAGCCAGCTCCCAGGGGAGGGCAGAGCATATCTCAGCGTTTGTGCAAAGACTAGCTAGCTGAAGCCTCTGGAAGTGTAGCTGACCGTTGTTGTTACATTTGTTCCACTGCCTCTTCTGTCTCTGATTATCTCATGTAGGCATGGAAAATATCATCTCTCTGTGGTTGATTATGGAAGGGACTCAAAAAGTATTACTGATCAAAGTGATGATATAGTGAGGGCTTGGGATACTAAGAACTGCACTGCTACAGGCCTTTCTTGACCAGCTTTCTCTAACTCCACGAACTAGATCAGGGCTCCCAGTTGGGCTCCCGTGGTTTTTAATCTTCTCCTTTATGATGCTTCTGACCTCCATGTTGCAAAATCTGCCCAGCAAGTGGTTAGGGGTGTGTGTGTGTGTGTGTGTATTTGAAAGGTAGAGTTACAGAGAGGCAGAGGCAGAGAGAGAGAGAGCTGTGTCTTCCATCTGCTGGTTCATTCCTCAAATGGCTACAATAGCTGGAGCTGGGCCAATCCGATCTGGAGCTGGGCTGAAACCAAGAGCCAGGGGTTTCATCTGGGTCTCCTACTTAGGTTCAGGGGCCCAAGGACTTAGACTGTCTTCTGATGCTTTCCCAGGCACATTAGCAGGGAGCTAGATTGCAAGTGGAGCAGCCAGGACTTGAACCAGAGCCCATATGGGATGCCAGCACTGCAGGCGGCAGCTTTACCCACTCCGCCACAGTACTGGCCTTGGGGGTTAGTTTTAATGTGACCAAGTATGTCATGTTGCCTCTGTGTCCTAGGACCTGGTATAGTACCTAGCACAAAGTAGAGCTTTGATAATGTTTGTCCAAAGAATAAATGGGTGAACAATGGAATGCTGTTGGATGGAATTAATGGGGAGATCATTTCTCTATAAATATTTCTTAAAATTTTATTATGCCTACACTTTTGAATCTCCTGAAATGTAAATCCCCTGAAGACTCTGTTTCCTTCAGGGCCTCAGATTTTATACTTCAGGGCGAGAGTTTAAGGTGGTCGGGACTAAAGTCAGGAGCCCTTGGATTTGACCCTTCTCTTTCACTTAATTAGTATGTGAACTTGGGCAAGTTACTAAATCTTTCTGTGTCCATCTCCTAATCTATAAGATGGAGATTGTAATCATAATCTTTCAGGATATTTAAGAGAAGCAAATACTATAATATATGCAAAACTTTTGGCATAGAGCCTGCACATGGCAATCCCATGAGTGAGAGACACTTGTTACTGTTGTTGCTAAAAATGGCTCATCTCCAACCACAAGGAATTTGCAGTCCAGTGGAGGAGATGTAGAGCTAGCATGGAACTTTGAATACCTCGTGCTCAAGTATAACCAACTCAGGAGCCAGAAATTATCTTGGATCCTTCCAAGGTCACGTTCAGTGTCCAGTATGAAAAAGGAACTAATCATACTCCATTGAGCATGCACTCTTCAGCCCCCAGTTGGAGTCTTAGCTCCCCAGCTTGCAAGCCAAGTGGTCTTAGTGAAGGCACTTGGCCAATTCGCTTTTCTGGGTTTTCTTTCCGCACTTAGGAGATGGTGTTAATGATGTATCTGTCACAGGGCTGCAGCAAAGATTACATTAAACAAGATGGCATCTGTGACAGGCCTTGCATAGACTAGGTATGTACTAACTTCTCACCACACCTTGTCCTCCGTGGCACCCTGCCTGGACCCGTCCCCCAGCTGCCACTGCACGCAGGCATCAGTCCTCAGGCTGTGAGACAGCTCACTCCCTGCACACAGATGCCGCTGTGGTCTAATTGCCCTCTGGATTGCGGACTCCTCTGAGAGAGAAAGGCGTCCTTACGCTGGCCTCCCTCCTTCTCCCCCAAGTCACAGCCTGTCTCCTCAGCCTGTGGAGCCTGCATGGTGGCCACCTGCCGTCAGAAGGGCCCAGCAGAGCAGCTCCTCTGAGACCCGGCTAGACTGCCTTCTGACTCTCTGAGCCCACGGCGTCCTGCCCAGTGCAGCCTCAGCACCACTGGAATTACATCACGGCGCCCCCTGTCGCAGTCTTCCAGGCCTTCCAGCTCGGGAATCCCACCCCCCACCTGCCACCCCTGTTCTCTGCCTCCCGGGGGACCTACTCCCAGTTCTCGCCTGCAGAGAAAGAGGAGGCGAGAAGCATTGTCTCCTCTCTCTCGGACTTTCACTGTCTGGGTTCTGTGGTGGGTCTTCATCGTTCCTCACTGTACACCCTGAAGACTCTCAGGGCCCTGAAGAAACAGCTGAGCAAGCTGGCACGGCGAGTCTCTTGAGAAGGGGCACAGTGTTGTGGAATGAGCGAGGTGACTCCCTGAAGACTGGGGTGAGAACCTGAAGGGTGTTCTCCTGCAAGTGGGGGCAGCAGGCAGGAGCAGTGAGAGGGCAACCAGAGGTGGCTGTGGACGAGGGACAACAGAGATGAGCCACACCCGTGGGGATCTGTGCTGTCTGCAGTAGAGAAGGTGTAGACCCCTGCCCGAATCCCCACTGAAGTTTCCACTGCTCACCAAAGTACTTATGCAGATGGGTTCTGTTTGAAGAGTCCCAGTAAGGGCTGAATTCTGCAAGCAGGCTGGTGTTGGAGGAGAGGCAGGAGCTGGAGGACAAGGGGACCACCTGCACCCAGGGTTACAATAGTGACAACATCTACACTCACAAGAGAGGAAGCCAGGCACGTGGCAGTTTCTCTGAGCTGTTCAAATTCAACAAGCACAGAAAGCTATCTTCTTTCCTGGTAGCCATGAACACCATCACAGTGCCTATTCCTAAGGAGCAGAGAAGCTCCTTGGGAAAACACACACACACACACACACACAGAATATGCAAACATCCAACTTGAATCCAAACACAAGGACTTCAAACCAATAATGGCGGGGCCTTTCACTTCCGACTGGGGAAATCGGAAAAGGCTTCAAGAGCCTTAAAAGATGAGACAGGCAAAGGAAACAAACCAAAGGTAAGGTCACGTGTGAAACATACAAGAGCGTGTTAGCGTGATAGTGAATAGCATCATGGGACTCAGGATGGGGCCCTGCACAATAAGGAGCCTTGGAAACACTCAGTGGGGTGTGGCTTTTATTTCCCAGACAGACACCCAAGGTTTCTGAGGACACATGTGACATAATCCAGCCAACTCTGACAGCGCTGGAAGTAGGCTGGAGTCGTGTGTGTGCTCCGAGACCAGTTAAGAAGCTCCTGCAGCAGTTTCCGTGACAGAGAATGGAGGCTTGAATGAGGGTTTCTTGCAAGGCCCCCTTTCTCGCTCAACAGGCTGGGTTGAACTGACCCCTTGGGCGTGGCCTGTGGGAGAACTCTGGACTCCCAGTAGTCAACTGCAAGAGTCCAGCTTGAGTGTCTAGTGACAGAACTTGGCTTTGATTGTTCCCCTCAACCCTGCTTCGTCTGTTCCCAGTATATCCACCAAGGGAATGAACCAGCGAAGCTCCAGTAAAGCCGGTGATTGGCAGGTTGGGAAAGATTCTGGGAGTGGGTATGGTTCTGCCAGTCGGGCAGGGGTGGTAGGGAGGAGGGCTGCTGGAGGCTGTGGGAGGACTGATGCGAATCCACCAGCTGCGTATTGATCAAGCCCATTTGCACGTGAACTTCATCATCAGCTCCTGCTTAAGCCCTCGCTTCCCCGGTAATTGACTCTCGCATATTGATTAAGATGTTGATGTGTCCCAGGATTTCTCAGTGGTGATGCAGGCGTGCCTCCCGGCAGGCTGGGCTGGCAAGGCTCGCATGGTACGGCTGTCACCACGCGCTCCTTAATGGATAAAGCTGTCATCTGAGAGCTGGAATGTCTTGCAGGCACAAAGACGAAATTAACTGTTCAATAATGTATGGGACATGGAAAAAACTTTACCCAACAACTCGAATTGATTGCTGTAAGTGTTTTGACTGCGCTTGCCTGCTTTGCATAAAGTCAGCGACTTTGGCTAGGCTGATCTTCACACACAGCCATTTCTTGGCTCTTCCAGAAGGGGAGTTGAGAGACTCTGTCTGCGGCTGCCCAGAAGGGGCTGTCTGGAGGGGAGGTGGTGGGTGGAGTGGGAAGCAGGTGAGCATCATGCTGCCTCTCCCCTGGGGTCCTTGAGTGGACTCCTGGACTTTAAAGCAATGTGTTACTGGCAGTTTGCTGGGGTCTTGCTGGAATGGATCGTAGTAGGTGCCTTGGTGAATCACTGGGTGTGGAATTCCTGGAGCTCCATGACCTCATTTTGCCTGTGACCCCTCCTGTCTGTCCATGTCAGGCTGAGAACCTTGTGCTGAGAAGCCATCAATCAGACCTGTGGGAAGAGCTGGAGGCTGTTCGGTCACTCATTCAGCAGCAGTTTCATAAACAATTTCCAAGTCATGGAAGTTGACCTTGCTAACTATTGGGGATCTGGTTAAAAATGTGCTAACTATGCCATAGTTCCCAGAGACCACAGTATGTTTCTCCTCTAGACCCTTCCTTTCTAACCTGGGCAAGGGGAAACAGAGCAAGGTAGCAAACCTGCACTCTGCGTCTTTTCTGCCAGGCTCAGCCTTTTAAAAACATCACCAGATCCTTTAAACACAGCTCTGCTTTATCCCAGGATCTTTATTGAAGTTGTAATCAACACAAGCAGCTGACAAAATAGGAGAGTACAGATTCGCCTGTGCATTATGTATCCTCCTTGTGAGCTCGGAGGAAAAAAAAAACACATAACATTAAAGGAAGAGAAAATAAACACCCCCTTTTAAACAACAAACGAATCCCAGCAAACCGAGGGAATCCTCTCGCACCCAGAGGAAGGCCTGCCGTGTGGCGTGCAGGCTGCAGCCTGGACACTGGAGCCTCACAGAGATCATTACCATAAAGTAAACAACCACCTCGTTTTTGTCGCCCGCTAGGAGTGAACTCACAACCTCAGGCTCACCTCCAGAGATTCCTTCTCCGCAGGCCCAGCCAGCGTCGGTGCAGGCTTGATGTCTCTACTTGAAGGACAGAGGGCACCAGCGGCTGTGTCCAAGTCTCCATCCTTGCCCAGACCAGCCGGCTGCTCAGCTGTGGGCTGAATTGTAGGCTTCGTTCTGGCCTGTGACCTTCCGTCCTCACCCCTGCCTCCACCTTTCTTCCTTGCTTCTTCTCTCCCCTTCCTCAAAGGAGACAGGCACACACCAGCTCCTGCCCTTAGTGAGGGGCACTGGACACAGAGGGATGAGTGCTTTGCTCTTTTAATCTCCGTCTTAGGTCCCTTTCTGAGCCCAGGCTGCTGTCTTGCCATCCATTTTAGGCATCCCTGGGGCCTGCACAGTGATTTCATTTCCAAAGTGATGGGCAGAAACCATTGAGGAGCTGGTAGATTCATCCCAAGCGGAAAGACCCCTGTTTTCTGGCCAATGCCACCTCACTCTTTCTAGGGCCAGGAAGCCAGACCCAACATTGTGGCATAGCAGGTTAAGCCACTGCCTCTGATGCAGGCATCCCATACCGACAGCACAGATGGAAGCCCCAACTACTCCACTTCTGATCCAGATCCCTGCTAATGCACCTGGGAAGGCAGCAGAACATAGCCCAAGTACTTGGATTTTTGTGCCCAGTTTAGGAAAGGAAGAGGGAGTTCCTGGCTCCTGGCTTCCACCTGGCTCAGTCCCAGGTATTGCAGATATTTGAGGAGTAAACCAGTGGATGGCCTATCTCTCTCTCTCTCTTCCTCTCTCTGTGAAGCTCTGCCTTTCAAATAATAAATAAAATTAATCTTTTTTTCTAAAAAATATTAAAACAGTGACAGGAAGCCAATGCAAGAGCCAGGATTATGTGACTGCCTGGCCTTAGGCAGGGGCAGTGTAGTGGTATGTGGTATTAGAGACCAGGAGTTGGAGTCTCTACTTGTTCACACCTAGATTTGAACCTCAGCTGTGCCACTTATGATGGGTGGGTCTAGCACCTGATAGGGTTGGTTACATGTGCACTAGCAGAATGGAGAAGAGGAGGAAGATGGTAAGGATTGGTCCAAGTGGGGTACCTAAGCGATGAGATGATATAAAGTACAAGAAAGAATGTAGGATTGTAGTGCCTTAAGAATATGTCTCTCTGTGGGTTAAGCTACAGCCTGCAGTGCTAGCATCCTATATGGGCGCCTGTCCAAGGTTCAAGTCCAGGCTGCTCCACTTCCGATCTAGCTCCTTGCCAATGTGCCAAGGACTTGGGTTCCTGCCCCTACGTAGGAGAAGCTGGAAAAAGCTCCTGGCTCCTGGCTTCAGCCATTTGTTGTGGCCATTTGAGGAGGATGGAAGATATCTCTTTGTATCTCTCCTTCTCTCTCTGTGTAACTCTAACTTTCAAATGAATCAATAAATCTTTTAACAAAAAATGTTTTGAAAGCATCCTTTCTCTGTTGGCAGAGAAGCACTAAAAGACTCAGGTAGGGCTGGGCAAGATATGATAAGAGGATTGGCCTGAAGGTCGACATGGAGTCTGGAGAGTTGACTGGGGCCACAGGTGATGTTACAGAGCTTGGGAGGCCAGATGGGGCCTGGGAGTGAGCATTGATTCTCATCTAGGAGCGGGGTAGGAACCATCCTCCGGGAAAGATTACTTGGCCATAATGGAAAATGGAATACTGCTAAGTGGGCTAGGAAGAGCCTGGCCACATGATCTGTACAGGACGCCGCCCACTGTGGAATAGCAAGGTCAGAGCTAACAACACCCTGAGGGTCAGATAAGGAAGCAACACAGTCTCAGTACTGGGCCAGGTGTGGGGTGGGGTATGACATGCCTCCTAAAAATCCTGATCCTGACAAAGTCATGGGGCATTCATACCGGAATTTGCATCTTGGTGTACAGACTTCCCAGAAAGCTTCCCTGAAGTTCTGGTCCTGTGCAGGATACCCACTTGCAGCTAGAGTCGGGGCACAGAACCACTAGTCCAGGACTTCCTCCTGCCTTCCTTCTCCATCTCTTGCTTCCTCAGACGTTTGTCCTATGCACGTTATGACAGACGGCTGGGGTACAAAGGTGGGAGACACCAGGTACCTCTTCCCTGGTATCCTCAGTCTGCAGGACAGGGGCCAGTGCTCAGGAGGCCCAGTGGACAAGGTGACCGACTCAAATGAGAAGCACAGCTCACAGGGCATAAAGGAATGGGCCTCTCCCAAGAAGCAAAGAGGAAACCTAGGGAGAAATGCATAGCAGTGGGTGATTGGGTCTTATTCCATTTGCGCTGCTACAATAAAATATCTTAGACTGGGTAGTCTATAAACAATAGGAATTTATTGCTCACAGTTCTGGAGGCTGGGATTTCCAAGATCAAGGTGCCAGCAGGTTTGGTGCCTGGTGAGGGCTTGTTCTCTGCTTCAAGGACAGTACCTTGTGTTGAATCTCCACAGGATTAAAGGGGCAAACCTGCTTCCTGAAGCCCTTTTATGTGGGCCAGGAATCAGCCCTTATGGCTGCACACTTCCTCGAGGCCCCTTCCCTCAGTACCACTACATTTGGGAATTAAGTTCCAACACGAATTCGGAGGATCACAAACAAATGACGTTCTAGCACGTGACTTGGTAGATAAACCAGGTGAGCCCAGTATCAATGGCACATGGGAGTACCCATGCTTATAAGGGGCCACTTCCTAGCCCACGCTGCAGGCTGAACGTAGAGGATTCTTAGAAAGTTTGTAATGAGTCCTGTCCCCTTTAACTTCTAGGTTCAGCCTTCAGGAAGACAGGCAGTTTAGGTCAGCCTTGCAGTTCGCTCTCATTGGTAAGTGTGGGGATACTGTCCCAGAGCCTGGGTGACCAATAGCCAACTCCCCCAATTTGTCTCAGGGCAATGACATTAAGTGATTTGAAGTGAGAATGGAACCGATTTATTCTGAGAACCCTGTCAGTACTGCTGTTAAATCATTTGTATTTCATTCTGGGTTGTGAGTGGGCTGGACTCTCCCCAGACGACATTCCTTCGCCCCAGGCCTTGTGCCATTTCCACAACTGGTTATTTCAGGCGACAATTAACAGGAAATGATGGTGACAGCCCCAGGGCGGCCACTTCTCTGAGGGACTCTGGGTATTAAGTTTCAATTCCGTGTAGCATCCCATCTAGGTCTCCAAACGGAAATGAGCTTGCTTCTGCAGTTGTCACAGAGAATCCATCGCTTGCTTTCTCCTTCCCGTGCTCCGTTTTGTCAGTCAAGCTTCAGGAAGTTACGCCAAGGGTTAAACCTTAGGGTTCTCTGGGGCCTCATCTGGAATAGGCATACCGATGGCTTCCACAGTCCAGACTATGAGAGTGAAAGTCTGAAATGGAGAGGAAAAGAAGCAAGTAAGAAAGCCAAATGGCACAGCGCGGATTTGCCCGTCCTCTTCAAGATTCGGATGCCACGTTACTGAGACTGCTCCAGGCAGGTTCCCCAGATGGAAGTGGGAGGTCCGCAGAGCTTCCCGCCCCGACGGTCTGCGCGCCCGTGCATGCTCCTCAGAGGCACTTGGCTGCAGGTCCGAGGAACCGGGTGTGATGGTTTCCAGGGCGGGCCAGGCAGGGTGCAGCGGCTTCTGTTGACTGCTGCTGCCGGGGCTGCTCCCGTGCTTTCCACTGCTTCTGCGGAGACAGCGCACAGTGCCTGTTTGAAGTCTGGTCTCAGGGAAGGAGACCCAAGAGAACATGAGCTGGGCTTGTCTGGATATCAAAGTCCAAATTAAAAATTTATTCCAGTGTTTGAAAAATTCCTGGCCAAAACCTTCGTATGGATTTAAAAAAAAAAAAAATGCCAGCTCCCTGGTTCCTTCTGTGTCTCCAATGGAGGACAAGAAGATTTATTTTGAAAAGAAAAAATAAAAGCTAGGCCAAATTGTTCCATAAATGGACTCAGGTCAGACGGCCTCTAAGCTAAATCTATAAGGAAGGTAATCTGTTAAACTACTTTGCACAACTGGAAGCCTTGTTTTAGTCCCCGGTTTTGAATTTTTTCCCCTTTCCTATTGCGTGTTGGGTCAGCTGACTCTGCTGCTGGAGCTACCGAGTGAAGAATGAGCCTGGGCTCCTGTGCCTCACCCCACACCCATAGACAGAAAAGGAGAGGAGAAGGATTCTTTAAAATGTGGTGCGTTTGAAGAGAACAAAAGGGGACCAAGCAAATAATCTATGAAATGATCAAAACAAGAACATAAAAACCCATTAGGCAAAACCAGGAAAAATTAAATAAAGGAGTGAAAGTTTCACTGACAAAGTTAAACCAAGGCCATTAACAAAATTTATAGAAGAGAGAGAACTAATCTGATAGGGTGGCATTGTTAGCAAAATATGGAAAGAAGTTGAGAACGAGAAGTCAGCTCCAAGGGCGAAACAACTAGAGGATTGGGATCGATGTATCAAGTTCAGATTGAAAGTCAGGGGGCAGCAAAGAAGAAAGGCATAGAACCATGTCAACACACAGAAGCCATGGAAATTATGCATGGAGACAGCACCAAAACTACAAAGACATAAAGCGACCTGCAAAACCTGAAAGCCAAACCTCATCCAACTTTACACAGATGCGCTGGTTCAAGGTTTTTGTGATTGTTGCTGTTTTGGTAAGCTTCATAATTTCAAGTGGGATTTACCTGCCTCCATTAGCATGCGTTTGATGAGTTTTTCAGAATGAATGCACCCATGTGAGCAGAACTGGGATCTGGCCATCGAATATTGCCTTTACTCCATAGCTGCTGTCATTGCTCCCACACTCCCAGAATGGGCCCTCTTTTGACATCCGTCAGCACAGATTGGTTTTTCCTGTTTTGGAAGGTCACATATAGTCACACAATTTTTTTTTTCTTCTTTTTTTGGTCCATATCATCCTAGTGGTTTTTAGCTATATTGTGGAATGAACTGACAGTTTTTTCATCCTTATTGACATGAAGAATTCCTTGGAATATACACCATAATGTATGCCATTCTATTGTAGGGAGACATTTGTTTTGCTCCCAATCTTTGGCTTAGTAAAAATAGCACCACTCAGAACACACTTGGCATGAGCCTTGGCGCCTTTATGCCCACATTTCCATAGGTATGTATCTCAGAGAACTGTGGAGTCTTAGGGTGTACATACATTAGGTTTAGCAGACATTGCAAAAGAGTTTTTCAAAGTTGTACTGACTACATTCCTGTTGCTTCCCATCCTCACCAATCCTCAGCATGTCAATTTATCTTGAATTTTACACTCTGGAAGGTTACTATTTGATATTGCAATTTCATTTTTGCATCTTTTCTTAATTCTGCAATAGGAAGAAAGGAACAGGAAGGAGGGAAAGAGAGAGAGAGGGAGAGGGAAAAACCTGTTAGAATTTTGATTTATATTGCACTGAAGTAATAGGCCAATTTGGAGAACATTAACATTTGTACAATACTGAGTTTAGGGGCTGGCATAGTTGCGTAGCAGGTAAAGCTGCCACTGGCGTCACACATGGATACTGGTTTGTGTCTGGCTGTTCCATTTCTGATCCAGCTCCTGCTAATCGTCTAGGAAAAGCAGTGGAAGACGGTCCAAGTGTTTGGGCGCCTGCTATCCACCTGGGAGACCTGGAAGAAGCCCCTGACTCCTGGCTTCAGCCTGGCCCAGTTCTGGCCTTTGCAGCTATCTGGAGAGTGAACTAGCAGATCGAAGATTCTCTCTCTCTCTCTCTCTCTCTCTCTCTCTCTCTAGCTCTGATTTGCAAACAGATAAACAAATCTTTAAAAACAAAACCAAAAACAAAACCCTGAGTCTTTCAATACAGTTTACATGTTGCATCCATTCACTTCTTTAAATCTGTTAAAACCATTCTCTGTCAGGCCGGTGCTGTGGTGTAGCAGGTGAAGCTGCTGCCTGCAGTGCCGGCATCCCATTTGGGCGCCAGTTCAAGTCCCAGCTGCTCCACTTCTGATCCAGCTCTCTGCTATGGCCTGGGAAAGCAGTGGAAGATGGCTTAAGTCGTTGGGACCCTGCACCCATGTGGGAGACCCAGAAGAAGCTCCTGGCTTTGGATTGGTCATTGCGGCCAGTTGGGGAGTAAACCAGTGGATAGAAGATCTCTCTCTCTCTCTCTCTCTCTCTCTCTCTCTCTCTCTCCTTCTTGCTCTCTGCCTTTCCTTCTGTCTGTGTATAACTCTGACTGGTAAATCTGTAAAGAGTGTGTCTGATAAGTCTCTGCACTCCTGAAATAGACACCTGCTTGCTGAGGCCAGGAGCAGGACAAGGAAGTTCACTATCACCACGTCTACCCAGCATGGTACTGAGGGTTCTGTCAGGGTCACTGAAGCAAGAAAAGACAGTTCAAACTTAGAGATTGGGAGACACATAAACATGGTATTACCAGTTCCCTTTCAGTCCTAGTTTAATAAGATTTACATTTTTAATCATGAACAAGTACAGAGTTTTATTAAATGCTTTTTCTTTTATCTTTTGAGATGGTTATATGATTTCTCTTTTTTTTTTCCTGTAACTGTGGTGAATTACATTGATTGTCAAAACTAACCATGCCATTTCTGATAAACTTGTCCCGTCATGATATTTGATCCTTCAATATTTCTCTAGATTTTATTTGCTAATATTTGCTGGGGAGTTTTGTATCTATGAAATGCTATGTGTTTCAATATCAGGAAGGCACTGACATAATCAGATGAGAGGGCAGGTGTTTGGTACAGCAGTTAAGAAACTGCTTGGGGGCTGGCGCCATGGCTCACTAGGTTAATCCTCCGCCTGCAGCGCCGGTACCCCGGGTTCTAGTCCTGGTTGGGGCGCCGGATTCTGTCCCGGTTGCTCCTCTTCAGTCCAGCTCTCTGCTGTGGCCCTAGAGGGCAGTGGAGGATGGCCCAAGTGCTTGGGCCCTGCACCCGCATGGGAGACCAGGAGGGGGCACCTGGCTTCTAGCTTCGAATTGGCCCAGCTCACCGGCCATGGCGGCCATTTGAGGGGGTGAACCAACAGAAGGAAGACCTTTCTCTCTGTCTCTCTCTCTCTCACTGTCTAACTCTGTCTGTCAAAAAAAAAAAAAAAAAAGAAAGAAAGAAAGAAAAGAAAAAAAAAAAAGAAACTGCTTGGGGCACTTGCATCCCATAGCAGAGTGCCTGGCTTGATTCTCAGCTTCTCTGTTTCCAATTCACCTCCCTGCAATTGTGTATACTTGGGAGGCAGCAGGTGATGGGTCAAGTGCTTGGGCCCCTGCTACCCACAAGATTGGGTTCCTGGCTCCTGGTTTCACCCTGGCCCAGCTTTAACTGTTGTGGACATTTGGAAAGTGAACCAACAAATGGAGTATTAATTTATTTATTAAACAAAGCAGAAAAGACGTAACTGGGGCTGACATTGTGGCTTAGTGGTAAAGCTATATGTAGTTGCTAGTTCCTATATAGTCGCTAGTTCATGTCCTGGCTGCTCCATTTCTAATAAAGCTCCCTGAAAAAAGCAACAGAATATGACTCAACTACTTGGGACTCTGCCATCCATGTGGGAGACCTGGATGAAGCTCCTGGCTCCTGGCTTTGGCCTGGCTCAGCCCTGGCTATTGCAACCAACTGGGGAGTGAACCAGCAGATGGAAGATCTCTCTCTCTCTCTCTCTCTCTCTTTGTCTCTCTCTCCCTCTATGTCACTCTGACTTTCAAATAAAAAAGTGGACCTTAAAAAAAAAAAAAAAGAGAGGATCACTTCTCAGCCTTTTGGCTAAGATCAAGTGTAGTATCTGTTCTTATCAGTTTAATATCTGATATGTCCTCTATCCGAGGACTAAAAAAAAAAAAAAAAGAGAGAGAGAGAAGAAAAGTAAGAACCATCCAAGCTGTTCAGTTGCTTCCCTCATTTGGTGGAAGGCATATTCTAAAGTTCTAGAACTTCTGGGCGTCCTGACTTCCCAATTTCACTAATGCCCAAAGCTCACTTCCCATAATGTCCCCATCTTCAGGAGGTAGAAAAATTTATCCAGAAGCCGAAATCACCACAAATCAAATGAAAGGAGAACATTTTGGTAGTTTGAGACCAAATTTTCTTCAGAAGAGGGGTCTACCAGTGTTGTTGAGTTATAATGTTGGGGGATTATGAAAACTAATACAATGAATCGTAATTATCATTTGTAACATATACTGATCATGATATTGCTTCCAGAACATCTTTATTATCTTTCACGTTTGAAATGCTCAGGTTTCCCAACAGACTCGAGAAGGGACTTTTATTAGGCCCCAATCATCCATCTAAACCTTTTAAGGTAAGGGTGTTGCCAGCTCTGAAGCCAAAGACACATTGCCTGGTCTGGAAGGAAGGCACTAAATATGCCCATCGTTAGTTTCTTCAAATGTGCGTGTCTGCTGGCCTGCCCTCGAGGTTAGAGCGGCCTCAAAATTGATCTCTGTAAAAAATAAGAATGGGAAAGGAAGAGGGAAGAAGAAGAAAGGTGGAGGTTTGGGTGGGAGGGAGGGAGGAGGGGAAGAATCACCATGCTTCCAAATTTCTATATATTAAATGCATGAAGTTGTATTCCTTAAACAAAATTAAAAAAAAAAAAATTAACATGTGGCTCCATTTGTCCATGTGCCCTGTAGAACCCTAGACTGTTCTCAAGTGGCCTCAGGCAAGCCTGCTTTCAGGACAGAGCTAAGTTCCTAGGGGAAAACATGTCCAAAGTGAATTTGGTTCATTCAGTTCCATTTGAAATGAAGCCTGTGTTTAAAAGAAAGCCACACTCAATTCTTTGTAAAGCAAATAGCCATCGTCTGATCTAATTAGTCTCAGAAATCCCAAGTCGGGCAGTTTCCATACTCTCCCGTGCATCCTTGTGGCAACATGACAATCAGAATGGTCTCTCTCTCTCTCTTTTCCACTCTCTTTTTTTCTCTCCCCTATGTTTTTAAGACTTATTTATATATTTTAGAAGCAGAGTTACAGACAGAGAAAGGGAGAGACAGAGAAAGGTCTTCCATCCGCTGGTTTACCTCCCAGTGACCACAATGGCCGGAGCTGGGCCTACCCAAAGCCGGGAACCATCAGCTTCTTTTGGATCTCCTATGTGGGTGCAAAGGCCTCAGCACTGGGCCATCTTTCACTGCATTAGCAGCGCATCAGCAGGGAGTTGGATTGGAAGTAGAGCTGCCAGCTGGAACTCAAACTGCCATCCATAAGGCATGTCGGTGCTTCCGGTGGAGGCTTAACCTAATACACCACAGCGCCAACACCCAGGATGGGCTCTGCTTGCCCTCCTGTGCTCCCCTTGTGGGACAAGTGCTCCCAGCAACACTGTGCATCTTCAGCTCCATAGAGCCCTCTCTGTGCCATCTCTGGCCTGTCAGCTCTCTGCCCTAGCATCCTACGACGACTCCGGAGGGTTCTCAGGTCTCCTCAGTCTTGTCTCACTTGGGCACTTCTCTGTGGGAACCCATGTCCTTGACTGTCAGGGCTGGCCCAGGCACCTTGACCTGTTTGTGTTAAGACGCTTTGGAATCCACAGAGACAACTCACCAGTGACCAGGGGCAGAGCAGCTGTGTCAACTCAGCTTGGGGAAGCTCAAGTATCCAGCGATCTTGGCTGTGTGGAGTTTGAAATTGAGCCCAACATATTACTCACGGCAAAAGAAGGGGCCGGCCAAGTTAAATAGAGCACTCCCCGAAACATTCACGGACCGATTAGAGAAGGAAGCTCCGATTTGAAGAGAAGCTATTCTGTGTCCGCTTTTATTTTTTTAAATAACACTCTCTCCCCAAGTAAGATGGGGAGAGTAGAAACCTCAAAGAGTGAGATTTATTAATTGAAAGAGCATAGGCCTATGACCATATGCCAAGTCTCTTTAACTTCACAATTACCACGTTCCTCCTTGGGCCAGAAATGTGCTAAGTACTAAGCCTTTTCTCCTTGCATCTTCATGCTAACTCTACGCTGTGCATACCATTGCTTTTCCCCTTTGCAGAAAGGTAAACTGAGGCCTAGAATGAATCAGCACACACTGCTAAGGGATGGAGCTCGATTCGAACTCTGCCAGTCTGCCTTCATATTCCTACTTGCTCTGAAACACATGGCAGTGCTCAGGAGCTTCCAGGAAGAGAACTCCTCAAGAGAAAGTCATGACATTTCCCCCACGGGTCTATGAAAGAAGCTGGTTTTCTTTTGTGCAAGCTCGGAGGGCCAGGAGTTCACCAAGACCGAATACACCCCAATGGACCAATCAGGGCTTGCCTTTGCAGATTAGTTTCCAATCAGAAGTTGTTCTCTGGCTTGGAGGAACAGAGGGCATCATTTAATGGACTTACAGAAAACATTTTTATTTTTGCATTTCTTCCCCCTCCCAAAGCAGTTCAGACCTTCCAGGCCATAGTTCACTCCCTCCCTTGGCCTTTCTACCTGGGATTGTTTTCAGAGGCCTGAAGCTAAGTCCTGACGTCTCCCACTGGCCAGGCCAGCCCTGTTGTGTGTCAGGGTGCCCACACCGCTCTCTGCAACCTCACAGGGGGTAGACGTGTTTATGGAGTGCCCAGAATCCCAGGATTCCCAAAAAGCCCCGGGAATCCACTTGTTTTCCACACTGAAAGTTTTCATTTGAAAAATAACCCTCTTTGTTGAACTAATGAAAGGAGGGGCTGCTGCTCACTTCTTGGGCTGGGGAAGAATTCCACGGGCAGTAATTCTGGTTCTCAGTGGAAAATGTTTCGGTTTCTTAATGTTGTTTTGCAGACTGGTCCCTGCCCGGCCCTTGCTCCAAGGACCACACATGCACACATGTGCACACTCACCCGTGCACAGTGCAGCATTTTCCACCCTTCCCTGCTGAGGGCTGGAGATGGCTGCATCCTCTTTCCAACACCTGCAGAACAAAAACGAGGTGTGTCAGGGGCTGTCAGCCAGCCAGAGGCGTCCCTTCTTGTTCAAGAACAGAACGCCTTCCCAGGCCACGCTCACAACCCCAGAGGCTGGGTGGGCCACAGAGGCCGGAAATTGGACTGGACTCCAAGCTTCTCTCGTTGCTGTGCATCTCCATGGCCAGCCATTCTCTCACACCATGGAGAGGGTGGTCTGGAGCTTTGCCTCCCCATTAGGTTAGTATGAAGTGGCGCTAAGCACTGTGCTGTCATCGTTGGACATACAGAGTGGCCGCCGTGGTACTGAGTGGGCTGGCGTGCACAAGGTGAACCAGACGGTGTTCCCAGGAGGCAACACAGTGGAGGGAGAAAAAGAACAGCCACTCAGATGAGACAGCCTAGCCCATGGACACAGGACTGCTAAGTCCCTCTGAGCCTCGGCGACATGATGAGGGAAGTTATTTATCTGCAGGAGTGTGCAGTGTTTGTTCTTAGTGGACAAGTCTGAGGAATGTCTGTCTTCTTCCCTCTCTTTTGTTCTCTGAAAACTGGCCATCTCCTGACTGTACAGACAAACCCCATTCCTATAACACAAGCTACAGAGACTTGAGTGCTAGCCCCACAGAGCCGAGTCTGGAGTTGCAACATGAGTGTGAGCTCATGGGGGGTGGTGCCTTGCGTTCCAGGGTGGCGGCGAGGTCTGTCACCAGTGGGAACTGTTAAGTCTGCTCTCCAGGCATTTAAAGAATTCCCTTTGTCCAGATTCTTTGTATGGGAAAGATACATCTGTCTTGATTGTGTGGCTCACGGTTCTGGTTAAACAGAGCGAGAGGGATGGACAAGATGACCACTATGTGGAAATGGACTTTTATGAGATCCACATGCTTTTAATGTAAAGAGGAGACCGCCTGTTAGCAAGGGAGAAATGAATAGCTTTGAAAGTAGAGAGGGCTCATATGAAGCAAGTGTGTTGGTCAGACCACTTTTGGTTTTACGTGATGGAAACCCTCTTCTATACTACCTTAAGCAAATAAATAAATAAGGACTTTATTGGTTCGATAAAACTATGGCATCCTGCTTTGGCTCTTCAGCTGGGGCTGAATCTATGGTTGTATTATGTGGTTAGGATCAGTGGCCTTGCTGGCTCTGTCTCCCTCTTCAGCTCTTCATTTTGTCTAATGGCCCATTTCTCTTGTCATTCTGATTGGCTCCCTAGCTACAGCAGAGACAGTCTGTCTCTCAATATCTGTATATGAAGGCCAGGGAAGATTCTAATTGGTCCAACTCTGAACCCATCACTGGCTACAGAGAAGGCATTACACTCTCTTTGCAGTAGTCAATCAAATGTGTGTTGAGTGCCTAGTCCATGGTAGGCACTGTTCTAACCATGGGGGATACCATGGTGAACACAACAGCTGATGCCTTGCCCCCCAGGAGGCATACAGTCTCCTGCAAAGGCAATAATCTATTTGAATCCTGCTTTCTCCACTACTCTGCATCAGAAGCTAACCAGAAATTGAGTCCTTTCCATTCAGAGAAGTCAATTGCTTTGCAGTACTGACAGGAAGTACCAAATACATCTCTGTGTGCTGAAGGCTCTGCCATATTCACCACATTCTAACCAGTGCTGCATTCAGTGCCCATTCACTCTGCAGATTGGTCCAACCAGACATGGCTCAGCTCTAAGAAGACCTCATGGCTTAGGGGTTTCTTGCGGAAAACTTGCATCCATCCAACATAAGGAATGCAAACTGTTTCCACCACAGGTAGGGGCATGCAGCTCTGGGCATCTGCTCTTCCTAGCCTGGGTACAAGAGACTGCCAGAGATAAGAATTGTCCACCCCTCGTGAGTCATCATTTGTTCCTGTGTAGCCCATGGAGACCTTAGTAACCCAGGAGTTCAAGGGGGAAACTCTATGAGTATACTCATACATAGGTATATTAAATTATTTGTTCTCTGATTAAAACACAGAGGGATGCTCTGTAAGCAACAATAATGGGACACTGTAATTGGCACTGTGGCTTTAGGCTAAGAGGGAAACAAATGGATTCCCCAGATTTCTGCATTTCAAGATGATTTGGATGTGCACCTACTATGTGCCTGTCCCCGGCTATACACCAGCAAACACTATAGCATCTCTGCTTCACCAGCCTGCATGGGCCCCAGTGTAAACTGACTGCTGCACAGTGAGGGAGGAGCTCTAAGGGATGTGTGCACAGCACATGACCCCACATGGTTTCCAAGACACACAGTGGGCTCTCGGTGCTTTAGAGGGGAGCAGTGGCTTGCCCCTCATCCGGAGCCTAGGCTGGCAACAGGAAGCTTCTGCAGAAACAAGGAGGACCAGTTTTAGCATCAGGCTTTGCTCAGCACGTTTAACCTCTACAGGCCCATGGGAGAGGGCAACAAGCCTCCCCAGGGCTCGCTGGACAATCATTACTTTTTATTATGCCCCTTACTGTCAGGTATTCCAAAATCCACACAGACTGTTCTTAGGATTTCAGCTCATCCCCAAAGAGAAACTCAAGAATCAGTGATGAGCACCACGGGAGAGAGTCCAGGCGGATCTCAAAAGGGCGCATCCTGGCAGTAATCACAGAGGCACCAGGAGTGTGTGCAGGAAGCTGCCCTGGGGGAGTGCAAGTCAGGAGCAGCCCCTGGGACATGGAAACCGGGAGCTTCTGCCTGAATCCCTCTCCTCCACCAAGTGGTGCCTTTAAAGTACGTGATAGGGGCCCGCGTAGTAGCGTCGTCTTCTCTTTCCTTCCCCCGCCCCGGCCACCTCTGCTGCTGTTTCACGGAGTGCACGCTGGCTCTCCCCCGGGCTGGCTGTTGCCTTCATATTTCATGCGGAGCGTGCAGCTTCCCAGGAGCCCGAGGCCTGTGCTGCATCCTGATGCACTGGCCAGCTCTGACATGGCCAGCGCCCAGCGCCCAGCGCAGAGCCTGCCTAATGAGGAGGCGGACACCGCGGCGCGGGAGTCAGGCCGCACGCCCAGGGCCTGCAGCAAACCGGCAGCGGGGTGAAGAAGAGGCACTGAGGGTGAATGAGCAGAAAGCTGGCCGGGCTCTCTTCCGCATCACCCCTCCCTCCGGCTAAAGCGAACGGGGCCGATTCAAACCACACAGGGAAGGGATCCGAGCCCCCGATGATGCACAGTTCAGATCAATGAATATCCCTAGGAAAAGCATGCAATTAAAAGAGGGAAAGGAAGCCACGAAGACTGGGGAATGGCTGAAGGGCTCCGTGGGCAAGGCTGCTACCCATTTGCATATTTCTTTCACTGCAGCCTTCTTCAAGTTTCCTTAGAGACCACGTCATTTTCTGAAAGATCCTGCTGAACACAAGTTTTTCCTTACCTTAAAGCTTCGTTTCATGCATTACTCCTCCCTCCAAACGGCTCTATCACGATCCACTGGCCCTCTCTTCCCTTGGTGTTTAGGGGGTCTACTTGGGGGAGAGTGTGCCTCCACAACCCCATCCTGGAGTTCTGAAGACAGCATGGCAACAGGCCCCCTGCCATCTCCCCTAACACTTATTCTGGGACTGATCCATGTTGGCCATCCAACCAACTTATTGAGATAGGGAAGACTAATTCTATGCCACAGATGAGAAAACCAGAGAGAAGTTTCTCCAGGCCAGTACATCAGAAAAAGGCCCTAAACATGAACCAGTCTTTGATATTTCAAATGAGCTTGTTACTCTTTAAAAAATTAAAATCCGCCGGCACCGCGGCTCACTAGGCTAATCCTCCACCTTGCGGCGCCGGCACACCGGGTTCTAGTCCCGGTCGGGGCACCGATCCTGTCCCGGTTGCCCCTCTTCCAGGCCAGCTCTCTGCTGTGGCCCGGGAGTGCAGTGGAGGATGGCCCAAGTCCTTGGGCCCTGCACCCCATGGGAGACCAGGATAAGCACCTGGCTCCTGCCATCGGATCGGCGCGGTGCGCCGGCTGCAGCGCGCCTACCGCGGCGGCCATTGGAGGGTGAACCAACGGCAAAAGGAAGACCTTTCTCTCTGTCTCTCTCTCACTGTCCACTCTGCCTCTCAAAAAAAAAAAAAAAAAAAAATTAAAATCCATCATTCCACTTGAGTTCATGTGGGATTAAGTAGCAAACCATGATTCCCAATATTTTAACTTAGATATGATATTAGCAAAGAAAATATGTTTACATGGGAATGACCACCATTTACATCTTGGGATCTAACAAAGAAATTTCCTTTAAAGCTTTGATTTTCATCATCCCTGTTTCTCTTATATGCCCACTCTTTCCCTCTCCCCCGTGTGTGTCGGGGGTTGGGGGAGAGAAAGAGAGATATCTTTTGTTTTGGCTCTGAGGATAATCATTTCATATTTACTGTATGCTTACTATATGCTTTTCACTTCCTGTTAATTAGCTCATGTTATCCTCCTGGCATGACACCAAGCCAGGTGATAGTGTCTCCTGCAAATGAGGAAACTTGCTCAGAGAAGTTTGTGGACAAGTCAAGTCCACAAAGTTCTTGGGAGGCAGGATAGGAACCTTCTTGACTTGAACTCCAGGCTTCTAATGCCTACACATAAAGCTCACGGTAACCCGCCTTGATTTGCCACCAAATCCTATCAATGTATCTTTAATATAATGGCAGAAGCCACATGGCTCACTTGTCTAAGCAACTGAAAATAGACTCAGAGAAGCTGAGAGCAGAATGGTGAAGGAGGACATGGGACGATGTTCCTCAAAGGGCACAGAATTTCAGTTTCGTGATATGAATAAGTCCTGGAGATTTGCTGTCCAACATAGTTTCTGTACTTAATGATTCTGTGTTTGATACATAAAATTTGCTAAGATAGTAGATCTTAGGATAAGTGGGCAAAAATACCAGGACTTTATCTGTGAATGATTATATGATTTTACTGGTTCTGTTTTTGTACTTCTATAGTTTTTGTCCTTTCTAATAACAGTTCAATCCCCAACTTAAATTTTTAAATTAGTTTTTAGTTATCTTTCTCCCTTTTGGAGAAAGAACCATGAATTTTACAGTTGGAGGAAATCTTGGAGGTTGTTCATCCTTGCCTTGCTCCAAGGCAGGTGTTCCCCCTGTGACATCCCCAGCAGGGCTCATCCTTTCTCTACTTAAACATCTTTAGTGGTAGAAGTGCACTGCGCTGAAAGGCAGCTCTGGCTGCTCTTGGAGAGGCCTCCAGGTCTGGCCTCAGTGTTGAATCTGCCTCTCAGATATATCCAGCCACTCACCAGTGAGAGTCTACCGCAGAACGACTTCCATCCCTCTAGCCAGATGGTTGGCCAGGGCTGCCATGACAAAGTGCCACAAACTGGGTGGCACACACAATAAAAATTCATTGTCTCACAGCCCTGGAGGCTGGAAGGCAAAGTTGAAGTATGCATCAGGGCTGGTTCCTCCTGAGGGCGCTGTGTCTCCCAGCTCCTTGTGGTTTCCTAGTGACGTTGGCTTCGTTGGGCTTATAGAACTTTGCCTTCGTCATCACCAGCCATTGCCTTGTGTGCAAGTGTATCTCCAGAACTCCTCTGTTTACAAGGATGACAATCACATTGCACCCAGGGTCCACCCTCCTCCAGCCTGACCTCATCTTAACTGATTACACTTGAAATAAACCTATTTCCAAATGAGGTCACCTTCTGAGGCACTGGGGGTTTAGGACTTCAACATATAGATCTGGACTGGGGGATACAACTCAATGCATGACAGTCCCTTGTCTGCAAACCTGCCCTATAGACAGGTGCAGAAAGCATTTATGTTATCCCTAAGTCTTCTCTTTTTCTGGATTAACAGCTCTTAGCTTTTTGCCAGACTGCTGTGTCGTGAGAGTCTCTTGTGAACACACTCTTCTCTCTTGGTGCTGGAAGGGTGACACCTGCCAGCAGGGCGCTTAGGGCTCCACTGTGCCATGTCAGCTGTGGTCAAGTTCACACTCTCAGCTGCTTGGATGTGCAGGGCATGGCTCACATTGACCACAGACTCGGCTCACCCTCCCAGTTCTCCACCATCACACAGCCTGGACGCTCCCATCCAGTCTCTGCCATTTGATTCCCTTTCCAGAACATCAATGAAACCACCCTGGCCAGAGTGATGGATCCTTTGGGTGATTTTCTGGAAACCTCCTGTCTGGGACTGAGGTAGTGCCATGGATTTGTGGGTCTTTCCGTCACTTTCCAGTTCCCATTGCTGCAAAGCCTGTTCCCATCTTCACATCAAATCCATCACACAAATGAAGATATATGAAGTGGTTTGAAGCCACCTCATTTGCTAACTCTGAAACTGAGATGCCCAAGGAGATCAGGTTTGGCGAGTTTGGCTTTTCATAAAGATATCATACCAACTGCATCGTCCTGTTGTTCTACAGAGATTCACTGAGCCCTTCTCTCTTAAGACTTGTTTCATTTTCTTGCAAAATATTGAAATTCCAAGTTCTATGTTTTCCCTGGATTACTTCCAGGGAAATAATGCTTCCTTATTTTGGAAATCAGTCCCACATGTCTTCTTTCAATATTTCTGATAAATCCCCTGACCATGATTCATAGTTTTCAGTCCTGTAATAAGCGAAGTGCTTAAGCAATTGTTTTGATCAGTTTCTAAATTAGGAGCAGGGGAGGGCAATTCCTTAGGACCTACTGATCCATATTCTTTCTAAGAGCACCTTTCCTTGCTTAGGCTCCCCTTGCAGATATCTAGATCAGTCCGTTCTCCATTGCTATAACAGCACACCTGGGGCTGGGTAGCATGCCTGGAAATATGATGTATTCAACTCCCAGTTCTAAAGGCTTAAGAGCATGGCACCAGCTTTGGCAGGTTCTGGAGAGGACCTCATAGATGGATCACAAAGGCAGGACAATGTGTGGAGGAAACCACACTGAAGGACAGAAGGCCAGAGACCAGGGCAGAGGCAGGATCATTCAACTCACTCTGGTGGGAACTAATTAAGGACCCATGAGCATGGTGGCCCCAAATGACGTAACCACCTCCCCTTAGTAAAGACTTAAAATTTAAGATAGGCAACTCTGTTTTTTAAGATGTCTTTCTGTGGAATGGGATCCAGAGTGGAAAGTGCTGGGAATCAGGGAGGAGACGGGAGATTGCCCTGGTGTATAAATACGGGATGATTCTACCAACCAAGCAACATTTAGGTCGTGAGCCCAGGCCGTAGTTCTGCCAGGAGAAGTTCTGGACCCTGAAAAGCAGGAGTGTCCCAGTGTGTTATACACACAGTGCAGCTCATTACCTAAGATCCATCCTCTCCAAACCCTCAAACCATGTTAGTTTTTAGGAACCAGCATGTAGTATTCAATAATAATCACTTTTAGTTGTTATTTAGTTTAAAGCAATTAATCATTAAAAAAGAGAAAAGTCTCAACTTCAAAGAGACTCTTCAAAGTCAGCAAGATATTTCATGTGTGTACTCTGATTCACATTTATGAAACAAAAATTTTACATCTCGGCGAGCACTGTGGTATACTATCTTGAATTTCAAACACAAATAAAAACCCCAAGACATCACATAACATGATAGGGTTGATAGAACCCAAGTACCACCACTTTTTTTTATTAGTCTATTGTTTAAATGCAGGGATATGTCCTATCACAGGTGTTGAACATATAAACTGCACCCAAAATCAACTCCAATGATTCCCAAGTGCAGGAACTGATCCCCCCAAGGGTCATGGATTTCTGTGCCTGTTTCAGACACCATTGCAGACTAGCATCCAAGCAGGACACTGTGTTTATTACAATGATAAGCAACAAAAATGTAGTATACATGTAACTAAAATGCAATGAGGAGGTGGGCAGCGCCATGGTACAGTAAGCTAAGCCTCCACCTGCAGTGCCAGCTTCCTATATCGGGCACCAGTTCGTGTCTTATCTGCTCCTTTTCTGATCCAGCTCTCTGCAATAGCCTAGGAAAGCAGCAGAAGGTGGCCCAAGTGTTTGAGCCCCTGCACTCGTGTGAGAGGCCTGGAAGAAGCTCCTGGCTCCTGACTTTAGATTGGCCCAGCTCAGGGCATTGTAACCATCTGGGGAGTGAACCAGTGAATGGAAGACCTTTCTCTCTGTGTCTCCCTCTCTCCGTCTGTAACTCTGCCTCTCAAATAAAAAAAAAAAATGGTTTTAAAAAATGCAATGGGGACTGCAACAGTTGCCTAACATATACCAGTAACAGATTTTGTGGGAAGTAGAGGAAGTGTACTTTATCACCGACATGTTTTTGGAATTCCTGGTGCCTAGTGATAATAAAAAGCTGACCAACTACACTGGTGCCTGGAACCACTGTTTCTGGGTAGTCCCCAGAGGCTGCCAACGGGCTGCACACTCAGATATGCCAGAAGTGCTGCTGGTTGCAACAGAGAACTGTGGCCTGAGACAGAGTCTGGGTGCGTATGTGTGCTTACATTATGCACACTTACTTCATGGTGCATATTTGTGCTTTATCTCTGTAGCTCGACAGATCTCTTCAGGGTACTGTCATCTGGGGCTTTAGAAAGGCACAATCCTTCCTGGTGCTAGTCTGGCCCCTCCTCCTCTGCCAATCCCCCTAGATGCAAACAGTATGTGGCCCACCTGATTTCTTCCCTAAATGCCTACTGATAGATTTCTCTGGTATCGTCAACAGTTTAAAAGCAGCTATTCCTCCACTGTGCTATTTGATCCCGTGATTCGCACCCTCCTCCTCTCTCTTTAATTACCTGTGCTCCTAGGCCTGTTTCTCCCTGAGACAGTTATATAAGACTTTTGATTCTCTGCAACCCTATTAGCTCATCTTCGCTACTTTGCCTTCCGCTGCCCCCGAAGACCAACACCAGGGATGGAAGAAAAAAAGGCAGGAAACAGAAGGAAGACCCTCAAAGATTTAAGTGCATTGGATCCTCCTATGATGACTTGGATCAGGTTCTTGGCACCCCTGGGCCAGGTCAGGTTTTCCCACTGTTCTTACAGAATGGAAGTGGCATACCCCAGAAGCAGCCCAGGTCCAGGGGGGAGCGCCTCAGGAAGCCAAAAGCCGCAGCCCTTAGGACGCTCTACTGGCCCTTGTCTGCCTTCCTCAAGGAGAGATTCGCTGCCTCTGTGAGTTGGAGCAATCCCTCCTGCCCAGCTCCAGACCCTGCAGTTTAGTTCTTCATTAAAAGAAGGTCCGTGGAGGGGCTTAAACACAAAACTCCCTATAATGGTGAATACTCAGAATTACTTTCCACCTGATACTGCTTCATTTAATTGGACTAAAGCAGGCTCCCCTGGCTCCAGCCTCCCTTGAAATCCTGCCCAAATTTGCCTGGCTCCTGCGTGGGCCTGAGTAAATACTCGGCAGGTGCGCCGAGGGGTTGCGAGCTGGGCTCCCATGAACCGTAATGGTTGCTGCATGACTGATTCCCCAGCCCC